>NC_052047.1:84731845-85035595 GCF_903992535.2 Arvicola amphibius
TTCCATTCCCTGGCTTCCAGAGCCAAATGGCTGGAATGAGGACTCCAGGTGTCGGCAGCCAGAGGAAAGAGGAAGTAGGGGAAACAGTGCCGAGGCCTGGCTAGTGCTGCCCCAGGAACCAAGCTGTCCTCTCGATACAGCTCACCCACTACAAACAGTATCGGAGGCAATACCTGCCCAGCCCAGATCTCTGGGGTGCAGTGTGAGGGCACAGGGTGTCAGACCCCAGACCTCCCTGGGTGCAGTGTGAGGGCACAGGGCATCAGACCCCAGACCTTCCTGGATGCAGTGTGAGGGCTTCAGGCCCCAGACATCACTGGGTGCAGTGTGAGGGCACAGGGTGTCAGACCCCAGACATCACTGGGTACAGTTGAGGGCACAGGGCTAGGTTCAAGTCTACCGTTGGAGTGAGATGGTGGACCACAGGTCTACTCCAGAGAGTGGGTTCAGGAGTTCTACAATGAGGCTCACAGGTGTCTTTGCTAACAAATGCCCCAGACTATGGGTTGCCCTCCGCTTGGGGACACGCTTTAACCAACAATGAATTTGATTACCTCTGGGGTGTCTCCTGGAGTTTCTTGATGCAGTCAAGTTCCTTGATCTAGTAGAGGGGAGTGACCATTTTTTTAGTTAACTCCTACCTGTTAGTATTGGGTAGAAAAGGTTGCCTACTCCCCTTGACCAGGCACAGGCAGGCAAACAAGACATTGGCCTCAGAGACCGCCAACAAAGAGTGGAAATGGGAATAGACCTAGAGGTGGGAGAGTCCCTGTATGACAGTAAACCAGGCTGTCTGCTCAGCTCTCTAATGTCCTATTCGCCAAGATCACCACCGCCCGGGGCCCTGACCTGTTCAACTCAACTCTCGGCCAAACCAGGCTCCCTTGAATACACCTGTACCCAAGAAAGCAGAACTCAGGGCTTGTATGTTCAAAACACTTTGTGTTCTCCCAAATTCCATAAATTCAACAGCAGGAGTCCTCACAGGAGTCAGGCAGGGGTGGTGCACACCTTTAATCCCAGCTCTCAGGAAGCAGAGGCAGGCGGATCTCTGTGAGTTCAAAGCCAAACTGGTCTACAGAGTCAGTTCCGAGATAGCCAAGATTATGAAAGACCTGGATAAATCCAGGTCTCCCCAAAGAAAGCCCTGGATAAATCCAGGTGTCCCCCCCCCACTCCCAGCAGGAAGAAAATAGCCAAAAATCTAAGCAGGAAGAGAAGAATCAGAAATCTAGGATTAGCCAGTTCAGTGACTGTGTTTCAGGAACTAGCTGAAGACAAAGTTAGATTGTAATCTTGAGAATAATCTTGAGAAACAGGGAGTTTCCCCCTTGTGATTATCACTGGTATTTTGGAATACTGTGTTTCAGGAACTAGCTGATTATGACCCTGAGGACCCTGAGAGTGATCTTGAGAGGCAGGGAGTTGCCCCCTTGTGATCATCACTGGTATTTTTGGAATTTTCTACACCCTCCCTGCCCCTTTTGGATCACTGGGCTGTGGTTTCTTCCCTTAAAAACTCCTTCTCCTGGTCACTCGGGGTCGAACTCTTCCCCTGCGTGGGTTATGAGTCTCGGCCCCAGTGTACTGGTTCCCGTCTCATCTCATCATTAAAACCTCGTGTGATTGCAGCAAGGACGGTCTCTCATGAGTTACTGGGCGGGGGGGGGGGGGTGGTCGTGTTATCCTGAGACTTGAGTGAGTCTCCCCAACACTGGGGGTCTTTCAATTACACAGAGAACCCTGTTTCGAAAAACCAAAAAAAGAAAATAAAAGAAGGTACGGTGTCATCTCCTGTTCAGGTGAGATGCTCAGAGCCTTTCAGGAAAGGGCACATAATTGTGAAACCTTTAGTATACACGAGGGAGTGAGGATCTGTAGGTAAGAGTAATAGATGGTTCTAAAACATTTAGGACAAAATGTGGAACTACTGTAGCAGAAAACACAAGCTCAATGACTGAGAGAGCAAAATCCAGTAGGCACAGCCACCAACACCTCTGCTGCGGCTCCCTATAATGGCTCATCTGCAGCAAGCACACCGTAAAAGCCGTGACTGCTCGAGGACCTTCACTTCATCCCTTATATATACAACCATCATTCCTACACATGCGTCATGAGAACTGGATAATAACACTACATGCTTAATACATGTTCTTCCTAGTCGGGCATAGTGGCGCACACCTTTAATCCCAGCACTCAGGAGGCAGAGGCAGGAAGATCTTTGTGAGTTCCAGGCCAGCTTGCTCTCCAGAGTTAGTTCTAGGGACAGCCAGAACTACAGCATGGTACCTATCTCAATAAACCGATCAATCAATTAACAACTGCTCTTCCTGAGATGAGAGTAAACAGTTCTTTGGTCTGGTTAGTTCCATTCAGTAATTTACCCTTAACAGGCACAAGCTTGTTGTCACTTCTTGTTAGTAGTTTTGGCTCGATGTGCTGTCCTTGTTGCTTAGTTTTCAAAAGCTATTTTACCAGGATCTGAGAAAGTTTGGCACTCAAAAATGCTCACAGCAAGGCAACCCTTTTAAATGACATGCAACATCACTCAGGCTCCTGAGTTTTGGCCATCCCCGTAGAGCTAGGAACTTTCACAGATGAGATAAAAATTAAATTTAGCATTACCGTTGATTCTGTGAAATAACTTAGTGTGTCTGGCGGTGCTGGCATTGTTTGAGTTCCGGAAAGTGTAACCTTGTTACACTCTGTTGCAAACGTCTCCTGCCGTGAAAGCCTAGAAAAGGGGCTGAAATACAAAGTTGACGCTCCATAAACTAAGAGGGTCAAGAAACACGGCCAGGAAAATAGGGGCCTCACCTGGGGACAAGCATGACAACCCCAGCCAGCCAAGACTGGATCTGACTCTGCAGGTCTTTGACAAGGACCATCGGAAGAAACAAGCCCACTCCTAAGAAACAAGCCCCGCCCCCTGCACTGCTCCCCAGCAAGTTGACACGGGTTTCAGAGTATGTAAGGGGCCGTCCACCAAGGATCTTGCTCAGGGTGTTTTCTGCAGCTGCATCAGCTGCCCCCAGAGCTAGCATGCTGCAACATCCCACAATCAGAATAGAGAGAGACACCCCGTGCCCTGCCCCAGACACGCAGATATGCTGCCTATTACAAAACAACCACGCATCCCCAATACCCGTGGTGTTTTCCAACTCTCTGTCGGATTTTCAATTAGAAATCCTACAAGCAAGAATAACACGACACACCTAGCTATGAAAATATATCCACACCCTCATACACGAGTGTTTATAACTTTTCATTTATCGTGGATAGTGAATCTGCTTTATATTCATTATGAACAGTGATAGGTTGCTCAGTTCAAGCCCAGAATGTAGTTTCTCTTTGAACTATCGGCAGTGTTCCATATTGGCATCAGGAATGCCTCCTTTGGTTAGGAAGGACACAAGCGAAAAGGAAGGTAATTGGACTATGGCTTTAATTCCTGGCTTTGCCCAGAGTCCAGGAGCCAAGGCGCTGTCACCTCAACACTAATACACTAGGCTGCTATCGAAGACACAGTGCACGCACCCTTTGCACCCGGATGGGCTCCACCCAACCCCAAGGAACCACGGGACTTTAGAATCAGACCAATTTCCCCAAGAATCTGAGACGCTAGGCAGAAAGTTCATTCTAAATTTAACAGTTCGTGCTTCTCAGGAAGGCCTCTGGGCTTTGGAGCCTCTGACCCTAGGGCCACCACACACACACACACACACACACACACACACACACACATACACGACATGTGCCCATGTGCCTTCGCCGGGCCCTCCTGGGAGAGCAAGTTTCCTCCAAGCTGGACCCCCATCAGCCCGCTCACTGTCTGCACGCCCAAGCCAACTTCTCTAAGGTGGGAAACGAGCAGTGGAGACACAAATGGTTGTGCTCAGGACCTGGATGCAGCTCTCCAGCACCAGAGGCAGCCGAAGGATGCAAAGCCCGAGCCACCAGCCGCAGCCTCAGGATCCCTCTGCGCGGGGATGGTGACCCCTGCTGGCCCGCGTGAGAGAGTGCAGCGTGACAGACTCCCAAGGTGCAGCAGGGGTAATGGAGGCAGAGAAAGACCACCAGTGGAGGCGGTTTGTGTGTACTGCAGATGCTAGGACCCAGCTGCGGGTGGCAGAGGTCCCTGCACCTCCCTGTGGCTGCCCAGATGCTTGTCAGCTTTTCTTGTTTCTAGAAAGAAGAGTAAAGGGGAGAAAAGGGGGGGTCCCAAGACTCTGGCATCCCTCTAGCACCTACCTGCGCCTCCAAAAGACCCCCTCGATGCGGGTATTGCCAGGCACCAGTCAACTCCTAACCTAAGCCCCCGGGGCCTCTCACTCAGACAGATGGCCGCTGGTTGCAGTCAGCTGAAAATGCCCCACAGCTATGGAGGCCTAAACCCAAGAGCTGTGGAGACAACGGCAAGAGAGACTCATGAGTAAAGGAAGGATTTTGAGATTGGGGCGATTGGTCTAGATTATTAGACAGATTCTACATGTATTCACCCATGTCACCAAAGGGAGGCCGAGGTGAAGGGATATGTCATGGGAGGGAGAGGGGAGGGTTGGGAGAAAACGGGTTTCCTCTGTAATGCCCGGAGCCCCTGCTGAGAATAATTATTATATATATATTATTTACAAAGACATATATCTTAATAAATATTAAGAGAATAAATGTGTGCTGTTTTAAGGTAGTAAGCTTGTAGCCTTTTTTACTTTTAACAGCAGCAGCATTGAACTAACGCATAACTTGTCTACTCAGTGTTTACCATGAAGTAGGCTAATAAACAAGGCAGACCCCACCTCCAACACCAGGGAAGTTTGTCTGCCACCTCCTGGGCTTTAAATGTGCCTGGCAAATAGACAGGGTAGTGGAGAAGACAAAGAGCACATTAAAAAGACTGGCAAAAAATAAAAATTAATTTTTTTAAAAAAAAAAGTCTCACCAGGATAAGTCTTCACACTTGCTAGGATAGCTATTGTCAAAGAGAGTGGCAAGGATTGGTGGGGACTTGGAAAAACTGCAGTCCTTATACACTGCTGGAGGGGCTGTGCAATGGGGGAGCCATCCTGGAAAGCGGCTTGGCAGTGTCTTTTAAAACTGAGCACAAATAACAGTATCTCAGCAACATATTTCCAGAAATAATGCCCAGGGAGCCAACCAAGATAACTGAACACACGTACCCAACACCATCTCCATGAATACACATGATTTGTACATAATAGCTGTAGCCCATAGTAGCGTAGATGGTCAACCATGAATGAAATGCAGTATATGCAAGTGAGATATTATCCACAAGCCAAAAGGACAGATCATTAATGTGCTACGGGGTGTGTAGGCCCCACAGCACTCTGGCTGAAAGAGGCTATCTGCAGAAGACTGAGGGCCACATGATTCCATTTAACAAGACATGTGAAGATGCAGATCTAACCAGGCATGGTGGCACACGCCTGGGGCCAGAGGTGAGGCTAGAAATGGGGACAGGATACGGTGGCCAGCAGGGGTCAGTCCAGGGTGCTGACTTTTAAAACCACGTTGTGTGATGATAACACAACATGCTAGCAAGTCGGCCTTACTCTCTAGAAACTATACCACAATAAAATTATTTTGTTTTTTGACACAGCCGAGTTCCTGCCTAGATGCAGTAGGCATCTAGGCTGTTCCCTGGAGCAGTAAGGGTGAGGACCTGGAGCAGGAAGCTCCTGGCACCAGGTCAGAGCACATAGTCTTTGCAACCCCGTGTCTCCCAGGGTCCTGAAGTCAGCTCATAGGCAGTTCTTAGAGGAAATGTCCCTTCTGTCCTCTGAGGGTTGAGTCACTGAATTGGACAGATGAGCGGATAAACGGCAGACAGATGTCCCAGTGTGCACAGGGGCAGCCCAAGAAGGTGATGAGTCAAGAGCCCCCCTCACTGAGGCCTGGGGAAGCCAGGAATGCAGCCGTCCTGAGAGGCAGAGAATGCCCGGAGACAAACCATAGAGGAAAATGGCTCTCCGGTGTGGGCCAAAGCCGCAGGCAGTAAATAGCTTGTGACAGTCTCAAGTCTCACTGGATGAGATGGCTTTCCTGGGCCTTCCTACTCTTCCCGGGTGATGGAGTCTCTGGAAATCAAAGGCAGCTGCATCCCTCTTGGCAGACCTGATCATTAAGTAGATAAGGGACTTTCTAAGTAAAGCCGCTTCTGGCTTCGGCTGATCCCCAAGCCAGCAGACAGGAGCACTACATTTGGGGGTGACATTCCTTGGATTCCTTCAACAAAGTAAAAGCCTTCCATCTGCAGAACAGGCCCCTACCTGTCACTGCAATGGTCCCACTTCCAGAAACCTGGGACCCTGGGTGAGTTCTTTTCTTCAATATGCTTTACAAGTTTTCCCTCCTACAATGTTCATAGAACGCAGGCCCCTGCAAGCTCGTGTGTCAGTCACCCGCCTGTGCAGCCCAACCAAACAAAAATAGAGATATCACGGGCTGAGACCGCAGGCCTCTGGCCTCCTCTCCAGCAGTCCAGTGCAAAATGCTAAGTATAGGCGAAAGACAGGGTCACCCCCTTTTTAAATGTTAAGAAGACAAAAGGCTAGATTTAAAAAGAAGTTGTGTGTGTGTGTGTCTGTCTGTGTGTGTGTGTGTGTGTGCTTGTGTGTACATGTGTTTCTTCTGTTTATGGTTGAAGGACACAGTTCTGACAGCAGGGGAGCCCAGACAGTGACCAAAATTCCTCTGTGGATGCAAAGGCACAGCTGAAGAAAATGCAACTGGAGCTGAAGAGAGAGCAATGGTGGAGCTCACCTGCCCACCTGGAGCTGAAGGGAGACAGTTGATCTACCTGCCTTTGCAAGGCGGCAGCTTTCCTGTGTCTCAAGGGGTGCTGCCCTGTGACCAGAAGAAACTCCCTGAAAGGAATGAAAGGGAGCTGCTCTATGCTAGACCCACTCAGATGTTCACATCAACTTTTTTAAAATAAGATTTATTTATTTTTATTTAATGTACACTGGTGTTTTGCTTGTGTATACTCTGTGTGAGGGTGTTGGATCCCCTAGAACTAGAATTATACACAGCTGTGAGCTTCCATGTGGGTGCTGGGAATTGAACCCAGGTCCTCTGGATGAACAGCCAATGCTCTTAAACCGCTGAGCCATCTCTCCAGACCCCACATAAACTTTTCTGGTGTAAGTTCCAGCATAATACTGTATCTGGTAAAACACGAGACAAAATCCAGTCACAAGAGAACCTGAGTAACAACTGCACACTCTAGCTAATTCCTGTCTGTCTACTGTGATCAGCCAGGAGCACCATCCCAATGGGCACGCTTCAAAACTAAGGCTTGCAAAAGAAAGCCAGCATGGCAAAGATTCTCTAGTACGTTACTATGCCTTGTGTTCCAAAATCTAGATCCTTCAGGGACTATTTGTTTTGGTGTTTGTGGCCAAAAGACCTTAACATGTGATTAGGAAGCTGACCTGCTCATTGCAGGAGTCCTGTAGAAAAATTCTAGTAATTCCTAAGCCCACAAAAGGACGTGCTATCCAATTCCCAAATACACAAAGGGTCATGCTATCTAATTCCTAAGCACATAAAAGGACGTACTATCCAGTTCCCAAATACACAAAGGGTCATGCTATCTAGTTCCTAAGCACACAAAGGGTCATGCTATCCAGTTCCCAAATACCCAAAGGGTCAAGCTATCCAGTTCCTAAGCACGCAAAGGGTTATGCTCTCCTTTTCCTAAGCACACAAAGGGTCAAGCTACCCAGGCCATGAGAACCTGAGTGAGGGGCAAGCACAGCATCCCAGAATGCAACAGCAGCCAGTCTCATGGGGAAGGAATGGGCTTGTCTGATCATTGCTCCTTGGCCCGTCCCTTTTTCCACTATCTCTAGGCTGTTACTGAGGCTCAACCACTGCCCTCCTCCTCTCTTGCTGGTCTCCGTGTTAGTCCCTGAACACAGCAGACACAGCACTGCTCCAGACGTCAGGGTCATCTGGAAGCCTTTCCCCAACGGCTCTCTTCCAAGTCTCTCACAGGCCCTCCTTCCTCACAGGCTGTGAAAGACTGAACTCAACCCTCACACTCGCCCTTGGTTCTCTGTGGTTTTTCTCCATATGGTCTATCAGTCCATCTTTTCAATCCTTTACCTTGTCAGTCTCGCTACAGTTACGTCCACGAGGGAAGGGATTTGTGGTTTAGGTTTGCTATTGCATCTGCCATGTCTAGAACAGCAACTAACCCACAATGGGAATGTAATTGGTGCATTCTGTAAATGGATGTGTTAGGGGGAAGCTTTTCCTCCGGCAAGTTGAGCATAGCTGTCAGGATGATGACTAAGAACTGGGATGCTGTCCCTCAGAAATAGCATGGACCAGAGTGGGGCCCTGGCCTCTTCCTAACTGACTCAGTCCTGGCCCCATCACACCAAATTCTCCAAGCATGACACGCCCACCGACATCCCAGACACCCAACCAGCCCTCTTGGGTACTCAGCCTTCTCACTGAGAGTAATGGGATGGTAAGCCAGGCACAGTCGTTCCTTGAGACTTAAAGTGAGGCTAGGAAATGTACACGACCTCCACAGCTTTTCTGGGGATGTTTTAAAAGGAAGGAGGGGACCATTGTCTGTCTCTTGGTGGAGAAATTTGAAATCACTTTTAAAGAGTGCAAGACTAGACAATACAGTTATGAGTCTGTCTTCTTGACTACCTTTTGGATATAGCTTCATGTTTAACTTGAGAGTCCTTTTCTTTCTGAAGTGTGTGTGTGTGTGTGTGTGTGTGTGTGTGTGTGTCTGTCTGTCTGTCTGGTCTGTGTGGTGTACCAGAACACACATGTGGAGATCAGATGTCAACTCATGGAGTAGGTTCTCTGCTTTCATCGTGTAGGTCAGACTCAGCCCATCAGACTTGGCAGCAAGTGCCTTTACCCACTGAGCCATCCCTCTGGCTCTTGAGACATGTGAGACATGCAACAAGCAGAAGGGAGGACTATCCTATCTGGGGAGGAGGATGGAGGAGGGCATCGGTGGAATGGGAGCACCAACCATGAAGTGTAAAGACATATGCATGAAAGCGTTATAATAAAATCCACTACTTTGTATGCTAACGTAAAATTTTAATCAAGACTTAATCACAGTTACTTTGACTCACTGTTCCGGTCCAAGCTCATATCTGGTTATGGCCTTCCTGCTGGCAGAGTCCTGAGGTGGCAAGGGACATCACAACTCTAGAAAGAGTACGTATCCTCCCACCTCTACATGCTACAAGCCAGCCAGCTCTTTTGTTAATCCCTCCCAGTGGGGATTCTCAGACTATATGAGTTTTCTGAATGGACAAACCACAGCTTCTCTTGTTTTCAAGCATCTTGGAACTTAACAGCTCTTGTCATTTCCTTCCTTCCTTTTTTTCTTTCTTTCTTTGTTTTGTTTTACTTTAGTTTTTGAGACAGAGTTTCTCTGTGTAGCCTTGGCTGACCTAGAACAAGCTCTACAGACCAGACTGGCTTCGAACTCACAGGATCCACTGCCTCTGCCCCATGAGTGCTGGAATTAAAGGCGTGCACCACCACCACTGGCCAGGCAGTTCTTGTCATTTCTGTTGTGTGCAGGGCTAGGGATAGAGCCTGGGACCCTGTGTGTACTGAGAACTGCTCTGCCACTGAGTTTGGCTCCCAGCCCTCTGGTCAGCAGTTTAGCTTAGAGCAGTGTGGTACTGCTAAACTCCTGGCTCCTGGGTCCTCCACTGCACCCAGTATATCTTAAGAACTGAGTCTGAATCTGCCTAACCGTTTTCTTCTCTCTGTTTTCTTATTGACTGGACAGCTTTATTTGAAGTAAAAAAAAAAAAAAAAAAAAAAAAAAAAACCTGCTTGTGTATGTGTGTGCTATTGGTGTGGGACAATGGTCTTGTACCTTGTAAAGATTTGTCAGTTGTATTGATTTAGTAAAATGCTGATTCGCCAGTTGCTGACCAGAACGGGAGAATTCTGGGAAGAGGAGAAAGGTTCAGTCTGCAGTCATCACCCAGATGCAGAGGAAGCAAAATGAGAATACCTCACTGATAAAGGTACCAAGCCACGTGACTAACACAGACAAGAATTATGGGTTAATGTAAGTTATAAGAGTTAATAAGAAGCCTGAGCTAATAGGCCAACCAGTTTATAATTAATGTAAGCCTCTGTGTGTTTCTTTGGGACCAGGCAGACAGAAACCTCTGTCAACATGCTATGATTATATGTGTGTGTTCACATGTCTGTGATTAAATGTGCATGTGAGGTGCATGTGCATATGCAGATGTATGTGGGGGTCAGGAGTCACTCTGCCCCTTACATGCTGAGGCAGGATCTCTCACTTGGACCCAAAACTGCTGATTTGGCTAGCCAGGCTCTCTCTCCAGCTTGTCCCCAGGATCCCGTCTCTGCCAACCTAGTGCAGGGAATATTAGTGGGTCTCCACACCGTGAGCCGTTTACGTGGGTAGTGGGGTGTGAAACTCAGGTCCTCACTAACACAGTAAGTACTTTCTCCACTGAGCCATTTCTCCAGCCCCTGAAATGAAAATTCTTACGTTCAGCAAAGTTCAGCTGTCATGACAGAGCACTCAGGGCCTCTACTCCATAAGCACCTGGGCTGTTCTTGTGCCTGTGAGCCCAACAGTGAGCTCGGCTGGGAAGCCTGAGTTAGAAGGGGAAGGGTGACCCAAGCCTGTAACAGCAGCTGGCAGGCTGAAGCAGGAAGATCACAGATTCTAAGCCAGCCCAGGCTTCAGAGTGAGACCCCACTACAAGCAAATAATCAAACAAAAACAGAGAGAAATAACAGCTGAGAACCAAGTAAATGTTTGGGCAACTCCATATCCACCGTCTCCCCAGGAATAGCTTTCTGCTCCATGAAACTGGTTTGTTCCAGCCTCCTGAGGCGCAGACACCCAAGGAAAGAGAAAGTCCCTGCTTCTGCGGTCAGTTCCCACACAGACTGCAGTCAGAGCAGTGTTGATGTGTTTTAAAGCATCAGTGTGAGGCTAGGAAATGTAACCCCGCTTGGAGGAAAGATGATGCTATTAACCCTACTGGGTGAGAATAGGACCACTAGCTCGATTTCTGAGCCAAATTTGAAGCAAGCTTTATTAAATACTGGACAGGACGATGGACGCTGACCAGGCCTAGGCCTGAGATTCCCAGAGAATTGTGCCAATTAGCCAGGTACTTACAAAGGCAAAACCCACAAGGCTGCGTCCTTCCTCCCTTTGTCCAATCAGGAGCAGCATACATCCTGATATACAACCTAACTACAGACCACTCACCTACAAGCCCATCCTGTGCAGTAGGGACAACTAACCTTGTTTATAGACGTGAAAACATGTGGCTTGTTATCTTACAGGAACAACAGCCCCCAGAATTCCAGAGTGTTACCTCCCCTTGGGCAAGTGGGGCTTACAGGTGAGAGGCATTTTTTTTTTGTTTTGTATTTCTCTTAAGCACCGTAATTAAAGCTTAAAACGTAGCCGGGCTATGCTGCAAACCTGTCATCCCAGCACTCAGGAAGCAGAGGCAGGCAGATCTCTGTTCGAGGCCAGCCTGGTCTATAAAGCAAGTTCCAGGGCAATCAGCCAGAGCTATTACTCAAAAAAAACCAAAACAAAACAACAACAACAACAGAACTTCAGACATAACTTTAGCTCTCAGAGTGCCCTTCGGGTGCCCAGGGGATTTAGAACGTGGTGGCAGAGACTGGCCAGGGTGCTACCTGGCTTCTTTCCACTTGTTACATGCCAGCTTCAATGGCATGATCCCCAAACACTCGGCAAGGATCCGGGACACACAATGGCATAATCCCCAAACACTCTGCGAGGATCCGGGGCACACACGTTTTAGCTAAACTAGAACCCATTTCCTGGGCTTCTACCTGGCTCCTCCCTCACACCACCATTAACTTCAGAACATAGACTGAAGGGCAAAAGTTTGATTTAGCCCCCATAGGACTCTCAGAAGTGCTACTTTAATGGAATAGAATGAGGATGGCAGAGGCTGTGGGGGAGCCTCCCACACTGCAGGTGAGGGGGGTTGCTGGTGAGTTGCCTCTTGGATCCTCATTACCAGATGAACCAAAGAGCCAGAGCTGGAGATCCTAGCGTGTGCATTAACATTCCTCGCCCATTCAAAATCCAGTCTCACGAAATTCACAATCTATTCTTCCGTGGAACGTGTATTTCCTGAAGGCCCCACGCAGAAGCTATTCCATGAGGGCCACTTACCAGCATACTGAGTGCCACAAGCTGACTCCTGGGGACGATCGGGGAAAACAAGTCACTTGATGAAGTACCTCACAACACTTGCATTCCCAGACAGACAGACAACACGAGGAAGTCACCAAGACAAACAAGGAAGTGCTCTGAATTATCTAGGATGGTGTGGCTGCTAGCGGCCTGACGCAGCCTCTCTGCTGGCTGAAGCAGGTTGTCTGGGCTTAGGGAAGGGGCAGCCCAGAGAGGCCTGATGGCAGGATGACAAAGACAAACTTCAAACCTGTCCTTCTCAGACTTGGCCAGGGCAGCAGGGAACTGAAAACGTCAACAGTTTCAGGTTCATGTCCAGCCCCCTTGAGAAAGGTTCTCAGAGTCAACCTTTTGGGAGCCCCAGGCACGGGAGGAAAGACTGTAGATCTGAACCTTGTGTCCTGGCCTTCTTGGATCTCTGTTGTTGGGATGGGGATCAGCGATGGCTCCAGCAGGCTACTTCTCCCTAGTAGGGCTCTTCTGAAAATTAAAGTTACACTGCCTAGCATGCAGCAAGGGTGCAGCCTGACTCAAATCTCACTCAGCTCTCTCCAGGGACCTGAAGTCCATCGGGAGATGCACCTCATGGTAGGAACAGGAAGACTTTGATTTCTTTAGTGACCTTCTCCTCGATCATCCCAATCATACGGCCCTTCTCCCGGTCTATCTCAAAGATGGCCGGCCACAATAGGGGCACCCTTCTTCACCCCAATGTCTTGAGGACTCTCAAGAGAAGCTCAGTGCAGGTTGCTGACCTGCAGACCAAGGTTGGTGGCCAGCCTCCCATCAGGGTACATCAGGGCTACTTACTCCTAGCACTCCCACTCTCATAGCTGAATTTAGATTTCAGTTCCCTGAGAAGGGCAAAACAGGTGTCTCTCCCAACAAAGGGTCATTCAACCACAATGTGCTTGCAGTCAGGGATGAGGGAGAGAGAGAACAAACACAAGACCTAAGTCAGCCTCACAGTGTCTCAAGGACAAATCCTGCAGCCCCATTCTGAGTCACGCCCAGACTTGCCCAAGCTAGGCAAGTATGTCCAAAAATGATAGAGACTAAACCTCAGCCGATTAGCAATATCCTGATGGGACTGCTGCTTGCCTAACTGTAACCTGCCCACCAGCGGATCCAGCTATTCAGGGTCTCTGAAGAGGCGCTATCTGGAAGAGACATGGGGGGGAGAGAGAAAGGAGACCAAGCAAGATTCTGTTGTCAAGGTCTCCCTTTATTAGGGTGATGGTTACAGCTTATATAGCCCTTGAATGAGGAACTTGGCATGGGGTGGGGTAGGGGTAGGAAGGAACCTTGCCGGGGTAGCAAAGGTCACCAGCCAGCACCCCTGGTGTAAGCGGAAACATTCTTTCTGTGATTCCGTTAACAAATAGTTTTCAAGATAGTTGGAATGTGGGGCGGGTTCCGTTAACAAATAGTTCTTAAGATAGTTGGAATGTGAGGCTCTCTGTAAACATCCTTAAGACAATGGTCCCTGCTATCATATTTTAGGACAATGGTCCCTGACACATAACCAATTACGTATGAGATGACCTGACTGTCCCTGCAACTCCCCTGAGCTGTGCTTAAAAGAAGCCTGCACGCCCCTCTCATGAACAACCCCACATGGATGCTGGAATATTAATAAATGTTCTTTGCTCTTATACACTATTTGAGTCTGGGGTCTTCCTTCAGTGCTGCCTCGGACTCTTACATTAGTTGGCCCCCTCTACCTAGGGACCCTTACTCAGAGCCCATGCAACCCAGTTCATACTCACCTCCTTTCAAACCTACCAGCCAGGCCAGACGGGGGGCCGGGCTAGTTAAGTTTACCTCGTCCCGATCAAGCACCTGCAGAAGCAACCAAGGGAGGAAGGATTTCTTTCAGCTCATCATTTCAGAATGTGTATGTTTCTGGGCCATCATGAGGGGACTACCAATGGCAGTAGCAGGGTGTGGCCAAGGAGAGGTTAGAATGACTTCAGACGGAAAGTAGAGAAAAGGGAGCTGAGTGGGGATCAGTGTGCAGCGTAGCCTCCAAAGGCACGCTTCCGCAATGCAGTTCTCCAGCTAGCCTCTGAAGGACTGCCAGACTAGAATCCCTCCAATCCCTGCCGTCCTCTTTCTGGTCCTCTCTGCCCTCAGCAGTCAGCCTCCTGTGAGATAGTGGGTTTATATCCTCGGTTCCCACGGGAACCTGCTTGCAGGGCACCGTGATATCAGGCATTGGTATCTTTACATTAGTTTAGTCCTTGTTTGAACGCTAACTTCATGAGCCTTAGAGTGGGATGCTGGAACCTCACAATGACGGTGTTTCCAAGTAGAACTCTAAGCACAGCAAAGGCCCAGAGACGGGATGGTGAGAAGGATACAGGGGAATTCTGGGGCATTAATTGTGCTGTCTCCTCAGGCTCCAGGTCAACGTCAAGGTCACTTCTTTTTTTTTAATATTTATTTATTTATTATGTATATAATATTCTGTCTGTGTGTATGTCTACAGGCCAGAAGAGGGCACCAGACCTCATTACAGATGGTTTTGAGCCACCATGTGGTTGCCAGGAATTGAACTCAGGACCTTTGGAAGAGCAGGCGATGCTCTTAACCACTGAGCCATCTCTCCAGCCCCCTCAAGGTCACTTCTCCAGCCACACTTCTCTCCTGGTCTTCTCTTTGGCATAGAAAGCACACCTACTGTCACCTATTGTGCCCAGTGCTCCCAAATCCATGCCTGTGCTCATGATGTCTCTGAACTCCCCATCCGGGCATCACACTGGCTACGGAAGGCACGGTTTCTGCCCGGATATGTGAATTCCCCTTCCACCCATGCTTCCCGCACTTCTGCCCAGAACTCCAGCACCGGTGCTGGCTGTGCCCTGAGTCACACTTGCTACCACTCCCCTCTCCCTCCATTCCACCACTGCCCGAGCCAGAGCTCCATTAGCCTCCCTGTGAGGATGGCCCACGTTCAGACCGTGTTTGGGAGCAAATGTGGATGACTTTCCTGCATAGAAAAGATTAAGATTATTCAGAAACGATTCAAGGCTTTCTGAGGCTCCACCATGGAATCAGCTGAGCTCCGTTCCTCCTGCTCCTGCTCCTGACTTCATGCCTCTGCCACTTCTTTTAAAGATGCTGGAGAGGCAGCCATGGAAACAGAGGAGGTGAGTCACCAAATTAGAATGAACTTACACAGCTGCAATGTGAAGTCTCGGGGGAAGCTGATGCTGAGATCAAATAGGGAAGTTCTGTGCCTATTAGACGTGGAGAACTGGGCGGTGGTAGCCCACGCCTTTAATCCCAGCACTTGGGAGGTAGAGGCAGGCGGATCTCTATAAATCTGAGGCCAACCTGGTCTACAGAGCGAGTTCCAGGACAGGCTCCAAAGCTACACAAAACCCTGTCTTGAAAAACAAAACAAAAGCAAAAGACACAAAGACCCTGAGAATCACTACCAGAAAAACACCGTGTGCTGAAGGTTCGAAACACGGGACTGTTTCCAGACGAGAACCTACAAGTGACTCACGGACTGGCACAGTGCTTTGGAGATTGTTAAGCGGATTATTTTTATGAGTATTGGGCCAGGAGTGGATGGTGAACTCAATACTGCAGATGCCTAAGTCAACTATTATAACACACGGAATTATTGGTTGTGAGATAATAATTTGTGCCTGGGTGTGGTGGCCCATACCTGTAATCCCAGCACTCAGGAGTCAAAGACAGGAAGAATGTGGTTTTGAAGGCAGCCTACACCACAAAGCAAGTTCGAGGCTAGCCTGAGGTACGTGATGAACTGCCTCAAAAGCTCAGGTATGGTGGCTAGTTAATGTCAATCAACAGTATCTAAAACTGTGTGAGAGAGGAGCCTCTGGGATTGCCTGTCAGGGAGGTTGCTTGAAGACACGCCCACTAGGGGTGGCTCCATCCCCTGGGCTGGAATCTTAGCCTGACTTTGTGGAGAAGGGAACATGGCACCAGCAGGCATCCGCTGTCCTCTGCTTCCTGACTATAGGAGCAATGTGACCAACAGCCTCAAGTTTCTGCTGCCTGCCTTGACTTCCCCACCATGATGGACCACACCCTTGAACTGTGAGAAGAACAAAGCCTAAGCCTGCTTTTGTTAGAGTATTCTATCTCAATAACAGGAAAAGAAGCCAAGACAGTAGCGTCTAAGGTAGCTCAGAGGTAGAGCACTTGCCTAGCAAGTATGGTATAAAAAAATAACTTCTTAAAATTCTATATAATTTTGACACTATCACTTTAAAAACTTTCTTTAGCTTTTTTCAGCAGAAAAACATTAATATAAAGAATTATTAATAAATAATAATACTCTATTGACCAGCAATAATTATCAGTTTGAAGTATTTTATTTGGCAATAGTCCAGTTTTGAAAGAGCTAAGGGTTAAACATTTTCACATTCTCCCCCTCCCTCCCCTCCACACACACACACACACACACACACACTCACACACACATGGGAGGGTGGGGTGGGAGGGCTGTAACTGTTGGCTCCATTGTGACACTAACCAGTTCTTGAGCCCACAGATTAAGTCCAGACAGGTGTCCTTGTCAACAGATATTGCCAAAGATACTCAGTGATTTTTTTCTCTCTCTCTCCAGCCGGGTCAAGTTGGCGAACTTGCAAAATGTCCAAGCTGAGGTTCAAAGCCAGAGTGTATCTGTCCACACCTACCTGCTTCCCGCCCCCACACCAGCTCCCTCTGCTCTGTCACCCCCTTAGATGGCCTGTCGAGTCCATCTTCATGAATCCGCAGTGGTCAGCAGATCCCTCTCCCAGATTTCTGTACAGAAAGTCGGTGACTTGTTAAACCAAACCTCTGTGTGACAGAGAAGACTCTAAGGTTGGTCAAGTTGTCACAGATGCCGGGAAAAGGACCAGGACCTAGGACAAGTTCCCAAAACTTCCAGTACAGGAATTGGGCAGAAAATGCCCACCAGACCATAGTCAAAGACATTTAAAATAATAAACCTCTGGGGAAGAAAGACACGTCCCATTTCCTGTAAACCTACTTGGTTAAAGAGAAGAGGGTGGGATTTCAAAGGACAGTTCGGGGGCCAGGGTGGCGGTGTGAGGGGAAGGCGCTGTCGCTATGGACCACGTGGCGAGTTTAGCAGGGGCTTGGAGGCACCTGGAAGGTCATGATGGGATTTGAGTTAAGTTTACTATACATTCAAGAATGTGAACGAGGCCCAGCGTGGACCACCCCAGGCTTGAGGAGGAAGCATGGTCCTGCCCAGCACCATGATGATTGTGTGGGACAAGAAGACCCACAGGCAGGCTTGCAGTGGTCTTCCCAGGGCTCCAAGGAGAAAACATGGGCACACGGGCATTGTTGCCGTGAGCAAATAGTGCTGGAGAGAGAGACAGAATTGCTCATGTCCTGCGGACATCTGCACATCTGAAGAGGTAAAGAGGTGCAGGATGGGCTGACGTGGGCGGCTTCGTTGCCACACAGGGCCATGGTGGTGTCTCGGCCTGGGTTACTGCCAGGGCCCATGCCTAGGTTCATGGCCCTGATGTAGCCATGGTCTGTATTGATGTCCATGGCTCCTGATACCACAGAAGGTTGCCAGGATAGGGCTGGACAGAGTTGGTCCTGCCCCTCATGGGGTATAACACTAGGGAGAGCTGGGCCTGCCCCTTACTGGCTGAAGCACTGAGGAGAGAAGGTCCTACACGTTACCTGGGCAGCACCATAGAGCTGACCCTGCTCACAGGGGCACAGGCAAGCTGAGAGGAAGAGAATGGGAGTGCAGGTCACTCCTGCCTTGTGGTGAGGGAAGATGCCTCCCCTCATCCCTCACCATCTGTAGCAGCTGGGGGACCTCACCCAACCCCTCATTAGCTGCAGCACTCGAGAGAACGGGGCCTTGGGCCTTACCTGGGTGGCCAGAGGTTTTGACCCTGGAGACAGGGGTACAGGTGAGCCAGCCCTGAGTGTGTGAGAGGAACATAGCTGGTACTGCCTCCCTGGTCGGCAGTGTGGTAGTGGGGGCAAGGGAAAGATGCCCTTCCCTCTAGCCCTTAACAGCTCCAGCTGGCAAGGGAGCTGACTCTTCCCTTTCCCAGCTCCAGCACATGGGAAAGCAGGCCCTGCACCTCGTCTGGACAGCACAGAAGAGCTGACCTTGTTGATGGGCGGGGGTGGGAGTGTGGGAGGGTGAGCCAGCCCAAGAATCTGAGCATGAGAGATCTGGCCCCACCCCTCATCTGCCAAATGCATGGTGCCTTGCACCCGAAGCCTTGCACAGGACAGTACAGGAGAGCAGACCCTGTTGGTGGAAGTGTGGGTGATCCAGCCCAAAGTTGTGAACCCTGCCCTCATCTGCCATATGATGGTGTGGGAAGGGGAGAGATGCCCACCCCTCCTCCGGCTGTCTGTGGCAGGTGGGAGTGTTGTCCCTGCCCTAACCAGCTGTAAGAGAGGCCCCGCCCAACTGGTCCTGAAGGCGTAGGTATGGGAGACTGACTCCAAGGATGCTGAGAACTGGTCCCGTCCCTTGCTCATTGCCCCCAAAGAGTGAACGAGCCAGGGCAATGCCAGAGAGCTCACCCTGATGGTGAGGAGAGGGTACAGCTGGAAGACTGGAGGACCCTGCAACCGCTCAGGCTCAGAACCAGGGCTATGAGTTGGCCCACCCCCAAATCCACCCCATCTATATCTGCCAGCCCTGCAGACCCAAAGGTGCAAGATCTCCACAATACAGGACAAAAACAAGATATCCAAGAGGAGTCCCAGTGAGGGCCCAGCACTGATAGTGTAGCAGAAACCAGAGGCCTCTAAGCAGACCCATTGCAATAATCACTCACAAGTAAAGATGTATGGACCAGACTGTTTACTGCGTGGCTCACTGGGTCACGCTACAGTTTCTGTGATGAGATTTTTTTCCCCTTGTTTTTTCTTTTATTTCTTATTTGATTTTATTTTATTTTGGGGGGAAGGTTGCAAGGCACAGAGTAAATACAAAGAGGCAGGGAAATGAATGGAATCCAGATGCCTGATGTGAAAGACACAGGAACAAACAAAAAGGTTTAAAAAAGAATGTGAATGCCCGTTTTGTCCCCAGCACCCGGTTGTTCCCGGGGTGACCCTGTCCTGCCACCCTTGCAGACGGAATCAGGAAAGCTCAAACTTTTGCCCTCTTCTCAAGCCCTGTATTAGATACAATTCTGGGAGGTGGGGAGAGGGGGAGCTGCGGTCTGGCCTTGCTGTCTTGGGGGACCGTGCTTATCCCAGATTTCAACCGTAAAGACAGCAAATTCCTGTTCAGGGAACACTGAGAGCTCAGGAACAGGCCTTCACGTAGCGTCCAGCCAAGACAAATACCTGGAGAGGGACGGCAATACAGGTTCAGGTCCGTCCAGCACCCCGACTCTGGCTGGAGCTGAGGCCAATGTCTGTCAGGAGTGACAGAGCCAGATCCACATCAGAACTGTTGGTGGAGAAGGGACACAGCTGTTAAAATGCAGATTCTTGGGACAGTGAGAAGCCTTGGTGGGTGTAGGTGCTTACTACTAACTATGACAACCTGAGTCCGAGTCCCTCAGGCCCATAGGATAAAAGAAGAAAACCAACCTTGAAAATTGTCCTCTGACCTCAATATGCTCTCCAAGGCATACACACACACAACACGCACACACATATGAGAAGAAAGAAAGAGAGAGAGAAGAGAGAGAAAGGGGGAGAGAAAGGAAGGAAAGAAGGAAATATATATATACATATATTATGTGTATATATGTAAATTTTTATATATACTATATATAGTATATATACAAATATAGATATACTTTAGGGGAATGCTATACTATATATATATATATATATATATATACACACACACACAACACACACATATACTTTAGGGAAATACAAGTATGTAGGTATGTATGCATGTATTCCCCTAAAGTCTCTGGAGCTTTGGTGACAGGATTATTTATACCCCTCAGCAGGACTTTGGACTGAAAAAGGGTATTCCTCAGCCCTCAGTGACTAGCAGCAATGCTTGGGCAGGATCCACACAGCACACTGCTCTCTGTGAAATGCTGCCCCTGTTTACACTCCTGCAACTGCACCCAAGAATCCGTCACTAAGTCCTGCTCGTCCTATTCCATGCTATTCGCCCCAAGACTCACCTTCCAGAAGGAAACCCTACAGAGGCAGAGGCCTTGGGAGCCCTTGCTGGAGGGTGGCAGAGAGGACACTTAACTAACTCTGTACCCTGTGTCCTGACCCTTATGATCTGACTTCAGGAGAGTGTGCTGTGGCTGCCGATCCAGGCATAGCTGGCTGGATTCACTTCAAGGCAGCGGATGACCAGCCTTCCTTACGTACAGTCTGGCCCAGGCCCAGGCTTGGCTGGAAGAATGCTCTGCGCTTTCTCTCCCCGGGCTCAGACAGTGACACAGATCAGATCGCGTCAGTCAGGATGAGCTTCTCTGGGCAAGAGACAACTCATCTCCAAGATGTGTTGGTGTCCTTTCTCTTTGGATGACATGCCCAAATAAGGTAGCTGCTGAAGCCACAAAACAGAAAAAGGTTAGATCCATAGTGAAGCCGTGACCTCACACCCACACGGGATTTTCTGAATTTGCTTAATTTCTTTTCTTTATTACCATTATTGTTAGTATTAGTTTGGCAGAGGTCATTTGAGTTTGGCTCTCCGAGTGCTGTCTGGAAAAAGTCCAGCCCGCACACCAGGCTGCCCAGGCTCTCGGCTGCTGGGGACGGAAACGGGCATTGTGGACGCAGCCGCAACGCTCCAATTCTTGTTACAGACTTCTCTGACCTTCTGAGTCAAGCAACCTGCCGAGACCAGTCCCCTCATCTACTCAGAGGCGGCTCAGGAAATGCTTGGCTCGCACTCCTGGACTCCTGTGCCAAACAACAGAGATTGCGATCTGGCTCTGAACAATTGCCTCTGTAAGCAACACACTTCTGACTGCAGAAGCCGGGCCGACCGGAACATGGCCCGGTCCTGCCTGCAGCCCGCCCCTGTGTGGTGCGCCAGGTGATGTCTGGGGAGCCGGCCTGGAAAGTCTGTTGACAGCAAACAGAATGAGCGAGGCGCAGTCTGCCGGAACTGGCCACTAACCAGATTTCTTCGTGGGATTACATTATGAGAGAATTGCTGCAAAAAATTTTTTTTTTAACTTGGCTGGCTTAATGAGATATTCAAATGATGATCTGCGGCCTTCAGTGTAAACAAAGGCAAGCTCCTAGAACCAGCACTGGCCACAGAAGAAAGGTCAGCAATTGGGGCAGAGAACTCTCAGGGAAGGGCGTCAGGTTCAAGGTCAGCCTCAGAGGATAATACGCCAAAGGTCCTGAATCCAGAAGGACTTCCCACATACCGTTAGGGGATTTGGGGTGTGTGTGAACCCGCAGCCTCCTGCATACTGCGCAAGCACTCTACAAGCCGAGTTCTGCCTCCAGCCCCTTGCGGGTGAAGATATTTGTGCACCCCTCTTGTCTATCAGACTGTTGAAATAATGGATCCCATGAAATTGGGGTCCCACAAGGTTGTCATGCTGAGAGAAAGAAAAGGCCGAGAGGACCTTGTGTCCCGGAGATTTCACACAGCCCTGAGAACTCACCGGGCCACCTGGCAGGAGATGGGCCAGTGATGTGTGGTACCGACCTCGCCCCGGACTGCTCAGTAACGCGTACCTCTGGTCCTCTTTTTAAACCTGAACTTCACTGTCAGGGCCCCAAGGTAGATCTGGGGGCTAAGGGACCTCATATTTGTTCCTCTTCCCAGTATGCCCACACCAAATAAATCTTTCTCTACTTCTCACTGTTCTTCATCTCGGTTGCTGGGCTGGCAGAGCCTAGGTTCTGACCGGAACAGCTCTGGGAAGAATAGCCGCCTCTTAGCTGAAATGCGAAGAGCGAGAACGTGCATTTTTACTCTCGGTCGGGTACCAGGAACTTATGAAGAAGCTTGATAAAGTCTAGGAAATATTCATTGAATGAGTGAAGGAGAATCTACAGTTACTGTAGACTCAAACACCGAACCCCATCATTTTACTGAGTTAGTGATGGACTCGCCCAAAAGGTATGAGAAAGAATATGCCAAGCATAGAACGAAGGTTGTCTCGTGTAGAAGCAAGAACTACAGCTTGTTTCTTGCACTTTTCAGTGAAAATAGGCCAGTACACCATGTTGGGGGGCCTGGCTGCGATTCTGATTTATAGCCACAAGATGGCACCCTTGCTCAGAGTCTTTACTCTGGAAAGCAGACGAGTATCAAAAAATTCTCATTCCTCCTCCTTCTTTCTCCTTCCCCTTCTCCTCTCTTCCCTTGTCTTCTTTCTTCTCTTTTCTTCAGTAGTCTTAAGCAGCAAGCTGAGAGCAAGCCTTTCCTGAAGCTCCAAGAAGGAAGATATCAAGCAGGATTCTTCACCACAGGCAGTACTTGGCTCAAAAGCCTGACAGGAAAGACTGGATCCATAAGTTTTATCTTCCCTCTGACCCAAGGCCCAGAGACCCACTGTCCCCTGCCTGTCTGGCAGCATGGAGACCTTCAGGGGTTGGACCTCCCTCCCCTGGCCTTGCCCTCTACCACGACCCCGCACCCCAACAGGCTCCCAGAAGTGCCTACCCTCAGGTCTGATTCTGAGGAACCATTAGCAGAGAGAGCAAGGTCTCCTCTTGGGGTTCTGTGGCCTTTGCTCCCTATTGGCCTAAGGAAAAACCATGTGGCCCTGAGCATGCGGAGCGGCGCTGTGATATTCTGTATTTGGGGAACAAATTCCCAGGGATGGGGCCGGCTGCGTTATGGGATCTGGTTTGTGGAAACAAGGAGACAAAGGGAAAGTCAGGGATTTTCCAACCTGACTGGAACCTGGCCTGCCGAAAGGTGGGCGTTACTGTCCAGCACGCTTCCTCTTGTTTTCGGAAGGCCTTTCGCAAAGCAAACAGCTGGGGGGCTTCTCTTTCCTGGATCCTTGTCTGCAGAGCTCTGAGGCCTGGGTTTGGAGGCTGCCACCTGGTTCTAGCCCTCTGGGCCTAGCTGTTCACTGGCCTCAGGAGCGGAACTCAGAAGTCGCCTCTAGACCGAGACTGGGAAAAAGAAAATGAACCACGCCCATAGGAATTATGGGTGCTCCCCCACCTCAGGTCCACTTCCCCTCTTAGCCTGACACAGCCACTCTGCAGGAAATGGTGGGAAGCGCTCACGCTAGGAGGTCATTCAGGGTGATAATTAGCACAGTCATTAATTTCTGAGGCCCAGGAGTGACTCATGGGCTCTGATGGGCACAGATGAAAGGAAGGTGTTTATGGCTGAGACACAAGCCTTGCATTCTCTGCCCTGCCATCATAAATACATAAATATAATAAATGTATAAATATATCAAGTCGTCACTCTGCTGCCAGCTGTCTCTGTACTGAACTGAGCACCCATCTCCCTCTCTCTATTCTTCATCCTCCACAAAGCTCAAGCCATTCTCCGCCGGCTCTCAGAGACCGGGCTCTCACGTGTCATGGAGGGAGGGGTTCAATGCCCAAGTCTGCAGACAAGACACAGGCTGGTCTAGGGTGGGCTTGGAGCTAGCTCTCCCTGGGAACTTACCATTCTTATTCTGTTCGAGCCTGTCTCTCAGTGCTCAGGCAAGCTGGAAACCTGGCTGTCGTTTAAGAGCTCTGGGACCTCAAGAGAACTTTTAAGCCTCCATTTCCCAGTCTATAAAATATGGATAATAATAGCAGCAAGTCTGACTTATGAGAATGACAAGATAAAATATGTAAAGTGTTCAGCACCAAGCCTCTTACAAAACAAGGCCAGGAGCTCTGCCCGTGCCTCAGAATTCTTCTGTTATCTCCAAGAACTTGGGGATGCAGTACAAACTGTTCTGTGTGGCCTCTTAAGTGAAGATGTGGCCCTCCCCTCACATCCCCTGGGACTCAACACTGATACCGTTACAGGAACCAAACGGCTCGGAAGATAGGGTGAGTGGCCCTAGCCGTTTCTCACTTCTGCCTCTGTGGGCTCTCTGGACCAGGTCATACCGGGTTGCCGGGCGCACTTAAGAATGATTTACCACATCTCTGCCTTCTACTCCTTGGATCCAATAGTAGCCTTCTGGTTGTCACTGTGAAGGTGTCTCTGAAGCTGTCTGCAGGACGCCAGGTCTGGATGGATAGACAGACCGACAGATAGGCAGAAGGATAGTGATCCGAGTAGGCCTCTTCGAGCTAAAGCCCTGGGGACAGTTGGGAGTTCTCCGTCAGCCCCTTGATGCACACGATGCACATATATTAGATGGGTGGATGACAGTCCCTGGGGCTGCCCCTATCTCTGTCATAGCGTTAATAAGTGCTTTTCTTTTTATGGGGTCCAAGTGTGTCTTGGTGACTTTTCTATTTCTGTGATAAGACACCATGACCAAGGCGACTTATAGAAGAAAGGGTTTATTTGGGGCTCACAGCTTCAGAGAATTAGAGTCTGGGACCATCATGGCAGGAAGCGTAGCGGCAGGCAGGTAGCCATGTTGGAGCTGTAGTCAAGAGCTCATACATTGAGACACAGGCACAAAACAGAGAGAGCTAACCAGGAATGGCAAACTCAAAACCTAGTGACACACCTCCTCCAACGAGACCACACCTCCTAATTCTTTCCCAACAGCTCCACCAACTGGAGACGGAGTATTCAGATTTAACAGCTATGGGGCCCTTCTCATTCACACCACCACAGAGTGAGGCTATCGTACACTCGTTGCTCTGGTACGTCCACTAGGTTTGGGGGTCTAGTTTTCATGATATGCTTTTAATATACTCATGAGACCGTATGTCCCCAATCTACTCAGATAAGCTTCTATGTGGCACCTTTTTGTTTGTACAAATGAATTATTGGTCGGCACCTGAGAATTGTTTCAAGAAAGGTTTTGGCATTTATGTACACCCACAAGATGCAGGCGTGCACCGCTTCTGACTTTCCACTCAGAATGGAGTTAATGGCTGCTGTGTAAAATGCTGTCACTTAAACAAGGCACAGCCTGGAGGTTACTGTCACTTAAACAAGGCACAGCCTGGAGGTTACTGCTTCATACAACTTGGATCATGTACCGCCTGATCTTCGTAAAAGAATCACATGGACCCTCAGAGGCCCGGAAGACGGGTTCCCAAGCTCTTCCCTCCTTGGAAGGTGATAGTCCTTAGATGTGTTTCTTAGCTTGAAGCAAAATACATAGAAAACCGTCCAGCCCCTAGGGCCTGGACAACAAACAGTGCCCTGTGTCACTAAGTGGGTTCCAGTTCAACCAGGCCACTCACTCTGTGTAAACTTGGGAAGTTGCCTGAACATTGCCCCTAACAGCCTCATCTGCAAACGAAGGCATTAATAGCATCTGCTCGGTAGGGATGTCCTCGGGACTAAATGTCTTCACACTGGAATTCTTAGAGCAGAGCCAGGTACACGGCAAATCAACAAACACTCAAGTTAATAGGAGCTACCAGGAGGCAGGGCCTTCTCCATGCACGGGTATCCAGGTCATGGCCAAAGGTGTTTCCATGGGTTCTCAACCATCTGCACAGGAGGACTAGAGTAGAGATGGGGTGTGGGCTTAGGGGGTGAGCTTAATGTGGGGGGCCCAGGGTTAGGGGGACTGACAGGCTTGTGTGTCCCCAGGGTCCTTCTCAGAAGAGGCTGTTCTGGTGACCAGGGCCAGAGAGAAAACCCAGTGCAGAGGCTCTGGGTCTCTCCATCTCAGCCTCTGGGGATTGCTCTTTCAAGAATATTGGAGAAGAAAAAATTTCCCCTCCCAATTTAGATTGGAGTCAGGGCCTGTGAACAAGCTGGCCTTAAATAGCAGAAAAGTCCTCGAGTGTGGAAAGACCGAAAGCTCTGCCTATACACAAACTTTACGAAAGAGTCGGCTTTGGAAAGAGGAAATGGCACATTTACATAATCGGGTTTGGACGGCCCTGGTGCCCAGACTACAGGCCTCTGGGCAGGTGGCAGGTGTGGCGCTCAGCTTTATCAGATAAGTGCTGTGAGCCTTTCTTTCTACATCTGCTGTCGGGACCTCAGTCTGAGGGAAGGAAGGAGTAAGTTTGGGGAACCCTAATATTTCCTATCTGGCAGAGGCTCCAGCGCAGAAGCCTCCCCAAACACACAACTGAAAGCCGCTGGGTGCTGCCAAATGTCCCGGATGACTTACTGGTTCCGTGCAATAAATCACCCTCCAGCGTAGCTGCTCAAACAAACAGAAACCCCACATTCATCATCCCCCCTTCCCCCCCCCCCCCCACACACACACAGACCCAAGCGGCAGGAATTTGGAAGCAGTTCAGTTGGGTGGTTCTGGTTCAGGGCTCCTCCTGGAATTGTGGTCAAGATGTTGAACTGGCCGACAGCACGTGAGGGCTGGATGGGGCCAGAGGAACTCAGTCGTGATGGTTCCTCACGTGGAGTTGGCAGGAGCGTTCCCTCCCTCATCACGTAGGCCCTGAGGTGGTTGCACGAACTCTCTTACGCCACGGAAGCTGGCCTCCTCCACAGGGAGGACCTCAAGCAAGAAGCGAGACAGATGCTATCTCTGAGCCAGGCTCCACAGCGCATTCCAGAACATCTGTGTTTTGGGGGCCATGCATCGCGGAAGGAGATGATACCAGAGCTTAAGCACTAGGAGGCGGGGCTTCACCTTGAAGGTTGGCACCTACAGCCTTCATTCTCCCGGTGTCCGCCTGTCTCTGCCAGGTATGCAGAGCCCCTCGGAGCTAGGGAGAGTGAGATTCAGGGCACCCTCTGCTGCCCCCATCTGCCTCAGTGAACAACACACCCACTAAGCTGGGCCAGTCACCTTCAGCAGTGGTGGGT
This sequence comes from Arvicola amphibius, assembly GCF_903992535.2. NCBI lineage: Eukaryota > Metazoa > Chordata > Mammalia > Rodentia > Cricetidae > Arvicola > Arvicola amphibius. The sequence continues at coordinate 84,758,929 of NC_052047.1, forward strand.
TGGAGGCCCAGGTAAGAGCATAGCTTCCAGGTCACCTATGTTGCTATGTTGATGTGCTTCCTAGAGCGCACAGAACCTTGGGTGTGATCCCCCTCACCACAGAAACTGGGCATGGCGCCTCACTCTTAGAATCCCAACACTGGGGATGTGGAGGTATGAGGACTGGAAGTTTAAGGCCACCCTGGACCACAGGAAGACACCGTCTCAGAAAAATAAATAAAAATAAACAGGAAGAGCCTCTGTTCTACTGCCCCCTTGTCATAGAGAGGCTGGGAAGTAAGACGTTCACACCCAAAACCGGGGTCAATCAGGAAATGTGCCTCTGCAAATGGCAGCCCAGGCTTTCAAGAGGGAAGACGGTACCTGAGGCAATTCTGCTGGCTTCAAAGAGAAGACGGTGCCTAAATTCTCACACCCAAGGCTCTTCCTGATCCCAGATCAAGATATGTGGATGACTTCAGGCACCTCTGTGCTGTCCTAGCCCCGACTGGAATCTGCCTTTCTTGCAATGGAATCCTTCCCTGCTGTTCCTGTCCTGGGTGCGTCCATGGGTGTGCTGGACTCACCCTGCACCCCTAGGTCTCCTGACCCAGCTAGCGGAAGTTCAGGTTAATGACAGGTAGAAACCATAATAAAGCAGCAGTCTGTGGAAATCTCCTTTCACCCATCCGTTTCTCCATGGACACTAGGCAGGGACTCAAGCAAGTCAAGGCTGTGCACAGAGAGACCCAGACTGAGACCAGCGATTTGGAAAGAATAACAGACAAGGTTAAAGATTGCAGAATCGAACCATAGGCTTTCCCTGGAGCGGCCCAAGGCCACCTCCCACAGCCCGGTCCCCCATTACTGACTCTCTGTCTCCTCTGATCAGGCCCTGGCTGGAGCTTTCTCCTCTTGGCACACACATTAAATATTAACTTGGCTTTTGTTTTGGTTTTAGCGTTCTGTTTGTGCCCACAGTAAATTAACCTTCCTGCTGGGGTCAAGGCGTCCGGGGCCTTATTTGTATAGGCAGGTCTCACTTTTTAAATTCCTTCCCTCAATGCGTAACCTCATATTCCCCTCCTTCCCTCAGAAGTCATTCCTGTGATTTTTGTGTCCTACCAACCTGTTTGTTATTGGTATCCAAGCTCAACACGGGTGTTATGGGGGGCATGTTTAAACAAGTACACGAATGGCGTTTTGGTGGATGCCTCTCACTTTCTCTCCCCCGTACAGGCCAGAGTGTGCCTTTCATCATTTGCCTGTAACAATTATCCATCCATTCTCCCAGTAACACATTTCTAGATGGTTCCAACTCATCCACATCACAAACAACTTTGAGATGGGCATAGGTCCCCGTGTCTCCCTGAACCTGGCCAAGTCCCTCGGGGATGGCCTGAGCACGCCAAGAGATGCCAGAGTCAGTATTTTCCAGAGAGCCTCCCCTCTTCATCTGTGCCAGTGCCGGCAGCCAGCTTCTAAGACTGGTCAGTGTGGCAGGAGGATAGCCCCGCCCAGGCCTCACTCAGGGCTCCCGCTGGCTTCCTGGCACATAGCGTCAGTGTGTCTGTCTTGGTTTGTAGGCTTTTAGTCGGCTTTTCAGTGCCAGATATGAATTCTCCACCATAAAGTAGGTCTCAAATCCAATCCGAAAATAGTTGGTGACCTCAGAGCAGACTCCTCACTGGTGCACCAGTGGGCTCCTCTTGCCCAGCTGGTTGGCATGATTGCACACAGCGCCAACCACCTGTGGCTGAGGCGGTCCCAGACCCTAGTGTGGAAGCTGCTGCTGTTTGGTCAAATGGGTATGATGTGCCTGTCAAACTACCTTTTAAATAGCTGTGCTTATGCCCCATGTTAGTCCTTGTCATCCAGCTTGGTCACTGAAGCCCCTCTTTGTGATGATTAGAGACAGCAGCAGAGACCTACGACTGGTAGGTGTGCCGAGAGGAAGCCGTTGAATGCCCAACCATAGAGGGACTATCAGTCTCACCCCCTCAAAGGCTTAGGGAGCACTGTGGAAGAAGAAGGGGCAGAGCCAGAGCAAGTCAGGCAGTGGTGGGGAATTCGACTTCCTGAGATGGCACGCAGGTTTCGTTCTTGAACTCAGCAGCAGCTATGATCACCTGCACAAGACTGGACTAGTTAACACCCTGCCATGGGAGGGGGGAGAGTGGCTGTGGGGCTCCACCCCTCACTGAAGATTTACTTGTCGTTAATGGTTGATAGGAAGGGAGAGTCTTTATTTAGTGGTGTAGCCACTGGTAAAAGACCCGCGCTCCTGTAAACAATCTCTCACTCATTATTTATTAGGTCACACACACATACAATGATAGTAAACAGTGTGTGATTTCACTGCCTCCGGGGAGCTGATACGGTGACAGAAACAGGACTGGGAAAGAGACTTGGCTCTTTCTAGCTTTTGAGTTTCAAAATCCAGGACTGGAACCAAAAAGGATCGTCAGTACAGGAAACGGGTCTAGAAGCAAAGCGTCGTAAACATAAATGAAGAGCAGGGTGCTCCCCTTGCGGAGCCCCGCTTAAACCGTGGCCTGCTGGGCGGAGGAGGATGTGAGAAGGGAAGTGGGAAAAGCTCGGTCAGGAGGGCTGAGGCAGGTGCACACGGCTGTGGCCGGGATCAAGGGCGAAGCGGGCTGCAGCCTGCGGACACCGGGTCAGGCCAGCCCAGAGCCCTCTCGGTTCTAACTGGCTATTGCAATGCGGCAATCTGGCCTAATGCTTTCTCATCTTTCAATCTTTTCGTAAAAATATGAACTGAAGTTTTATTTGTAAGCTCTCTTTTTTTAAAAAAAAGAATACTATTATGGAAAATTTTAAACATATTTAAAAGTAAACAAGGAGTATAAGGAACCGCTTGGCACCAGCTCCCCGAGTTTCAGCAAGATCCCCAAGAACCACGCGCCCTGCAGCCTCTCCCACTTCTCTGACCCTAGTTGTCTTAAAGTGAAGCCCAGACCGGGTCAAGGACCCCTGGCGTTTTGTTTGTTTAACTGCATTTGGCTGTGCTCACCTATGGAGGTCAGAGGTCAACTTGTGGGGTCAGTTCTCTCCTCCCACCAAGAGAGAACTCAAGTCGTAAGGCTTGCAACCATGGAGTAGCGCGTGCTCTCACCTGCTGCAAGGCTGGCACCATGGGGTAGCACGTGCCCTCACCTGCAGAGTCAGCCTCAGCCCGGGACACACACCACAGCAGTCTCCGCTCTGGTGACAAAGCAGGAAGACTCTAGGATAGCTTAGCGTTGTCCTTTAAAAAAAGAAAAGAAAAAGGAGCCTGCGCAAAGCTCCTAGTTCATCTGCGAACAGATTCTGTTTCTCATTCTGAACTGGTGGGGGTGTATGCTTTTAGCCGAACAATTTTTACTATATTTGTGTATTCTTTTAGTCATTTCCTGGTTTTATATTTTAGTTTAATTCTCATGTTTTGTCATCTTTTTTTCTATTGTCTCCTTTGTCTATTCATATCTTGTAATATGTTTTCAGCAGTAACAGGCAATTAGCCTAAAACAGACAACGGCTTTTTTTTCTATATTTAACCCTGAATAATAACACTCACAGACGGCAATAGTCATCTTCCAGGAGGGAAAGGGTGTCACCCTACTGTTTACCCATAAAGGCTAAGAAAATTCAAAATAACTTTAAAGATTATATAGTGGAGAAGATATTTAAAAAGTGTTAAGAACTTTAAGCATATACCAACTTGAAATACAGCTACAAAATGCATACAGTACAGTGGAGGGGCGAGCTCGCTCAGCGGACAACAGTTTCCTGCTCAAAGCCCTGGGCTCAGCCTTAGAACTGGAAAAAGGGGTGGTGGTATAAACACAAGGACTTTACACTTAACTTTTCGTTTGTGTGCGTATATGATGTGTGTGTGTGTGTGTGTGTGTGTGTGTGTACAAGAATGCATATGTCATGGAGAGCATGTAGAAGTCAGGGGTCAAATTTCAGAACCAGGTTCTCTCTTTTCACCTTGGGATCCTGGAATCAGACTACTGTTGCTAAGCTTGCATGACAAGCATTTTTCACAGGGCCCCACAGTATGAGTTTTGTGCCCCTTCCTCATTTCAGCCTGAATTCTGCTGCATAGAACAGAACCCAGATACAGGAGCTTAGCCAGATATGTCCCAGGAAGGGGCTGCAACGACACCCAAGGATGCTAACCCACATTCCGCGTCCCGTTCTTCATCTCGTTTTGTACGACGGCAGCTGTGCTCTCGGGCACTGGTTTTGCAATCTAAGCACAAGAGAAGTATGGAAAGAAGCCACATGCCAGCTGAATTCACCTCGAGTTGAAAAGCAGCAGCATTTCAGGAAACCCCACCCAACGTCCTCCCTTTCAGGTCTCATCAGGCCTCAGTGACGTCACATGGCCACTTGTGGCTGTGGGAGAGCTTTGTTTGCCTGTTTATTTTTAGCCTGAGTGCATTGCCATCCTGCACAAAATTAGAGTTATCACAATGAGAAAAATGTCCACACTATACGAGGTGATGTGTCACGGGGCAACAGCTGCCCTACACAGGCCAGAAAGCAAGTTCTGCGGGATGAACAATGTGTGCCTCCCAGCGCCTTCATTGGAGGCCCTGAGCCGCGGTGTGATGGCAGCTGGAGACGGGACTTTACCTAGGGACATGTGGGTAGGACTCTCACGGTGGATTTGGTGCCTTTATTTAGAGGAAAAGAAAGAGAAAGAGATCTTTTTATGAGCATCCCACATAATCATGGACAGCACGAAAGTCACTGTTGATAAGCCAGGCAGCAGGACCCCTGTAGAACCCCGCACTATCCAGCACTTGCTCTTGGTCTTCCCAGCCCTAAAAACCAGGGAGAAACAACTTCTATGGCTCAAGCAACTCAGTGTGCGCCATTTTGTTAGAGCAGACCAAGCTAAGTCAACCAGAAGCAGCAACATACACACACACACACACCACACATACACATATGTACACACACATGCACACACATACACACAAACACACAATATACACACAAACACACACATATACATACAAACACATACACATATACACACACACACACACGCACACATACACACATACAAAGAGGGAAAGGCAGTGGAATCAAGGACACGCAGAGTATTATAGAAGCAGGAATTGAGCCCAGACAGTGCCATGACTGCCTCCCTGTATGACACGGGGAATGCTTGCTTGACATAAACCGTCCATCTCCTGAGCATGTCTCCAATGGTTACCTTGTAGGAGGTGGGGTTACATGCCCCAGTCCACTGTAGTCCTTGTTCATATGATTCAGGCCGGCACAGAGCTCAGGAGGGACACCTGCTTTGCTTAACGTCAGCTCAGACTGGGCCTTCTAAATGGCTGTGCTCTAGGTCTGTGAATGCCTTTGAAGGTCCATGTTGTGCCTGGCATTAGGGACATCCTAGTAGATGGTGTGTGGGCGCTATGCAGGGAACACGACGGAGAACTACCGTCTACCGTTTCTCTACTTGCTCTGTAACAGAATCACATTCTGAGACGGCAACATACCCAGCAAGAAGATAGCACCTCCCAGGTTTCCTTGCAACCGAGGCTGGTCCTGTGGCCCACAGTGGGTGCCCAGAAGATGTCTACAAAGGCTTCCCCGTGCCCTTTCCTGTCCCAGGAGGATAGACATGGCAGCTGAACTCTGGCCTGTGAACTCTTGAGGCTAGCAGTGATGAAAGTTAGAAGCCCCCTGGGGGTCAGGCTTTGGCAGCCATGGCAGCCCTCCGCAGCCCTCCGCAGCCCTCCACAGCCCTCCACAGCCCTCCGCAGTCCTCCTTCAGGAGCCTGAGAGAATAAACCGGAAGTATAGGATCACGTTTGCCCAGGACTTCTGCGGTATGCAAGCAATTCAAACCCTACTGAATTCAGGGATCTTTGGTGAGATTCACACTTTCTGTATCGTCTTACATCTCTGCCTGGTTTTTTTTTTTTTGCAAGCACAAGGACCTGAACTGGGTCCCCAGTATCCACATAAAAAAAGCCAGGCCTGTCCACAGGCTTGTACCATTGGACTTCCAGTGTCAGAGAGGCGGAGACGCATGCATTCCGCATGCATCCCTGGGGCTTGCTGCCGGCCAGCCTAGAGCCCAGCAGTGGCGCTCTCCAAGTCCCCATGAGAGACATTGATCTCAAAACACAAGGTGAGCAGCTCCTGAGGAAGGACATCCGTGTGCACACACACCAACATATGAACACGCAGGCACGTGTGCGTGCACACACACGAATTCAAACTTCAGAGAATCAGGCAAATATTTTGATCAGAATCACGCAGGAGGAAAGACTGAGGTGATTTCTAGAGCCATGGGTCATTCATAGGGTCCCCTTCCTGCCTCATCGCAGTTCCCACCTTAAGGGGAGGAGACTGCACCCCAGAACGCCTCAGCTCCAAGGGCTGCTCTCAGAGGGTTCTTCGGGATTCCTGGATGTTCTCACCCCAGCACAAACGCCAGGGAGGAACACACTGTTTCCCTTGCTACCCTAACTTTTGTGCTGGGCTCCAGGCCCTTCCACAGGGCCTGTGGTCCAGCCTCGCCACTAAGGGAATATTTCCTTTTTCTGGAAACTTTTAGCTGATTAATTTTCCAGGTTTCTCTCTCCCCAAATTTGTTAACATCAGACTTCTATACTATAAAAAGTTTGTGCTTTACATTCCTGTGTTCAAATGTTAGTGGTGGCACCCTTTTGCATTTTGCTTTCTGATTTTCAATGTATCATTTGGTATCCCCTTATGAATTCTAATTTTCTTGAATTGTGAATTTACAAATACTTAACATTAGTTTTTTTTTTTTTCCCTTTGAGGCTGCTAAGCTTATTTTTTCTTTCAGAACCATCTCCCACCCTCCCATGGTTTTTACCCTTTCTGGCTCACTATTTTCCTAATATCTTAAAATATTTCTAAAATATATTATTATCAGCTACTAAAAAAAGAGGAAAAGCTCAAATCACAGAATTTCCTTACAGTGCAGCGTTGAGGACATTCCAGAGGCCAGTGCAGCATGTCCTGACCGTCATTGTTTTCTGAGTAAAGTTCTGTGTTCTTGATTTCCTTCCCAGGTCAATTGTTGACTCAGTGAGTACTTTTAAATTTCCAAGTAGTTGGTTTATTTTTATTTGTTTTGGTTGTGATTTTATTTCATATCCTATGTTGGCCAGAGAATGGAGCACACTTTGTCCTCTTTTAGAACTAACTGCAATTATGTCTGCGACCTAGCCAGTGACATGTGAGACCACAGGGGTCATGGCCATGCACAGATGAAAATCTCACGTAGTAAGAGACAGCCACCAGTTCTGTCTCTAAAGTTCTCTTTCAGGTTGGGACAGGCTTAGAGACCAAAGAAAGAGCTAAGAACTATCCACGAGGGTGCCCTGTTTGGGGGGGCACTGAGCTGGGGGTATGGACCCTCACTCTGTGTTGCTGAAAGAGAGAAAGTAGTTAATCACTGCTCTGATTGGCCAGAGAGGGCAACAACTTGGGCAAAGTTCTGGAGAAGGAGTGAACCAGAACCAGAAGGCTCTGGAGCTGAGCTCACTAGTGAAGTCAAAGGCCACATGTATTTGCTGGTGCCTTTTAGAGAGTGGCCAGACAGGAGCCAAGGAGCAGATTTGTGTCTTTGTTTAAATCTATGCTCTTCTGAGAATTGTTTCTGAGCTTTGAAAGGCATGGCCTGCAGAACAGTTCATTCCGAGATGTAAACTACACTGGGCTCTGATGTTTAGTAGCAGAAATACACAAATAAAAGGTATTCTAAGCTACACGCTCTCCATGGGGAGATAACTCTCCCAAGGCATCAAACCTGGCCTTTGAAGGGGCTTACACGCTCCATGTGTGTACAATGGCAGCCATACATAGAGCACATGAATACAGACACAGTATCTCTGTACTCAGCTTAACAGAGGGGCTGGAGAGATGGCTCCGCGGTTAAGAGCACTTACCCCTCTTGCAGAGGACCTGGGCTCAGTTCCCAGCACCCATATGACAGCTCCAGTTTCAGGGGATCCAGAGCCCTCCTCCAACTTCTGAGGACTCCCCCCCCCCACACACACATGATGCATATGAACTCACACACAAAAGCACATTTAAAAAAAAAGCTAAATGAAGGAACAATTGAGATAAAAAGGCCTCACTGGAGAGCTGGATGTGTGATGTGCACCTGTAATCCCAGCACCGAGTGGGGGGATTGGGAGTTCAAGACCAGCCTCATCCACTTAATTATTTTAATGTCTGGTTGGTCACATGAGAGCCTGTCTTAAAAATACCAGAGGCTGGGAGAGGGAGGAAGAAAGCTTGTTAGAGAGGCATTTTTTTTTTAGTCAAAATACTTTATTCAGAGACTTGGGGGAAAGGCTGGAGAGGCCCACGCTGTCTGCTGTCCTCCATTGGACAGATCTTGCAGGTCTACCCATCTTGCTAAGAAGAGAGGCAATATTTTAAAAAAGATTAAAAGCTACCAATCTGGGGAATCCTTACATAGGTACATAAGCCACTTCCAAACCTTTCATTAAATGCACAAGATGGCTGTCACATGATAGGGTGTACTGCACCATGAACGAACACCAAGAACGGTGGAAGGGTTTGACGTAAAGACTACAGTTAATGGTGATGACAATGGGATGTCTTCAACAGAGGATGGTGATATTACAATAACCAACTTTAGAGCTACTTAACACAGTGTGAGTTCACCCTTATACAAAGTAGACACCTTGGGGTTTAAACAGAAACACAGGAGGAAGAATAAGCCAGCTCCGCCTTCCCCACCCATTTGACCAGCTATGGGGAGCCCTCATCCTCCTGACCTGGGGCTCAAATCAACCAGGGGCGTCTGTGTACGGCAGCTACCTGGATCTCCAGCAACTGAGCCTTCCAAATGTCCCAGTCAGGCTGCTCTATTAAAATACTGTAGACTGAGCTGTTGAAATAGCATTTGTTCCATTTACGCCTGGAGGCTTAAGAGCCCAAGGTCAAGGCATAGTGGATTCTGTCTTCATACAGGTCCTCTTCCAACCTGCAGACCACCTATTTCCTGTTGTGTCCTGGGATGTCAGAACAAGACAGGAAGCCCCAGGGAACCTTTCCTAAGGACATTGACTGGATTGAGAACCGCCTAGAAGAGCCCATGTTGGAGTCTGTGAGAACATTTCCAGAGAGGATTCGGTCACCTAACAAATGACCTAATCTACCAATGGTTTCAACATTTGAGAAGACTGTTGGGAAGGGGTGGAACTGGAGGATGGAATCTTGGGTGGAGGAAATGGGCTACTATGGGCGTGCCTCCAGAAGCTGAATCTTGCCCAGGCCCCTTTCTGTTCAGCTTGTCTCCAACTTCCTGTCTGCTCCTCCATGGCCTTCTGCCATAATGGACCGAGCGTTCCAAAACTGAGTAGAATAGGCCTTTACTCCCTCTGGTTCTCAGGGTCAAGTCTTTGGTCACAGCGAGAGAAGAGAAACAAATACAGACACGGAATCCATCCATAAGGGCAGCAACCAACACTATTCTAAGAATGGACTGATTAGGGAGACAACAGACTGAAGGGAAAGGCAGACACACGGAAGAGCTGGGAGCAGGCTGACTGGGCTCTCTGATGGAGAAGCTGCCAAACTCCAGATGCTCGGTAAGCTGATTACAAACAGCTGGCAAGATAGATGGGTTATTGCACGTTGCTGAATGAGGAGGCAGGGTGTTAGGATGCAGGGTTATGAGATACAGCTGAATGAGGTTTAGCTGGTCCCTGTAGAAGCAGGCTCAGGGCCATAAGCCAGGGAAGAAGGCTATGGTGGCTGTGTTATGAACACACTCTCCACATGGAGCAGGAGAAGGCTTTGATGTTTTCTCATGAGTGCGAGGCTGTGGTCCCTGACATGGCCAGTTCACATCAATAGCACATATCACATTCAGGCCTTCATACACAGGGTGTCCCCCACTTCCCCACATGGAGGACCCCACCTTCTCACCCTGTTCTCAATCCAATCACCTTAAAGTCTAGAAAACCAGTATGAACTGAAATGAGGCTCACTGAACTCTTCCTTCTGGATCCCCAAATCCTCATTTCTGCAATGATGTTGCTCCCAAATAAGGCCATATTCTTAATTGCTGAGAATTAGGACTTCAGTCTTGGTTTTCTGGGAACACAGGTCAATCCTCAGTGTGTAGCCTAGCAGCAGCTCACACCATCAGCAGCAGGGCCAGGGGCCAGGAGCCAGGGGAGAAAACTCAGCCAAGATGATGTCTGGGAAACAGCCAACCTCACAATTCAAGAGGTCATCAGCAGGACACATCTTCCACAAACACACTGAGCCCAATGCAGTTGATCATTATGGCTGTCCTACTGCAGGGTACACTCCCAAAGCCCCTCAGGCTCTGGACTCCTACACAGCTACCCACAACCGAAGATAAACAGAGGTATCTGGTCGACCTTGCGCCATAGGCTCCCAGTGAACTGCCAGCAAGCAGGAGAAAGGAGAGCTACCCTATAATCTGGGGCTGGGAAATGGACACCTGCCTGTGCAATATGTGAGTCCCTCGTGGGAAGGCAGGTACTGGGGTGCCACACAGACAAAAGAATATCGCTGCAAAGCTGTTTGCCACATCCTGCACACCAGTGGTCTCCGGTGTATGAAACACACTGTCAACATCCTCCAGAAATCTTAACAGTGTAAATTCTTGACCCCACCCAGGACTACCAAGCCAGAAAACACGGTTGCGGGATCCAGTGAACTTCTCAACAAGCAGTGTGGGGGTTCCTTATCTTTCAATGTCCCCCTTTATACAGCTCAAAACAATGCTACAAAATGTAAAATGTACAATTTGGTTACTTTTGACATGAGTATAATATGCACCTGTGGAGTCGCCACCACAGTCAAGATAAAGCATCTGTTCGCCATTCCTCATCCCTCCGGTCCCTTCATCACCCCCACCGCTCCCCCACACCCCCAGTGCCACCAGTCAGCACTGATCTATCACTATAGCGCAGTTGACACTCTTTATAATTTTCATTCTTCTACATAGAATAATAAAGCCCATGTTCAGCAATGTGTTGTGTGTCATGCATATCTTATAGCCAAATAGTGTTCTATGATATAGATATAGGTATTTGTTTTTAACCGTTTCTATACCGTTGGACTAGCTCCCACATGAAGGCATTGGCGATAAAGAAGCAGCCGGTATGTGTGCACACGTCTTTGTTGACACGCTTCCATTTCTGTTCTGAATAGGCCTGGGATCAGACCATGGGGGCACGTTTATCTTTGGAAGAAACTACAGAACAGGTTCCTCCTGTTTTTTTTAATTATTCCTTTTCTATTTCTATTTTGAGGGGCTAGAAAAATGGCTCTGTGGTCAAGAGAACTTGCTGTTCTGGCAGAGGATCCTAGCCAGTACCCACATGGTGCCTATAACTCCAATTCTAGGGGAGCCAATGCTTTCTTTGACCTCAGTGGGCTCCTGTCCACACATAATACAAAAAAATCATTTATTTATTTTTATTTCTCTGTGTGTGAGTGTTTGTCTGCAAGTATGTATATGCATCATATGTGGGTGGTGCCCAAAAGGTCAGAAGAGGTCACTGTAACTCCTAGATCTGGAGTTACAGACAGTTGTGAGCCATTGTGTATGTACTGGGAACTGAACCTGGGTCCTGTGCAAGAGCAACAAGTGCTCTTAACCACTGAAGAGTTTCCCCAGTCCTGAGCAACAATGTTTTCCAAAGCCACTGTTCTGTTTTGCAATCTCACTAATCCCGTCCACATTTTTTATCAACACTTGGTATACTTGAGCCTTTTACATCATAGCCATTCTGACGGATACAGTGGAGATGTAGCTTGATTTGTGGGTTCCCTAATGCCCCAAACCCTAGCGTCTGTGCTTATTCGCCACCTGCATGTCTTTTCTGGAAAGTTGTCTGTTTGGATCCGGACCCCCTTTAGCTGAGCTGTTTATCTTCATGAGTTATGAGCTGTTCATGGACTCTAGCTACAAGTCTTTCATCAGATATATATGGTGGTGGTGGTTTTCTACTATTGGGGGGGGTACTGTTTGTGGGCGGGGGGGCTTCCACTCACCTCCCAAATTATGGCATGGAGGCTTATTCTTACTTACTAATGTCTGGTCTCAGCTTGGCTTGTTTCTAGCCATCTTTTCTTCACTTAAACTATCCCGTCTATCTTCTGCCTCTGGGCTTTTACCTTGTCTAACTTCTGTGTATCTTCCACTCTTACTCCGTGGCTGGCTGTGTAGCTGTGCAGCTGTGTAGCTGTGTAGCTGTGTAGCTGTGTAGTGGGTGGCTGTGTAGCTGTGTAGCTGTGTAGCCGGTTGGCTGTGTAGCTGGGTGGCTGTGCAGCTGTGTAGCTGGGTGGCTGTGTAGCTGTGTAGCTGTGTAGCCGGGTGGCTGTGTAGCTGTGTAGCCGGGTGGCTGTGTAGCTGTGTAGCTGTGTAGCCGGGTAGCTGTGTAGCCAGGTGGCTGTGTAGCTGTGTAGCTGTGTAGCCGGTTGGCTGTGTAGCTGTGTAGCTGTGTAGCTGGGTGGCTGTGTAGCTGGGTGGCTGTGTAGCCGGTTGGCTGTGTAGCCGGTTGGCTGTGTAGCTGTGTAGCTGTGTAGCCGGTTGGCTGTGTAGCTGGGTGGCTGTGCAGCTGTGTAGCTGGGTGGCTGTGTAGCTGTGTAGCTGTGTAGCCGGGTGGCTGTGTAGCTGTGTAGCTGTGTAGCTGGGTGGCTGTGTAGCCAGGTGGCTGTGTAGCTGTGTAGCCAGTTGGCTGTGTAGCTGTGTAGCTGTGTAGCTGGGTGGCTGTGTAGCTGGGTGGCTGTGTAGCTGGGTGGCTGTGTAGCTGTGTAGCCGGTTGGCTGTGTAGCTGTGTAGCTGTGTAGCCGGTTGGCTGTGTAGCTGGGTGGCTGTGCAGCTGTGTAGCTGGGTGGCTGTGTAGCTGTGTAGCTGTGTAGCCGGGTGGCTGTGTAGCTGTGTAGCCGGGTGGCTGTGTAGCTGTGTAGCTGTGTAGCTGGGTGGCTGTGTAGCCAGGTGGCTGTGTAGCTGTGTAGCTGTGTAGCCGGTTGGCTGTGTAGCTGTGTAGCTGTGTAGCTGGGTGGCTGTGTAGCTGGGTGGCTGTGTAGCTGGGTGGCTGTGTAGCTGTGTAGCCGGTTGGCTGTGTAGCTGTGTAGCTGTGTAGCCGGTTGGCTGTGTAGCTGTGTAGCTGGGTGGCTGTGTAGCTGTGTAGCTGTGTAGCCGGGTGGCTGTGTAACTGTGTAGCCGGGTGGCTGTGTAGCTGTGTAGCTGGGTAGCTGTGTAGCTGTGTAGCCGGGTGGCTGTGTAGCTGTGTAGCTGTGTGGCTGTGTAGCTGGGTGGCTAGCCCCTGGTTTCCTCCTCCTTTGTTGTCTTGCTCTTTGATTTTTCTTGTTTTCTCTCTTTTTCTCCCTCTACTTATTCTCTACCTGCCAGCCCTACCTATCCTTTCTCCTGCCTCGCTATTGGCCATTCAGGTGTTTTGACAGGCAAAGAATCACAGCTTCACAGAGTTAAACAAGTGCAACATAAAAAGAATACAACCCATCTTTGCATCATCAAACAAATGTTCCACAGCAGAAACAAATGTGACACAAATTAAAATAATATTCTACAGCATATATATTTTGCAAACATTTCTCACAATGCTCGGCTTATCTTTGGGTTTTATAGCAGTATCTGGTGAAATCTAGTTCATTGATTCTTTCTTTTAAAGTTTATGATTATTGATCATATTGAAAAAAAAAAACTGTCAAGTCCAAGACTACCGGGTTTTCCATTACAGCTTCTTCAGGAGGTCCTGGCTCTAACATGTCATCCATTGATTTTTTTTTTTTTTTACACAGGAAGCTTGGTGAACCTTGCCTGTAATTTCTGCTGAGGGAGAAATATCATGAGTTCAAGGTTAATCTGGGTAACACAGTTAGAAACTGCTCTAAAAAATCAATTTAAAATGCCTTTAGTTTGAGCTGTTTTGACTTACAGAAAAGTTACCTAAATGATCCATGTAATTTATGTATACAGTTGGCCTAGCTTCAGCTGATATTAACCAACATAACCATGGAACAACTATCAGAACTAGAAAATTCACTAAAGCTGTAGATTTTACTTAAGTTTACCAGTTTGGGGGACAGCTATACAGCCCGTCAGCTAAAGGCACTTGCCACTAAGTGTGACCATCTGAGTTCACACACACCATAAATAAATAAGTGAATAAACGTAACAATAGAATGTAATCTCCACATGTTTTCTTAATGTGTGCCTGCTCGAGGACCTAATTCTGAACCTGTTTGCCTCCAGCTGTTGGGTCTTCTCTGTCCCCTTCAGTCTTTACCAGCCCTTATCTGTTCCGACACCTTCATTTTATATACAGTGTGAGGGAAAGGGTATGATCGTTTTCACAGGAATTTCCAGTTGTTCCAGCATCCTTTGCTGAGAGATCATCCTTTCTCTAGCTAAACAGCCTCGACAGCTTCACCAGCCATCAGTGACCTGGGCCACAGGCAGCCATGTCTGGCTCTGTCTGTCTTTACATCAGGGCAACAGTGTCTCTGTTTCTGTCATTGTATGGAAGTGTGAAATCAGGTCCATGAGCCCTCCATCTTTGTTCCTCCTCTTCTTCCAAGTTGTCTTAGCTGCTCCAGGATCTTGACACGTAAAATTCAGCCCTTTGCTTTCTGCAAAGAGGCCCCATTGTGGAGAAAACTGACAGCCATACCAATATTGAATCCTCTATGAATTGAGAATATCTTTTGGCTAACTTAGTTCTTTCATTCCTCTTGGCAACAGGGTAGTTTTCTGTATGTGTGTCCCACACGCCTCTCCTTAGATGTAGTCTCAGCAAATTTGCCGCATGAGTTTGCAAGCTAAGAACTGCTTTCTCTACATTGCCTCCATTGCTTTAAACATGAGGCTGGAAAGCCGTTACTATAAAATGCTGTGGGAACGCCTTTGGCCAATAGCCTTTAAGATACTGGCTCACTCTGGGCGTGGCCACATGTACTATAGAAACAGATGTAGAAACATGCGCTTGGCTGCTGGATTTGGCTCCTGTTCCCCACTCATGCAGAGGAGTGCTGAGCTGTGTGTCTACCCCTAAATAAAGAGACCTTTATTATCCTCAGTCCGACTAGTGTGGGACTACTTTATTATAACTGACTACAATAAAATATGCAAATGTACACTCTAAATATAATTGAGAACCTAGGAAAACCAAAAGTAATTTGGCGTGGTAACAAATACCTGTAATACCAGAACTTGGAAGGTTGAGACAAGCAGATCAAGAGTTCAAGGCTGGGGCTGGAGAGATGGCTCAGATGCTAAATGTTGCTGGTATTTTGGGGGGCCCACCACCCAGCTCCCAAATAAATCACATGGAGGCTTTTTCTTTCTTATAAATGACTAGCCTTAGCTTGGCTTGTTTCTCGCCAACTTTTCTTAACTTAAATTATACCATCTACCTTTTGCCTCTGGGCTTTTTTCTTGCTCTATTTCTGTATACCTTTCTTTACTTCTTACTCTGTGGTTTGTTGTGTAGCTGGGTGGCTGGCCCCTGGTGTCCTCCTCCTTCTCTTTGCTCCTAGATATTTTCTTACCAGATTCCTGCATTTATTCTCTCTGCCTGCCAGCCCCATCTATCCTTCCTCCTGCCTCGCTATTGGTCCTTTAGCTCTTTATTAGACCAATCAGGTGTTTCAGACAGGCAAAGAATCACAGCTTCACAGAGTTAAACAAAAGCAACATAGAAGAATACAGCATGTCTTTGCATTCTTTTAAAATATTTATTTATTTATTTATTTATTATGTATACAATATTCTGTCTGTGTGTATGACTGCAGGCCAAAAGAGGGCACCAAACCTCATTATAGATGGTTGTGAGGCACCATGTGGTTGCTGGGAATTGAACTCAAGACCTTTGGAAGAGCAGCCTGTGCTCTTAACCTCTGAGCCATCTCTCCAGCCCACATCTTTGCATTCTTAAACAAATATTTCACAGCATAAACAAACGTAGCACATCTTAAAATAATATTCCACAACAGTTAAGAGGTGTTAATAGGGGTGTAATGCCAGAGTTTGGGAGGCAGGGGCATCGAGAGTATCACAAGTTCAAGGCTAATCTGTCCTACCGCAGTGAGTTCTCAGCACAGCCAGGGCAACAAGGCGAGACCCTGTCTCAAGTAGCTAAGTAAACAACAAATCCAGAAGCATGAACTGTAATTCACAAAACCCGATAAAACATAAAATGGTTGGGTAAAGTGGGTGAATAATACGATACAGTGTGTATTCAACATACAACATGATTCCTTTAAACAGATAAAAACTTTTAAATAAAAATAAGGTCCTTTTCACACTATCAACTAAAAACAAAACAAAATATGGATGAACAGTTCAATCATATTCATTGCTAATTAATGGTTTGTTTTGTTTTGGATTTTTTGTTGTTTCTGTTTGTTTGTTTGTTTGCTTGCTTGCTTGCTTGTTTCTTCTTTTTGAAATAGGGTTTCTCTAAGTATCTTTGGCTGTCCTGGAACTCACTCTGTAGGCTAGGCTGTCCTTGAACTCACAGAGATCAGCCTGCCTCTGCCTCCCTGAGTGTCAGGGTTAAAGGCTTGTGCCACCACCGCCTGGCTAATTAATGTTTTTTAAAATCCTGTGTTGCCGGGTAGTGGTGGTGCACACCTTTAATCCCAGCAATGCAGGGGCAGAGGCAGGCAGATCTCTGTGAGTTCGAGGCCAGGCTGATCTAGAGTGAGCTCCAGGACAGCCAAAGCTACACAGAGAAACCCTGTCCCTAAAAAACAAAACAAAAAAAGCCCTTGTATTTACAGTTATTCATGTAATCAATAGAAACAGCCCAGGAGAATGAAGAATGAGCTGTTTTGCTTTTTCAGACAAAGGTGAGGGGTGCCCTGTTTAGTCGCTGTATGAAAGGAGAATTTACCCAAGGAACACTTGATAAACCTGGGTATGCAGTCCCACTTTGCCTAGTGGCAGATACATTTGTTTACCTGTGGAAAATGGTAATCTCATAAACCTCATAGCAGAAGGGAATTCAGGCAATTTTCCCTTGTTAGTATTGTTTAATGTTTCATAATGGGCACAATTTTATAACTACAAAGCAATAAAGATATCTTTAGTTTGAAAAGAAACAGAATGTAAGGAACATTGCTTATGACTTGAACAAGGACACTTTTAAATCTGTTAGGAGTTGGGGGTATTTTAATATGCTCAGTGTCAGGGTGCTTACCGGTGTACATGAAGCCCTGGGCTCAGTCTCCAGCACCAGACCCCCCATGCCCCATCACTAAGTTACGAGAAACAGGATCACGTTCCTATTTATAATTTATAGTACACTCACATGTAAATATACTAAAACACAAATTTCCCAAGCTATAAATAGCTTATTATAATAAAATGCTTCCTGTTAAAAAAAATAGTTATTTCCTTCTACTGTTATGAAAACTACAGATTCTAATAGAACAAATGAAAATACAGGGGCCTCATTTTAGTCAGTGAGGCAAAGAAAGTGTTATAGTACCCACCAGCTGCCCAGAAACAAGTCTGTTGGACACCATCGGATGGGAAGGAGAAGAAGCCAGAGGTTCAGGTGCTTGCTGGACCTAAGCTAGGCTCAGATCTCTAACACTTTGGGGTAGAAGCTTAGACATGGTGCTTTGACTTCACCCATCTGTGGTGGCACAGGCCGACCCCAGAGGCTGGGAACCCTTTGGAGAGCATCAGGCAGTGAAGAGTGTCAGGGAAGGTGGGATTTTCAGAACCACTTGCTGACCTCCCCTCCAAAAAAGGACCGGTGTGGGAACATGCTGCCTGCCAGGAAGGAGTAGAGAGCTGCAGACCATCCACTGAGACCCATGAGTCTCGACCACATGGGCTTCCCAGACATTGAACACTGTAGCCTGCTCCCCAAAGCAAAAGAAACAGCACGAGGGTGCTTGAGCTGAAGATGCCTGTGAAAACTGCAGGATCGTGCAGGTCCTCTCCCACCTCACGTCCTCCTGCACACTTCATCCTGCGCTCACTTGTTAGCAGACCAATCCAAAAACAAACAATAGGACGGAAGATTTGTACCTTGTATTAGCCGACCCCATCCAAAGATAAGTAATAAGATACACTCCTGGGAACGTCAGGGGAAGAAAACACACACACACATGCATACACACACACACACACACACACAGAGAGAGAGAGAGAGAGAGAGAGAGAGAGAGAGAGAGAGAGAGAGAGAGAGAGAGAGAGAGAGAGAACAATTAAAAACAATCAACCACAGAAAAGGAATTCACCTACAGAAGAAATGTTCAAGATACTTACTTTCTGGGCTGTGAACAAAATTTCATGCAACATTTTTTCTAGAAAATAATTCCCAAAACAAGACATAGAATTGAAAGGTGAGTTTTCAGAGGGCAGAAGAGGGTAGAAAGCTAGGATAAAAACATAAAAGCCGTCCACGCTGGGCTGGAATCTACATGAGGAACAGCTGAACACAGGATACAAATAACCCTAATTCAGCACCCGGCCAGCAGACCAGGAAATCACACAAGAAATGAACAATAGTCCCAAGACTCACCGATGAGCCTAGAGAAAACACTGTTAGAGGAAGCCAAGAAAAGCAATGGCCCCAGGGTTTCTGAAGAATGGTCACATGCACAGGAGAACTAAGGGAACACAATGTAATTTAAAGAATAAACACGAGAAACTTTCTTGAAATAAGGATATTTTGAATCTGCTGATAAAAAAGTGTATTGATTTCAAGAAAAATCACTATAGGTGATTCAACACCAATATATTCCTACTGAAGTTATGAAATGCCGAGGACAAGGAAAATCTCATGTGAATATTCATACATCCGGGTAGAAGAGCACAGACAGACAGAAAAATCAAACAGAACGTCACCATGCAAAGTCCCGAGGGAAAGGAAGCAAGACTAAAGGTCATGTATGCAGGCAGTTCTTCACATACAGAGATAACAGGCACACTCAGATATGGGAGACCTCAGGGCTAAGAGACTCAGCTCCACACATCAGTGAAATCCACCCAACCAAAAGATGACCCAGGATAAATTCTAGAGGAAAAATTCCAGGCTTCTAGTGCTTCCGTAACGAAGTGTGGTGAGTCAGGTGGCTTTGAGTGGAAGCCGGTATTGTGACAATACCTGACCAGAAATGACGGATGGAGGAGCGATGTCCTTGGGCTCACAGTTTCAAAGGGTCTAAGTCCCTCACAGTTAGAAGGACATGCTGGAGTTTGTGGCAGTAGAAGTGTGTGGCTGAGGCTTCTCACATCACAGTGAACCAGGAAGAAGAGAGCGAAAGCCCACTGCTAGGGACCCATGAAAGCCGACCCTTAGAGACCCATGGAAGCCGACACCTAGAGACCCATGAAGCCCACCCCTAGAGACCTGTGGAAGCCAACCCCTAGACGGTGAAAGCCCACCCCTAGAGACCCATGAAGCCCACCCCTAGAGATCCATAAAGCCCACCCCTAGAGACCCATGAAGCCCACCCCTAGAGGACCCATGAAGCCGACCCCTAGAGATCTGCTTCTGCTCCTCCCCCAAAGCCTCCATCAGCTTTGGATCAAGCATTCAGAATGTGAACCTGTGGAGCATATTTCAGGTTCCAACTGCAGCATCCTACTGATGGTCCCAAAGTCTCATGGCCATCTCATCATAAAACTCATTTGTGTCAACCGTGAGCCTCCACAGTCATAGCACCAACGTTCTTCCAAAGTCCATAATCAACTAGTAAGCTACAGCGCTGTAGAGCTTTGCTAGCCTCCAATTCTAAACTTCCATACTCTTCCAACAAACCATTTCCACAGGCCAAAGGACCACATGCCAGGTCTACTCGCACAACAACCTCACTTTTCTGGTACCAATTTTTCTTTTTTAGTTGTATATGTGTGTGTGTGTGTGTGTGTGTGAGAGAGAGAGAGAGAGAGAGACACAGAGAGACAGAGAGAGACAGAGACAGAGAGAGACAGAGAGAGACAGAGACATAAAGAACAATGTTGGGAGACAACATTTATTTTGGCTTATAGTTTCAGAGGGTCCATCATAGTGGGGAAACGTGGCAGAATCCAGGGCAGCTGGCACATGTGACGGGATCATGTCTCGTCACAGCAAACCTGGAAGCAGATGCAGAGCCAGAGCTGGTCCATAACCTTCAAAAACCCAGTCCTAGTGACCACCCCCGTCAACCAAGCCCTACCTCCTATGACTCCACGGTCTTCCAAAATCGTCCCGCCAGCCAGGAAGGAAACGAGTGTTCAGAGCATGAGACCCAAAAGAGCTTTGCATACCAAGTCACAAAGTTCACAACAACTAGAAGCATGCAATCAGGCTGTCGGCAGGACTGTGGTCCCTTAGAATGCTCGAGGGAAGGGTCCATTGCCCTCCCAGCTTCTGGTGGCCCAGGTTGCCGTCGACTTCTGCAGAGTATCTCCAGCTTTCAGACCACGCTCTCCCCGGCTTGTCACACATGCTGCTTCTGTACGTGTTTGTCCAAGCGTCCTCTTGCTATGACGACATCATCTAGACCAGGGCCCACTCTAATGGCTCCATTTTAACCTGATGACCTCTTAAAAGACCTTATTTCCAAATAAGTCCTATTTTGAGAACACCAATATATCCTTTCCCTCCCCTTGGAGAAAGGCACAATCCAGTCCATAATTCTGAAATCACAGACGGTGAGTCCTGAAGCCCGTGAAAGACAGAGCTGAACCCAGCAGCAAGAAGCGCAGTTCGGGGACAGAAGGAAGGGAGGTAGGCACTCGCGGGGGCTAAGGAGAATGCTGAGGCTGACAACAAAGTGCAGATGTGGGTTAATAGCTTTAAAGTGAAACCGATATTTTTGCAGCAAAATGGCAAACTCCAGTCTCCTAATGGATTTCGGTTGTCATTGCCTCCCTCCCCTTCTCTTGAATTATAGAAAAATTCATCTTTTTTAAAGTAGGATTCTATTTGTGCTGAAGAGCCGAAACCAATTTAGTGATTCTGAGTTCTGCTTTGTTTTTTTTTTTTTTTTTCGACTTTCTATTCAAAGTAAAAGTTCATGAGAAACAGCATGTAGGATCTGATTCCTAGTTCTGTACTAAACCTGTACCTGCTGTCTCGCCATGGAGTCCTGCTTCAAGTGTTGATGATGATTATCTAGAGACAATGGGATTTATGGTTAAAGCGTTTTGTCAACTGTGAGACAGACTATAGTACTTGGAATCTTTATCACGACTATGTTGCTTTTGAACAAAACCTATAAATTACCTCCTCTTTATCTTTTCACTTTTCTCTCTCCTTTCCCCCTCATTCTAAACCTTCTCTTTGCGGGTGAGGGGTGCTAAGAGTCAGAAGGTCCCTTAGGTGCTATGAGGGAGCCAGTGTAGGGGTCAGAGGCAGGACTGGTGACGTTGTGGACAGCAAACAGAAGACACCTGGGTTGTCAGAAGAATATTATCCAAGTGGTGTCTGTCCCACAATGTGACAAAAGACTGCTTTAACTGCAGATGTCACCCTATGTATTTAATAACTTCCCACAGCCCGACTTGGCCCCTGAGGATCCAGGGAGCCTCCCCAGCAGGATGAGTCGGGGCTGTTTCTGATTTTTTGAGAAAATTTAATATTAAGCCAGGCACTGTGACACATACCTGTCTTCTCCAGCACTTGGGAGGTTGAGGAAACAAGACAAGAGGATCGGGATTTTTTGTTGTTATTATTTTGTTTTTGTTTTGTTTTTCGAGACAGGGTTTCTCTGGTAGCTTTGGGCATGTCCTGGAACTAGCCTCTTGTAGTCCAGGCTGGCCTCAAACTCACAAAGATCCGCCTGGCCTCTGCCTCCAGAGTGCTTGGATTAAAGGCGTTGTACCACCACCGCCCCGCTGAGGATCAGGATTTTAAGTCCATCCTGGATTACATAGTGATTGTGAGAGTACCCTGAGCTACATGGGACTTTGGGAAGAGAAGGAGGAGTGTGAGGAAGAGAACAGGGGAGGGGAGGGAAGGGGAAAAGAAAGGGGGAAAGAGAAGAGGGAAGAGCGGGAAGAGGAAGTGAAGGGAAGAGAAGGGAAGGAGAAGAGGGAAGGGAAGGGAAGAGCTGGGGAGGGAAAGGGATGGGAGGGAAGGGAAGAGAGAGAGGAAAGTATAACCTTAGCTTTACTGGGAGATAAAAGAAACCCACACACTCACAAGCTGGCCCAGGGTCTGTCTTTCTGTCTTCTTCTTGGACCCCAGTCAAAGCAGCTTCTTTGTATGTGGGGTCCCAGGCCCGCGTGACTACAGTCTTTCATTCTCATCCTAAAGAAAGGCCCCTGGATACACAATGGGTATAGTGTTCATGTTTATAGTTCCTCTTTTTTCTCTCATGGTCCCAAACGGCTGGCAGGAAATCCATCTCTTATTACTTCTTTCCCTGTTATTTTGACGGGAAACGGGGAGTTTTGTGAGGGCCAGCATGCAGACAGCTGGGTTGCGTGGGGCTGAGCACATCGCACGAGGGTGTCACAGCTTTAGAGCTCGGCTTCCTGAGAACGGTTTTCTGGGGCTTCCATTCAACCTTCCTAGTCTCACAGAAACGCCACCAATGGAGGGCACCAACTCGGCTGTCAGGGCTCAAGAGATAAGCAGGGGGCAATGCAGCAGGAACAGGGGTCTAGCCTGGGCAAGCCCTTCCTGATAGCTTGGAGAAGTTGGAAGTTATCAAATTGGGGGGCTGGAGTGTGCACATGGTAGCGTGCATGTGGCCCTGGGTCTCGATCTCCAGAATGGTAAAATGAAACAAAATTCTGTAGCCCAGTATCACAAGAGAAATACCGCCACTGCTAGTCAGCACGGAACAGCGCCGCCAGAGCCTCACGCTTGGCACCCTCCACGACCACACCGGTTCCTCCCGACTCCCTTCACCAGCAAGCCCTCAGGAATCTGCTCATCTCTGGCCCCAGGTGCTGTAGTTACAGGCTTCAAAGCCATGCCTGACTGTTTACACAGGTTCTGGGCATCTAAACTCTTCCTCACTGGGCCGTTCTCCCAATTCCATGAATCGGTTTTCATTAATTTTATTTCAAGAATATCATATATTAAAAAAACAAGACAGGAGGCTATTAAATGAACCATTACAGGAAGCAATCTTTAGGTGCTTTCTTCACTTAGAAATTATTAATTTTATTTTCAAGAATATCATATATTAAGAAACAAGACAGGAGGCTATTAAATGAACCATTACAGGAAGCAATCTTTAGGTGCTTTCTTC
The DNA here is from genome assembly GCF_903992535.2 of Arvicola amphibius. Lineage (NCBI taxonomy): Eukaryota > Metazoa > Chordata > Mammalia > Rodentia > Cricetidae > Arvicola > Arvicola amphibius. The sequence goes on from NC_052047.1 coordinate 84,782,173, forward strand.
ACTTAGAAGAATGTTTTGTTTAGCCTTTACCTACAAGAAGGGCATCTGGGTCCCCAGCCTGAAGCCTTTCTTTCTCCAGGTCCTGTCCTGTCATAGGTGGTTATTAACTGATAGTTGTTAGGATTTATATAAAATCCTCAAGGAGGTTGTGGTGGTGTGCTCACACTGTATTGCCCAGTTCAATTAACACCTCTAGTCTTAATTTCTGAGTAAATTTATTTATTCCTAAGATGCATAAGCATCATCATAAATGCTCTTCATTAAGAAAATCTGGGGCTGACAAGATGGCTCAGCGAGGTTAAGGGGACTTGCTACAAAGCACAGCACCATGAGTTCAATCCCCAAGACCCACATGCTTGAAGAAGAGAGTTGGCTTGCATACGTTGTCCTCTGACCTTCACACGTAAGCTGGTGTGTAAGCTCCCTCCAAAGGCCACAAACAAACATAATATTTTTTAAAAATAAAGGAATGAAATCTAACTCACCAGTTTTTAATCCCCTGGGTATACCTCCACCTAATATTTTAAATTGAGACTTAGATTTGCTCTCTGCCTTTGTTAGGGTAGGCTGAGGCTGATTGTGTATGCTCCGAGTGTGCAGGGGGTGAAGAGGGACAGGGCTGAGACTGATGTGTACAATCTGAGTGTGCAGGGGTGAGGACGGGGCTGAGGTTGACGTGTACAGTCTGAGTATGCAGGGGGTGAGGATGGGGCTGAGGCTGACATGTACAGTCTGAGTGTCTAGGGGTGAGGAGGACAGGGCTCGAGGCTGACGTGTACACGTCTGAGTGTGCAGGGGTGAGGGAGGGGCTGAGGCCTGATGTGTACAGTCTGAGTATGCAGGGGTGAGGACAGGGCTGAGGCTGACGTGTACAGTCTGAGTGTGCAGGGGTGAGGGCGGGGCTGAGGCTGATGTGTACAGTCTGAGTGTGCAGGGGTGGTGAGGACGAGGCTGAGGCTGAGGTATACAGTCTGAGTGTGCAGGGGTGAGGACGGGGCTGAGGCTTACGTGTACAGTCTGAGTGTGCAGGGGTGGTGAGGATGGGGCTGAGGCTGACGTGTGCAGGGGTGAGGAGGATGGTGCTGAGGTTGGGGTCATGTGGCAGACAGCGTTTATCCACATAGAACAGACTCCTGTTGAAGGACCTAAAGCATCCCTGGGTCCTTTGTGTTTCAAACAGTATCTAGTAGTGTTCTGTGCATAATTTGTTTTAAAATTTTCTATGCACATTGGGTATTTAATGTCTAATCCCAGTTTGGGTTTGAGCCGTTGTGTATTCATACTGTCTTTATTTACTTTCAGGATATTTTTTATAGCTTAATACAATTTTAATCTTGTTTAAATTTGTTCTTTTTTGGTTGGGGTGGGTTTTTTTTTTATTATTGTGGTTGTTTTTGTTTGTTCCTCAAGACAGGGTTTCTCTGTTGTAACAGCCATCGGCTGTCTGAGACTCCCTCTGTAGACCAGGCTGGCCCTCAAACTCACAAAGATTCACCTGCCTCTGTCTCCTTTGTGCTGGGATTAAGGCGTGGCACCACCACAACTAGCTTAAATTGTCTTTAAATACACTTTATAGTGAGTGACGGGGAGTGGGGGCATATTCCCCTAGGGTCAATCCTGTGACCATAGTTACTGGAATGGCATTTGCCAACTATTAAATATTACAACTGTCAGACTTTTGCTTCTTGCTTGCTTTTTTAATAATTAAATGAGTATTATAGTATCCGAGTGCATGTGAGCACACACAGATACACAATGGAGACGGGCACCACACGTGGAGAAACAGCTCTAGGTTGGTCTTTCCTCCCACTTTGGTTGTAGTTCTGAGCCATCTTGCTGGAGCGTCTTGCTTGGTTTGAATCACGCTGTAACCCAGGGCTGTGGCAAAGCATTTTGCGGTATGTGTTAGAAACACTGATGGCTCCTCCTCTGATACCCTTAAAAAAATCGTTGCAGAACCCTCAAGATGACTCAGCGGGCAGAGGTGTTTGCCGCTGAGCCCAAGGACCTGAACTCCATCCCTAGGACACACGTGATGGAAGGAGAGAACCCACGCTCTCAGGTTCTCCTCTGACTTCCAATCCAAACACACACACACACACACACACAACAAGAACAGAGAGAACGTAAATATGTAACATTTTTAAAAGAATTATGAGCCAGGGACTGGTGAGATGACTCAGCCGGTGAAGATTTTTTCCCCCAAGTCTACAACCCATGTTTTAAGGCCCCAGCCACCATATGGAGGGAAAGACCCAACTCCCACAAGTTGCTCCTCTGACCCGCACAAGCGCATCACACCGTGCACAACTCCCACATACAAATTAAAAAAGAATGGAATGACATTAAATATAATAATTCTGCTCTGGAGGAATCCTCCTGAAGTGAGGGTACATGCATGTGTAACTTTGCCAAAAATTTAATAAAAGGGAACCGGGGACCGAACCTTCAGTGTTAGAAGGTTGGAGTGACCCAGCTAAGTGTTTCCAGGCCTTTGTTTTAGAAATTAAGCTACATGAACAAACATTGAATGGTAGTTGTGTTAGGAATTTTCTCTTAGGAACTGGATGAGCTGGATGGCTATGCTCACGTTGGGGGGCATACTTCAGCAACTTATAAAAGAATGAGCCCAGGAATCTTAAACAGATGTGGAGCAGTCCTCTAACTAAGAGGCCAGCTCAACACAGCTTGTAAGAATGGGGACTGTTTGGGGCTGGCAAGAGGTGGGTTCTGTGCTACCTAACTTTACTAGAGACAAAGACTTGAAGTGGAAGGGGAGATAATGGGGGTGGGGCTGCCTGCATAGTCACAGGATGTACGCATGCAGAGACGGTATACACACCTACACTGGCTTATTCATAATGTTCCTCTTGTTTATCACATCCAACAAACGTGGGAAATTAGTAACCTCCTGATTTCTATGTGAGAACAGTATTAAAGGCCCAGACTACAGGATACTCGTCTGTGTCAAAGCCCCTCATTGCCACGCTGAATCACACCCTTAAAAACAAACAGCACCCATGTCCTGTGTGATGATGGGTCTTCAGAGGAACCAGCAAGTGACCTTGGTGCTCACGGTGCTGATGTCAAGAACCAGGTGTGAGCTACAATCTCATACCTGAAAGCCCCAGCTGTGAGCTACCGCCTTGTATCAGAAATCCCCAAGTGGTAAGGCTTGGAATGACATGAGAGAATTTCCCACGATAGATATGGCTTCTAGAGACAAAATCAAGGAGAAATTAGGAAGATGTCACTCATTTTGACAACGACTGACTTTACTTAATACACTGTGTAAGGATGACTAATCTGTAGCATGACCCATATGTAACACGTGAACATCAAAGGTTTAATTTCAACAAGAATATTCATGTGTAAATAATTTTTAAAGATTAATATATCAATGTTTCACGTAAAGTTTACTGTACTTGTTTATTTGCATAGGGTCATGCACTTAATACCTGTTTATAAGTATGCATGTACAATGTATGATGTAACATAAATAATATGTAATTGGTGGGTCAAGCATATATTATACAACATATGTATGTTAATAAAATTTAGGGAAAAAATTATATATTGTATTGTACTTGAGAAATAAAAATATGGGGCTAGAGAGGAGATTCGGTGGTTAACAGCACTGGTGCTATTCCAGATGACCTAGGTTCGATCCCCAGTACCCACATGGCAACTCACAACTGTCTGTAACTCCAGTTCTAGGGGATCCAATATCCTCTGTCCCGGTCTTTGCAGGCACTACACCACACACACCGTGCACAGAATACATGTAGGCAAAACATCAACACACATAAAATTATAAATTTAATACAAAAAATGTTAAAACAAGCCCCCGGTACTGGCGGCCACATGCCTTCAATTCAAGCACTCGGCAGGCAGAGGCAGGTGGATCTCTACATGTTCACGGTAGCCAGCCTGGTCTACAGAGCTCGCTTCAGGACAGCCAGGGCTACACAGAGAAGCCAGGTCTTGAAAAAATAAGTAAGTAAACAAATAAAACATAAATGTAAAAAGATATTTAAAAATATATAGCTCTCAAGAACAAAAGTTGGTATGGTTTAAGCTAAATAAACCAGCTCTGGGTTCCGACAGTGATTGTCGCTTCTTTCTTGTTGTTCCAGCAAGACTGAGTCTCCATTCTTTGGTTACAAGATCTAAGTATCTGCTATGCTCGAAGGGCTCTTCATTTAGGTGATTTTGCTTTTTTAGAAAGGCGGACGAGGAATTAGGATGAAAACTAACGAGGAGCTAGCGGGCTGAGGCTATGTGTCCGGAAGCGATTTGAAGCACTGTCTGATCGTTGGCCCTCCATCCACGTCAGGTGGCGACCAGCAGCTTGACCTTCAGGACAGGCGCCGTCTGAATTGTCAGAACATCAGACTTCACATTGGAAACACAGGCGGGTGAGATGATAGGGTGAGAATGGGGAGTATGAGGGCAAACAGTCCGTCTAGATGGTTGGAATTAATAGAGCAAGAATGCCTAGCCATTGAAGACAAAGTCTAACGTGTGGCAGCACGTGAAGGGACTTTTCAAGGGTGTAACTGGCCTGGCTCTCCTGGGTTTAGACAAGAGCGATACTACAGAAAGAATGAGGATCAGAACAGGAAACCTAAAATATCCGTAATCGAACTGTAGGAGAGTTAAAGGGGTTTTTGGCGAATTGAACGCGTTCCTGGGTGGTTGTTTGAGCCTGTTTCATGAGGGCATAAAAGGCAAACGATTACCAGGTTGCTGATGAACGGAAGAATGAAATGGAAGCCAAGTAATTGAATGAAAGTAATTTTATCAACTGAGACCTGAGGATGGATATTACTATCAATGATATGGTTCTAATTAATTTTAGGTTATTTGCTTGGGATGTCTGTGGAAGAGAGTAATTAGAGACTTTCCAGATCAAACAGAAATGTAATCGCAACTAGAAAAATTGTATGGAGACCAATACATGTATGTGCCCAATCTCTTAGGTCAACCCACTTCTCACAGACTGGACTTCTCTGAACAAATATTTAACCAGGGAGACCAAAATGTAGCGGTGGACCTGTAGAACGGCTGGTATCGGTTCCCAGAGTTAGCATTGGACAAAGCGTTCTCTTCCCGTTTGTATGAGAGCCGATGGGCTGGGAGCAGTTGCACTAATTAAAATGAGATCCTCATTAATAAGCAGACGCATAGGAGAAAATAAGACCTCAATGACATGCCATTGTGACTCAGGAGCATCAAGGAGCCACAACAATGGTTTGGCGTGTTGTGAGACGACAGCCGTCAAGCACAGTGAGCAGACCGTCCCAGAGTCGATCCAGTGCTAACGTGTGGTTTAGGGGAGATCTGCTGGTATAGCAGGCTTCATACTGGTGGGGAAGAAGAAAACTCCTTCACAGCTGCAGATACCGTCACACGTATGTGACTTTACACAGTCACACCCCAGCCCTTGAAGAAGCCAGATGGCCCCCTGGTCGGCATTAATGAGTCAGAGCCCTTCTAACGTGGATATCATCCAGCATTAGCTTTGCTGTATCATAAAGCAGCCAGCATACCCGGAAACCAGCCAGGAGGGTAGTCCATGTTCTTCTGGTCCCCAATCAAGGAGCTGTCCATGCTGTGCCTCTGAGATCACAGCCATATGACAAGTTCTCTGCTGTATCCTCCAAGCCAGCTCTTTCCAATAGGAAAGACATCCGGTGTATAGCGGTTGTTAATATACTCCTATTTAGTTCCTCTTGTGTTGTTTTCTTGTCCCTGTCAGAAGGAAATGCATCTTTTGTATTCTTTTCTGTACTTCAATGGGAAGTGGGGAAAACTGTACCTAGCACTGAAAATACATAGGAGTCCAAGCCTGAAATGCAGGTCTAATGTGCGTGGCCCTAGAGGCTCTGCCACAAAAATGGGGATCACATCCTCCAAGAGGCAGAAGCACCAGACAGGTTGTCATAGTAACAGTGTTTGAAGGCAAATGGCAGGCTGTCCACAATGTTGACCACAGGGAAACCAGCAGGAACTGTGAGGATAACACCTGTGGCAGCCTGTGACCCTTCTTGGAAAGATTTGTCTATATCGCTGATTTGTGTCAAAAAGACTAATAGGAAACATACAGAGATTGTATTCCTGAAAGCCCACGAGAAATCAGTTTATTCAAATGAAACAGTGCGAGTCATAGGTTTTCCTAAGCTCAGAATCCAAGCCCTGGAAATGTCCGTTGCAATTTTGCCCAATCTCATCTTCCATAATACACCTGAGATTGGTGCTAATTCTCCAGGCTGTCGACTCAGCCAGGTCTCTTGCAGTCACATCCGTGTAGACAGGCAGAGGGTTCATCTCACCAGCCGTGCCTTGACCCCAGACTACTCGTTATTCACGCTAACTTCTACACTCCAAAGAGAGATCTCTGTAAGAATTTCCTAATGGGGAGTGGGTTTGCTGTTGCTGGTGGTGCACGCCTTTAATCCCAGGGAGACAGAGGCAGGCAGGCCTTTCTGAGTTCAAGGCCAGACTGCTCTACACAGCAAGTTCCAGCCCAACAAGGACTATGCAGTGAGTCTTATCTCTGGAAAAAAAAAAAGAAGAAAAAAGAAAGATCCTGTTAAAAATGTGATTTTGGACCAGCAAGATGACTTAGCAGGAGAAGGCACTTGCTGTCAAGCCTAACAACTTGAGTTCAATCCCTGACCCTATTCTTTGACCTACACACACACACACACACACACACACACACAACACTGTCATTTTAATGTGATTTCATTCATCCCATGAAAGCAGATTACAAACAAATAGCAAAACAAACATACTGCTTTCACCTCACCCTTCCATCTCTCTCCTAGTTCACCCTAGAAGCCTATGATTAGTTTCCACTTTGCCCAGTCTTCAACATTGGACTATGTGTACTGTGGGTAGTCATTTTTCTCTTTATTGGTGTGTGTGTGTGTGGTGTGTTTAAGCCTCTGTATGAGTGTGCTCACCTGGCACGCAGGTATGTTGAGGCTAGAGGTCAATGTTGGGCATCCTCCTCCATTGCTCTCTAGTTATTCTTTGAGGCAGGATCTCTCACTAAACCTGGAGCTCACTATCTCAGCAACACCAACTGAACATTGAGCTCCAGGGAATTTCCTGCCTCTGCTGCCTCAGGGCTGAATGACAGGACATTCACCACTGTGCCCGGCTCTCATGGACACTGGGAATGCTCCCTCAGGTCCCCACACTTATTAGGTTGAGCCATCTTTCCAGCCCTGCTCAGTCTTTACATGTGAGCCTTTTCAGCTCACTCACTCCTCAGCCTGTTTGAATCAGGCTTCTGCTCCCTCTATTCCGTTCATCTGCTCCTTCCCAGCCTCAAATCACCCTGAATAGAGTGACACATTTCTACAGTTCATTAGCCCTACGGAGGCCAGATAGCAAAGAGGGCCCAAAGAGGCATAGCGTGGATTTTCCCCGGGAAGAGGAAATAGCAGAACTCTCTTGAAGTAAACTGGGGGCCAGGGTGGGGGTGGGAAGCTGGGAACTTGAGAAAGTCAGTTGGGCTGGCTGGGCCTGGGAGGCCGGGTCAGAGGGGGGAGAGTAAGGAAAGAGATAGGAAGGCCTTTTCAGGGTTAAGAGAAGAAACCTGGTGCAGGGAAACTCCCAGGAATCCACAAGAATGACCCCAGCCAAGACGCCTAGCAATAGTGGAGAGGGGGCCTCAACTGGCCATCTACTGTATTCAGATTGGTGACTCCCCTAATTGTCACCAGAGAGCCTTCATCCAGTAAGTGGTGGAAGAGTAAACGCAGAGAGACCCACAGTTCTAGCACTGGGCCAATCTCCGGGAGTCCTCCTGAAGAAAGGGAAGAGGGATTGTATGAGCCAGGGGGAAGGGTAGGGAAGGATGGTTGGGAGAGGGTGGAGGGGGGAGGAAAACACCCACAGAGACAGCTGACCTGAGCTCATGGGAGCACATGGACCTCTGAACCGACAGTTAGGGAACCTGCCTGGGGACCGACCTAGACCCCCCTGCATGTTTGTCACAGTTGTTGTAGCTTGGTCTGTTTGTAATGCCTCATAGCAGTGTGATCAGGACCTGTCCCTGGCACTCAGCTGATTTTTAGGGACCTGTTCCCAATGCTGGATGACCTTACCCAGACTTGGTGCAGGGGGAGGAGCTTGGTCCTACCTCAATTTGATGCGCCCTGCTTTGTTCCAGCCCATGGGAGGGCCTGTCCCTTTCTGAATGGAGATAGATGAGGAGTGGAAGGGGAGGAAGGGGTAGGTGGAGCAGAGGATGGGGGGATGGGAGGATAGGAAAAAGGGGAAACTGTGGTTGGTATATAAATAAATGAAAAAATGCTAAATAAAATAAAATTTTAAAAGGAGAGAGAGAGAGAGTAACAAGTTTTAGGCCTGGTGGTTAGTGGCAGCTCACGCCTCTAATGCCAGCACTTGGGAAACAGAGGCAGGTGGATCTCTAGTTCAAGGCCAGCCTGGTCTACTAGCGAGTCTACAGCCAGGGCTACACAGAGAAACCCTGCCTTGAAAAACAAACAGACAAAAAGCATGCCAAGTCTCAGCTGTCAGTTCCCCCGTGCGTTTGCTGATGTTTACATGTGAAATCACTGTTTGTCTCTCAACACCTCATCCGTCTTCTGTCCCATCTCCCACCAGCTCTCTCTATCGCTTCCTTCATTCCGTAGTGAGCTTCACTTCTCCCCTTCCTGGGTTGGAGGGATCTGTCCTTAGCAAACAAGGGCATTTTGTACCCATGTTTTCAGCTTCCAAACGCTACCACATCCAGCCCTCAGCAAACCAGGGCTGGGAGCGCAGCTTAGTGGTGAAGCGGTGAGTCTGGCATGAGCCAGGGCCAGTTCTGTGGTTCCGATCTCAGCACTGGGGCATGGGGGCTGGAAATAAGTCAACGAAGTTCCTCAAAGTAAGATTTCCTCCAGACTGAAGCCCCTTCACATTGCTAGGTGCTGTTTCTCTGCCTGGGTTACGCTGCGTCCTGTCCAACGCAGCCCCAGGATGATGCATCTCAACAGACGTGACCTCACGCTGGGTTTTCCCAGAGAGGAAGCTGACCCTGAGCCTTAAGAGGACTTTTGATCTGCTTCAAAGCATGACCTCGAGGGATTTAGAAGACGGAACTCAGAGAGTAAGTCTGACTGCTCTCACTCCAGACTCTGTCCCCCTCAGAAGTCCTTGTTCCCCCAGATTATGCTTCTACCTATGTTGTCCTTATTATTATTTTGGTGTTGGCCTTGGGGCAGGGTGTGTGTGTCACAATAAGAGTAGAGGACCCCAGGGAACTGACAGGTGAGTTCCGTCAGAGTCCCCCCCAGCTTTCTCATATGTTCTGGGAATATAAATGAAGCCAGCCCACCGAGCTTTAGACCGGAGTTTTCACCTCTAGGAGCAGACTTCCTTTCTCTATTTCTAGCAGTCTTCTCTGGAAACCCCGCCAGCCACCCTGAATCTCTTTTCCATTAAGGCTGAGTCACAAAATAAAATCATGAGAAGATCTAGTGTGAGCACTTTGCCCTCTGAGCCAGAAGGGCCTAAGGCAAGGCAAGGAAGGCAAGGCTGTTTCTTCCATGGGAAAGAAAGCAAACTGAACACTCAGGAATCAGAACAACTGCTTCCAGCTAGTCACTCTTCAGGAAGTGGGCATAATTGGAATATTCTAGAATTTCAGGAAGGAGCTTTAACATAAGACCACGGAGTGAGCCTTTACACATCATGTATGCTTTGCCAGGAACTACGGCTTACATGCTTGCGCATTTGTGATTATTTTTTCCTGAGGCGGTTTATAATTTTTATCAAATTCTCAAACATCCCTCAAAGGTAAGAATCACCCAAAGAATAACGTGATAATTATGCGTTGTTGCGGAACCATTCGCTGACAAAGAGAGCGTAGCTCTGTCAGCATCGCTACCTCCGAGCTGGGGAGTAATTCAGCTGAGCAACCGCCTCAGTTGACGGGTCCCCTATGCACCCAGGAAGTCAGCTGAGGCTTCTGCCACTTGGAGATTTGTTTTCAAGATGGCTCACCCACATGGCTCTTGGCAGGAGGTCTCAATTGCCATACAGACCTACCCACTGAACTGCATGGGGTACCCTCCCATATGGTAATTGGTGCCTGTCACACCCCCTGCCCTATCTCCCCAGCATCTGAGGAAGAGAGAAGGCAGGAGCACCTTCCAAGACTGTGCCGGAAGTCCTAAAAGCAAATGCTGTTAGTTCTTCCACGGGCCGTTGCAGTGGAAAAGGCAGCTCGCTCTCAGGAGGGGAAATTGGCTCCATCTTTTGAAGGAGAAAATATCACTGAACTTGTGTTCATATTCCAAATTATTAACTGGTTAAAAAAAAAAAACGACCATACTTTATATAAGAAGAAAATTACACAAACACATACGAACATTCCTGTCATTTATTAGACAAAAATTTATAGCCAGTCAGGGAAAGGACATTTATGAGACCCACTCTGTGGGCTTGATGCAAGTCCTACCTTGTGTCCCTTTACATGAACCGACTACTACATGGAATGATCCTCCGAAGTGGAGGATTATTAGAGCAACATGTTATCTCGTGGCCCACATCAGTGTGTCAGTCTGTTTTCCCACGGCTCCAACGAAATACCTGGGGGGGGGGGGGCTGACTTTATAAAAGAGAGAGCGGGGGAGAGAGAGTTATTAACTCACACATCAAAAGAGTCAAGGTTATGGTGCTGGCATCTGCTGGCTCTGGCGAGGAGGCCGCGGCAGCTGGCAGGAGTATAAAAGAGAGGGAGAGACCACACCACCCAAACAGGAAGCCAGGGAGCACCGGGCCCTGGAATCTCCCCTGAGGGCACGCTCCCAGCACCAGGGCATCCCTCCTGAAACTTCCTCTTAAAGGCCCAGATCACCTCCTAAAACTGCTCTGCAAGGAGCTGGAGAGGTGGCTCAGTGGTTACAAGCATGTGTAGCCGTTTTAAAGGAGACCTGAATCAGTTCCCAGCACCCACATGGTGGCTCACAGCCAACTGGAGCGCCAGTGCCAGGGAATCTGACACCCTCTTCTGACCTCTGCACCAGGCAGGCACATGGTGCACAGACACACCTACCTGCATACGAAACACTCATTCATCTTACAAAAAATAAATCTAAAAACTTTTAGATTGCTAAAATTTTAAATTGCACACACACGGCACACACACACACACACACACACACACACACCCCTAAGCTTCTAACACGTGAAATCTAGAGGACACATTCAACATCAGTCATAGCCACCAGAAACCCTATAGATATGGCACTCAGATGCCAGATGAATTTAGGGTCAAAGTAACATACCATTTTTGCAAGTCCATGCCATAACCCTTACCTTCTTTTTTTCTTTTTCTTTCTTTCTCCCTCTTCCCCCTCTCTTTTGGTTTTGGAAGACAGGGTTTCACTTAGTTATCCTGGAAACTAGCTCTTGTAGACCAGGTTGGCCTTGAACTCACAGAGATCTTCCTGCCTCTGCCTCCCAAGTGCTGGAATTAAAGTTGTGTGCCACAACCACCCAGCACCTCGTTTCTCTTTTTCAAAAATCTTTTTTGAAACCAAGTCTCTCTGTGTGTTCCAGGCTGGCCTTGAACTCACCATCCTCCGTTATAGTCTCCTTGGTGCTGGATCTCTGGTGTGAGCCACTCTTACTAATCTCTCATTGAACTCTACTATACTGCTCAGATGGTGTTCCCAAATGTACTCATCCACCACACCCCGACTGCCTTTAATTTCATCTGTGAGAGTCATCTCTAGCATTAGCATGTTAACCACAAAGCCATCAATTACACTAGGAAAGAATCCATTTCTGATACACAGCATGTTAGTCAGCTGAATACCCTACTACGGAAAATACTGATGACATGGGCTCTTGCAGTGGCCGCCGTTGGAAGGCTGGCGGGATTTTGTGTTAGCTGATAATCATTGAGGGTATAGATGGTTAAGCTGGGCATGACCGCACATTTTTGTAATCCCAGACTCAAGAGATTGAGGCAAGAAAATTGAGAATTGAGGCTTGTCCCTGGTCATAATACATTCAGAGTCTTGGGACTATATCCCGAGAGTTCATTTTCAAACAAACAACAAACAATAACAACACACAGTGAAAATAGCATGGGTCATGGTTTAGAACATCCGATGTCCTCCTAAAGCTCATGTGTTTGAAGTGAGTTATCCAATGGAGCAGTGTTCATGAGCGGGACCTTAGGAGTTGGGCCCTATTTGGTTAAAGTCAGTCACTGGAGGACTGCCCCAGGAAGGATAATATTTTGCCCTGACCCTTTTCTTTTCCTTCAGTGCATCTCTGCCCTAGTGAGATTAAAGCAGCTCTTTTTTGCACATTCTCCCCACCATGACATCCTCCCTACCCCAGGAATAGCCATGGGGCCAAGAAACTAAGGAAGTGTCTCCAGTATTTGGTCATGGTGAATGAAAGGCAGCAACCAAGGAAAAGCTGGCACTGAAAAGTAAGGTTGTGGTGACTGCACCTGCCCTGTTCGGAAGCTCCGAGTAAGCAGAAGCGTTAGAAAGTCTGGAGAAGCCAAGTAGAAAACATAACAGCCGTAAGCAAAACTTAGTGGGCAATTCTAGTGGGATTTCAGACAAGATGCCGGCAGGGGCACAGGCATCACAGCCCAGTGAAGCTTCAGAGAGAAATGAGGGCTGCGGGAAGTGAAGCAGAGGCCGTTCGAGTTATATTCTGGCAAAGCCCTTGTCCCTGATGAGAGCATCCTGTCACGTAATAAAGCCGTGATTCAAAAGCAGTTTTGATGAGGGAAAGGGTTTATTTGCTTCACACGTCCACTGAGGGACGCTAAGGCCGGAAGCTGCTGGAGGGAACTGAAGCAGAGGCCGTGCACAAATTCTGCCAACTGCCTTGCTCCCCATGGGTTTGCTTACTCTGCTTCTTAGTCACCTCAGGACCACCCTCCTAAGGGTGGCACTGCCCACAGTGGGCTGGGCCCTCCCACATCAATCATCAATCAAGGAAGAGGCCCCGCAGATTGCCCTAAACTGATCTACAGAGGCTTTTTTTTTTTCAGTTTAAATTCCTTCTTCCCAGATATATCTAGGTTTGTTTCAAGTTGACAAAATCAGCCAAGCACAGAACTTGTTTCATTTTGTCTATTCCCTGAGACCGTGCATTTGGTGGAGAAGATTTCAAGCAGAATAACATTCCGGCTGTGACATGAGTTTCACTGGATGCTTTTTGCTCAATTTACACAATGGGAATCAGAAAAACAAAAACTAAAATGGAAAGATTTTGAAAATGTTGCCCAGGAAAAGCAATGTATGTAAATTGGCACCAAAGCGGATGCAGTGATGAGGAGACTGATGTCATTAAAAAGACTACTTGGTTGCAAAGTGTTCCTGAGGGCCTGGATTTGGTCCCCAGCACATAAATCGGGCATAGTAATACATGTCCTGTAACCCCAGCACTCGGGAGGAAGTGAAGGTAGGGAAATTCGGGATTATAGTTCAGGGTCATTACCCAGCCCATACAATGAGTTTGAGGCCAGCTCTGGGCAACACAAGACACAGTGGACTTAGAACATTAGCAGGACTTTACTCTGCAGCCCCAAAGCCCCAACAGTCCAAGGCCTTCATTTGCATTCTGCTCCCATGGGGCCACTGAGGAAGTGGTTTCCTAGGAATCTCCTCCACTGCCTTCAGACATTCCCAGGTCATTGCAGCACGATCCGAGGAGGGGGGTCCAGTTTTCCGCTACTCCTGGTGACAGACCTTGCTGTCTTCCACACGGTGTTGATTTTGCAGGCTTGCACAGCACAAGACTTGCAGGGCCACAGAGGCACCCCATGATCTCCAAAGAAAGACTGGAAGGCCAGTCAGTGAGCAGCAAGGTCAGAGTCCCTGCAAGGAGCCACGGAGAGGACAATAACTGAAGTCTTATGAGCGGAAACCAAAGCTAAATGGAGACCCTGGAAAACGGACATGCCAGGATCACATAAGGTCTGCTGAGAAGTGCCACAGGTAGCAAGGACAGTTACCCGTTGGCCAAGACAGTGATCATATAAAGCTTTAGCTATCAAGGCTACATGGGCGGGACTGCCCAGGCCTGTGGGAGCTCTGTGTGCCCCACTGTGGGCACAGCTACACAATTCAGTGCTTGTTTTAGAGTTTCGGTCTCTTTTCCTTGCTATCTTTCTTACTTTTCCCGTTGGACTGTATGCCATTAATATCTTGAAAACATGGACCTGGCTTTTGGTTTTTTACAAGGGCCTCACTGTTGTATTGCTCTGCGTCTCACACGAAACTTTGGACATGGCCCTTCAGGCTACGTTGAAACAGTTACGACCCTGGCAGCTTTTTGGGGCTGACCTGAATAAATTCGGTGTTCCGAGACAGCAAGAACCTTGGGGATTAAGTGGAATACTTTGGCTTGAATCTTGAGTATCTCACAAAAAAATGGATGGATTGAAGTCTTGGATCGCAGTGCAGCAGTGTTGAGATCTAGGGCTTGGCGGGGGGGGGGGGGGGGTTAGTGTGATTGCATCACGTGATCCACTTATATAAGCATAACTTAGTAGGTCTTTTTAGATAATGGAATTGTTGTGGTAGGAGCCTGGGCCTGGCAGCCCCAACAACCTAGTTTCAGGCACCTGCCCTCAATAGGACAATTAAAGATACACAGTAGTGGAAAACAGCTGGCCCAGTCAAGAGAGGAGCAAAGAGGCCATGACATGTCCCAGCCCCAGCTCCTCTGAGTTCCTAACTTGAGGCTTTAATTTAAATAGAGAGTTCAAGACTTACACAGCTAAACAGTCCTGGTCAAAGTGTGGCCCCATCTGCCGTTGTCTCAGCTCCACTCTCTCCTGTGAGACGGTTGTGACAAGCTGTCACACCAGTGTGAAGTCCTTTCCTGGGAGACAAGCTGCCCTCTCTGCAGGGGCAGGCTCCCAGTCTTTCCCCTTCTCTCAGCGTGAGATTCCTATAGAATTCTACTGTGTGGGATCTGTTGTTTCAATAGTTCAATAGCATAAGGGAGACACAAGTGTCTCTAGAATAGCTTAATTCCTTCCAGGATGCTTACAATGCTGGAAGCCTTGGAGGGCAGAGCCTAGTGGAGGAAGTAGGTCTTTGGGAATGTGTGTTTTCTTCCCAGCAACATCCGCTACCATCATGAGAATATGTATTTTATCCCAACAACATCCGCTACTGTCATGATGCGATCAGCTTTGTCCACTGGATGCAGTCACTGGCCCATGGGGTCAAGCCACAATGTACGGAAACCTGGGAATTCATAGCCCACAATCTATCTTTGCTGGATGTTTAATCAGAAGGACAGAAACCTGACCAATGCACCACCATATCTTCATGACCAAGGCAAGTCACAAACGGGTTTTATGACACACAGTTATAAAGAAACCACAATACAAACGACTTGTATAAACCAGTGGGAAACAGACGGACATGGTGCACAGCCACTTTGTCACGAGGCTGAGCAGAGCCCATAGGACAGCGTTGCCAGAACACTTTGCATCCAGATATTCCAACACATGTTATAAACAGGCTTGTGTTCAGTGATTCCACTCAACCGATTTAAGTGTTTGGGCATGTTTGGATACGTGAGATTAAGCTACTGTATTTGTTAGGTTAAATCCATTAAGGGCACTTTCAGCTTGTGGTATTTTAACCTGGGGAGGGTTTGCTGAATGTTCACCATGGTAAGTTAAAGATCAGCTGTGCCAATCGTTGTTGGAAGAGACGTGTAAAATGACACACGAGAGGACCGCCGAGCTGGCTCAGTCGTTCGCGAGCTTGCTGCTCTTCCAGAGGACCCCAGTTCGGTGCCCAGCACTTACATTAGGCACTTGGGACTTCAGCTTTGGGCTGAAGGGTGGGTATGGGGCTCAAGGGCAGAGTACTTGCCAGTACGTTCATGACCTGAGGTGCCATCAACACCAATAAAAAGAAAAAAGAAAAGCTCCATTTATTGGGTTGGAGGCTGTATTAGTTGTGTTTTTATATTTATTTATTCTTCTTTTGGGGGTGGGAGTGGAGTATTCAAGACAGGGTTTCTCTGTGCAGCCCTGGCTGGGCTGGAACTCACCCTGTAGACCAGGCTGGCCTCAGACTCAGAGATCCGTTCTGCCTCTGCCGCCTGAGGGCTAGGACCCAAAGTCATGTGCCACCACGCCCAGCTCATTCTTTTGTTTTTAAACCAGGATCTCTCTACGCTGACAGGCTGAGCTTAAACTCATGATTCTCCTGCCTCAGCCCCTTATATGTGAGGATTACAGGTATGTGCCACCACACCTGGCTAGATCAGTATTCATATTTTTGTTGCCTATTAAATATGATAAAGTCAAGCTTAAAATAAACAGCATACTCTAAGTTTGCAGTTTTTCCTATCGGGTTAGGTTCTTGTTGGTGGATAACAAGCTGCCCAAAGTTAGTGCTACATTGATTTATCGTCAGTGTCTCATGTCCTGGGACAGAGCAACTTAGGTTCACAAACCTGTTGCACACACTTATGTATTTTAATTTAAAGTTTATTTAATGTATTTTATGTGTAATCGTTCTGTTTGAATGCATGTCTGTGCACCACATGCATGTCTGGTGCCCACATAGGCCAGAATAGGGTGGATCCTTGGACTGGATTTAGAAGTGGTTGTGAGCCACCACCATGTAGGCGCTGGGGAATTGAACCCCAGTCCTCTGGAAAGTATTCAATGCTCTTAACCAATCAACCATCTCCCCAGGCCCCAAGTTTTCTGTATTTCACATAACTTAAGAACAAATTGATAAAGGAAAATGAACTTATTTACAGTTGGGTCAAATGATAGACAAAGACCCTGGCCTCCCCTGCCTTTCTGGTGTACTTTTCAGTGTTAGAGGAAAGACTAAAGAGCAGAGACATACTTAGGCTGATTCGGCCTTGAGCTCTCCTCAGAGCCATGTGCTCGCTCCTCTCCCCAGCCCGGCCCAAGAACTTTCACTCTCTTACTGGCATGGGTTTCCTGGAGAAATCTGGATTCTTTGGGGTCAACTGTTTCAATAGTTTGAAAGTGGAAGGAAGGGTAATGAACGTCTCTCTCTAGAAGGAAATGTCGGTGGCCAGGCGTCAACAAAGGCTTACAGTGCAGCCCCTCATCCTCAGAGCGGTCCACACAGCATTTTCAAACCTGCCTCTGGCCTGTTCCCATCATCACATGTCTGACTCTTACCCTCCCGCCTTCCTCTCCTAAGGGTCCTTTCGATGACACTGAGTTTGCCTACAAAATCCAGTATAATCTCCTCATGGTTCAGAATCCAGAATCCATAACTAGTCACATCTAAATTCTCCTCTGTGTGTAACATGACATCTGCAGGTCTGAGGGTTAGGACCATGAACAACTCTGAGGTGATTTTCTGCCTGCTAATAATGCTGAAATATTTGGCAGGCCCGAATTCTGTGACTCTTGTAGCTCAGGAAAAAGCCCTGTATGGCTTAGCTCTGAATCGGGTCTCTGTCCTGGGGAGACCCAGATGGTCATAGACCAATCAAAAGGTGAAGGCCAGTGGTGGAGGCTGGAAACCCCATCTGGAGACTGGCTGTGGGAACATGAAAGTGATTCTAAATGCTATAGACCTTCCTGGAGAAGCCAGGCTTGGTTATAAATACAAATATAACCCTGACACTCTCCTGTGTGAAGCCCCTTCACGATTCCCCCAGGCTTTAAAAAGGGAACAAAGAAAGTCCTAAAAGAAGAAGGCTTCTTTCACCTTCAGCCCTGATGATACCCTGGGCCAGGCCATTCTTTGTGGCCAAGGGCTGATGACAACCCTGGGCCAGGCCATTCTTTGTGGCCAGGGGCTGATGACACCCTGGGCCAGGCCATTCTTTGTGGCCAAGGGCTGATGACTCTCTCGCAGGTCATTCTCTGTGGCCAAGGGCTGATGACTATCTTGGCCAGACCATTCTCTGTGGCCAAGGGCTGTCCCGTGCATTGCTGGGAGTTTCACAGTTTCCTTAGCGAGGACCCACTAAACCCTGCACATCCTTATGACAATCAGCTGAATGTTCCCAGAGGACAGAATGGTACCCAACTAAGATGCTCCATTCTGGGAGAGCCTTCAGGACTTGTCAGACCACTGTCCATCTTGGGCCCTCTTCTTCAGCTACCTGAGGGGTAAACGGTGAGGAGTGTCTCTCAGCAGAACACACTGTCCCTCTACCTCAAGATTTCTGCACACTCTTCCTCTCCAGCCAGAGATAGGTTTCCTTGTGTCTGAGTCAATGTTTCCTGCTCGCCCCTTGTCTTGCCCCTGCCCTCTGAGGCTATCCGCCATGTCCTGAGGCAGTCTGCAGTCTGTTCCTCTGTACGCCTGTCTTCTTAACCGCCTGCCCCACAGACTCTCACTTCTTAGCTGCAAAGACTGTAACTCTTGGTCCTCCCTTAGTCTCTAGTGTTGCTCGCTGGGTAGACACTGCTGCCAAGGCTACTGCTGAACCACATCAGACAGCCAAGACAGGAGTCAGAATGTGAAGTATGGCAGATTAGTCCTTAAAGAAGGAGGCGATTAAGAGTCAGCTTGAGTCTTGATAGTGCTGGCTGGTCCTATGACAGTTAACAGGTATCCTGAGTATGAAAAAGTCTCACTCTGAGGGCAGTGAGCACCGGGTTCCTGCACTTCAGAACCCCCCCATCCCCACCCCCAGGACTCCTGTCAAGTTATGCCCTTCCCGGGGAACCGTACCGCCATGAACTTGGAACCTACCCATGATTCTCTGGGAGAGGAGACAGCTCAGCCGGGAGAAGGCTGCTCCCTGTCAGCCCGGGTATAGCAGAGCAATCACGGGGCTCCCAATCAGAGAAGTCCAGATCCTGGGGTGTCCCCTGTCACCTACTCATCCTGAATCAGTGAAATGCAAGTGACACAAAGATCTGCTGTCACAAAAACCAGCTGCAGCCTCCGCGTGCTCCTCAGGGGACCCCAGGAAACCAGAACACAACAAAGCAACCCTCGGAAACAGCGCAGCCCACCTCCAGGTGGGGTTGCCAGAATTCCCCAGGACATGAAGTCAGTTCTCCTGCTTTCCCATGCCCCGTAATGGGGTTCATCAAGGGTTCATTAGGCTCCACCCCGTTCCTGGAGGGGTCCCAAATATAAACCCCTGCATCCCACTAAGACATCGGTCTCTGAGTTGAGTTTCTTAACTTTGGTCAAGATACGGATAAATATGTAATTGTTGTATTATTATTCACTTAATGTTCCTTTAGATATGCATATGTGTATACATCTTCATGTGTAATAAAAACAGTCCTGATTATATAAACACATTCACTGTAAAAATAAAAACGTTAAGTAACTCAAAAGATGGTAAGAAAAAAAAATACCTTTCCTATGTCTCTTTACCCAAATACACACATAATGTGACTTTGGCACGCAAGGCAAATGAGTTAAAAGAAAACATCCCATTAGCATCACTGATAGTAAACTCCATGACTTGCCAGAACAGAAGGTAATCCCCCCATACAAGCGCAATGAAAACAGAACACACCGGAGTTCTCCAAGGCTTCTGAACCTGAGGTGAGAGTCCTCGGGCACTGAAGGGAGTGACGGCAGTATGAAAGGGAAAGAGAACTTTACAGTTTTTATTTCCTCCCAGATGCGTCCCAAAGGCCTGGCCAGTTGAATGAAATAGCTAAAATTTTCTGTTATCGAATCCCATGTCTGTGAGAAGCTTAAATTTTCTGGCTGGCCCTAAGCACTTCTCACATTCTGTGAAGAAGGAAGGGGGTAGATTCCGCAAGTACCAGGCCCTGAGGGCTCCACTCATGACAGCAGAATGCTCTGGCCTTCTGCCCGTCACTGAAGCCATCCCAGCACCACTAGGGCACAAGGTCCCGGCTCCCAGAGGCAGCTCTCTGGCCTCCCGAGATGAATGTACTCTTTCTTCTAGAGTCAGAGCCGAAAGGAGATTCCAGCATCCTCCTCTTCCACAAAGCCTGTGTCAGAGACCCACATTCCTGGGCAGAAGACCAAAAGTCGCCTGTGTGTTGGGAGTTATCTGAGGCAAAAAGAACCTTCCCATCATGGGTGGGGCTCAAGAAGAGGGCAGCTACAGTAGGGGAGGATAGAGTTTAAATTTAGGAAGATACCCGTGCTCAGTTGGCCATGAACTTGCACCCTTGCTTGGCAGCTGGTGCTTTGCTTGCCCTGTCCTTCCCCTTCCCCTGAGCAATAGAGCAAAGCCGTGAACTGTTCAACACATGGTCCTGGGACAACTAGGTACTCATCTCGGAAAAGCACACACACACACACACACACACACACACATACACGCACACACCTCACTGTGGATCAAAGACTTCAAAGAAAAATATTAAAGCTTCTAGAACGTATAGAATAATGGCTTTCTGTTTGTTTGATTTTGAAACAGTGCTTCAAGTTTGAGGCTAGCCTCAAACTTGTTGTGCAGTGGAGAATGACCTTCAACTCCTAATCCTCCTGCATCCTCTTCCTGGGGGTGCTGGGATTACAGGTGTTACAACCACATTCAGGCTGGAAAGACTTTTCTTTAAAAGACACTGTCTCAGTTAGGGTTTCTATAGTTGTGAAGAGACACATGACTACAGCTACTCTTATAAGGGAAAACATTTCATTGGTGCTGGCTTACATTCAGAGGTTTAGCCCATTATTATCACGGCAGGAAGCATGGCAGTACAGGCAGACAGGGTGCTGGAGAGATAGCTGACAGTTACATCTTGGCAGGCAGCAGGAAGAGAGAGACACTGGGCCAAGCTTGAGCATTTGAAACCTCAAAACCCATCCCCAGTGACACACTTTCTCCAACAAGGCCACACCTACTAATAGTGCCAATCCCTTTGAGCTCATAGGGGCCATTTTCATTTAAACTACCACATTCTATGCGCTGGACCCCATAAGCTTGTTGCCATATCATAATAAAAAACTACATTTAGTTCAACTTCAAAAGTCCCCATAGTCTATCAATGATGTTTAAAAGTCCAAAATTTAAAGTCTCTTTTGAGACTAACAGCAATTCTTAACTGTAACTCTTTGTAAAAATCAAAATAAAAAAAGATCACATACTTCCAACACAGAATATACATTACCATTTAAAAGGGAAAAAGGATGCATAGTAAGGAAACACTGTACCAAAGCAAGACTGAAAACCAGCTGGGAAAACTCCAAATACTGCATCTCCATGTCTGATGTCGAAACTCTCTTCAGATCTCCAACTCCTTTTAGCTTTGTTGACTGCAGCACACTTCTCTCTCTTGGGCTTGTTCCACTCCCTGAGCAGCTCTCCTCAGCAGGTATCCCAGGACTCTGGCATCTCCAGCATCTTGGGGTCTCCAAGGCAATTCAGGCTTCACCTTCACAGCTTCACACAACGGACTCTTTAGAGGTCTCCATGCAGGGACATCACTGACACATGCTTGGCCCCAGTGGCTTTCCTTAACCATGGAGGACCATTTCATGACTATTGAACGAGTTTTCTGTCCTGCCCCATTCCCGCAATCATTAAGTCCCAAAGAACTCACACAGAGGTCTACATTAGTTATAAACTGATTGGCCCATTAGCTCAGGCTTCTTATTAACTCTTATAACTTATATTAGCCCATTATTCTTATCTGTGCTAGCCATGTGGCTGAGGACCTTATTCAGCGGGGCAGTCACATCTTGCTTCTTCTGTGGTAGGGTCAGGACTGCAGAAGAATGGGCTTCCTTATTCCTTCCGTTCTCATTGACCCACCTCTCTCTTGGCTCACACACACCCATAGTCCCAGCCCTTGAGAGGCACAGGGAGAGAGAGACTCCAGAAAACTCAACACTAGCTGGAGCTACATATTGAGAACCTGTGTCAATGAACAAAAACAAACAACAGCAAGAATGGACAGGAAACTCACAGGCCAGGAAAGAAAACTACCCAACAACACCTATAGAAAGATGTCTAACTGCAGCCCAGAGAAACACTGGTTAACACTACCTGAAATAGCAATTCCCAACTGCGTGATCGGTAAAATAACGTACAAGTCTAGCAGTGCCACGTGGGCTCCCAGCTGTGGCCTGTGTTAAATGAGTCTTAAGAAGCCAGCCTGTGGTCGCCTGCTCAGGCAAGGCTGGGCAGCTAACCCACTTCCTTCTCACTCCAGATCACCTTTGCAGGCTCAGCTCTGAACATGCCTTTCTGCTCTTAAAGAATGTACACGACTGTGTGCCGCATGTGTGCAGACGCCGGTGGAGGCCAAAAGACGCATTAGCTGTCTTAGAACTGTGGTTACGGAGAGTTATGGCTGCCTGGTGTGGGTGCTGGGAACGGAACGGGGATCCTCTGCAAGAGCAACAGATACTGTTGTGCTTCTCTGCAGCCCCCTTCCTGTCGTAGATACCATCCGCGGATCCCTATTCCGCAGAGAGCGACTCTTTAACTGCTGCCTTAGCCTCGCGTAACGTAAGTATAACTCATTCTGTGTGCCCTCACTCAGTGTTCTTCCTGCTTTTCCCGTGAAATTTACAGTCTAGGCTGAGCTTTCTCTTTTAAGGCCTGCCCACATGGGATATTAAATGGTGGCTGAGGGATAACAGAATGGGATGCCTTTGTGTTATAGAAGACAATGTGGAGGTGGAGGTGGGGGCGGGGCGCGAGGGAGGAGGTTCTACTCAAGGCCACACCCACACCGTGAGAGAATCCAAGCTGCTGGCCTCCCAACCCTTCCTCAAGGCTCCTGTCCCCACCCCACCCCACCCCCGCCCCACAAGTTAATTCCTGACTGAAATATCACAAGCCAAACTACAGGGATGTCAAGAGTCCAACCCACCTGGCTCCCTTCACATCGCCCTAATTGACACAGCCCGGGAATGACAGATACCATTTGTCATGAAACAAAAATACCCCAGGCTGCTGGAGCCAGAGAGTACTTTCTGTGCTGGTAGCCTGCTGGTCCCAACACGCCACAGGGCCCTTGTGTTCACCCGGTCTGCAGGGAGCAAGAGCTGTTTCTGTAATTGGGTTAGTCCTGTGGGGTTGCCCAGGTGTCAAAAGAAATTAGACAGAAAGGCACCGCCACCTGGACCCCAGCTCGGCCGCAGGCTGGAGCCAGAAGGAAGAAACAGTCACTAATGGCCCAGAATGCCTGCCTGTGCCCCTGACTGCTGCAAGCCCTACACTCCAGCCACGGCTCAAAGGGCCCCAGTGAGCTGCAGATTGGAGGTGGGAGTGTGGGTGCAGTGCCCGGAAGGTTCCAGAAGCTGGCGGGGTTGTACTCGCCTTGTTCAGGTCTTGGTGCCTAAAAGAGGAATGATCCTAAGATGCAAATTTAAAATTTTTTTTTAAAAAAAGCCAGTGTGGTAGGTCACAAGGGAGACAAGGGAAAAATGGAAAAATCTTTCCCCTGCTTTTTGAACAGAAGCCCTTTTGAACAGAAGTCCAGTTTGCGCTGGACCCCACTAGGCAGAAGGCAGGCTCTCCCTGAGCCCAGCAGTTTCTACACTAATGGGCGAACTGGGAGCATTAGTCCCACCAGTGCCCATTAAAACAGAGCTGCTCTGGCTGACGCCAGTATCATCTTAGCTATTCTCAGCTTCGGCAAGCCGAGCACTCATCTATAAACGCTACAGGTTATAAAGGCAAATCCACAGAGTCCAGATCCAGAATCGGAAGCGGGTGGGGAGGTGCTCAAACACGCTCTGTGTCCCATGTGTCCCAACACTGCCATCTGTGGCCGAGGGCTCCCCCCACCCCCAAGAGGACACAGAGGTGCAGGCTGAGAAGAGTCATCCAGCAACGCTCGCTCTCTCCTTCCACCTTGACTGGCTAAGCCATCTTGATGGCTTCACCCTCTGCAGATACCACCATGCCCGGCTCTCCACACTTTCCTAGTGCTCTTGTGGTACCACGGCAACCTCAGTGAGTTCAAGGAAGGATGAAGGTGTTAGATCATGCTCCGAAAGCTTCCATAACTGTTTACTGAGCAATCACGCATCCTGAGAAGTCAGAACTCCTAATGCTCTTTCCCCCTATGGGAGGCAAGTAACACCAGATCGGCCTCACTAGCGCTGGGCCTACTTCATTAACAGTTTCCTGGTAAGTAGCAGGCATTCCCCTGCCCCAAACCTCTGTACTAATCTGTGGCACAAGTGCCACTACATCCTAATTTTACAGATGAGAAAAGTAACTCAAAGAACAGGAACTTAGCCAGGTGTGGTGGTGTTCTAACTGGTCTCAATAATAGAGTTGGCGTCAGCTATCAGGGGGTAGAAGCTGAAGGATCAGAGAAGCTGAGAGGCCAGCCATCAGAGAGACCTTTTACCTCTACCAATGCTCAGCCTGAAAGGATGACCCTGTCCTCGGACTGCATCTCCTGACTGCATCTGTCTCCACCAAACCTCAGACTGCACTGAGCTCCTGTCTCCTCACGCCTTATATTCCTCTCTCCACCCAACCATATCGCTCCTGCCTCTGCCTCCCTAGTGCTGGGATTAAAGGCATAGGATCCCAAGTGCTGGGATCACCTTTGTGTGAGTTCTGTTTCTCTTATAGACTCCATCAATTTCATGTAGCCCAGGGTGGCCTTGAACTAACAGGGCTCCATCTGTTTCTGTCTCCTGGTGCTTGGATTAAAGATGTGCCACCATTGCCTGGCCTCTAGTGGCTTGGCTCTGCACTCTGATCTTCAGGCAAGCTTTCTTTGTTAAAACACAAACAAAACACCATTACGTGGTGGCTCAAGTCCATAATCCTAGTGTTTGGGACACTGAGAGAGAAAGGTTGGTTGTCTATGGTTAAAATCAAGATGTAGTGGCACTTGGACCACGGATTGGTGCAGAGGTTTGGGGCAGGGCAATGTCTGCCACTTAGTGAGGTGGCAACTTAAGGAAGCAGGCTCAGCACTGGTGAAGCTGATCTGGTGTTTCTTGACTCCATAGGGAAGAGGAGCCGGCAGAGCTCTGAGTTCTCAGGATGCATGTTTGCTCAGTGAACAGTTACTTTCACGTGTGAAGTCATCTCCAGCCCAGCTCCTAAGAGCAGTTCTGTTCTCACGCTGGCATAGAGTATCCACACCCCTAGACCAGTGTCTGGGAGTATGGAGTAGGGTAGACAGCACTGGCAAGAAAGCTGGGGGAGGGGACCTGCTGGGATAAGCAGGAAGTCTTTAGGGGTTTGGGATGAAGAAAGCTGAGAAGCAGTGGGTGGACCAGATACAGGGACAAGGCTAAAGTCCCACTCTTCCAGCAATGCCATTTTGTTAGCTATTCACTGATGTGTAACACAGTTCTATAAACATAGGCTCACACTAAGTACCTCAGCTTCTGTGGCTTAGGAATCTGGGCAGGGTCTGTAGGTCCTTAGGAGTTCTCATCTAAAGGCTCAGAGAAATGATCCGCTTCCAAGCCCATATAGCTGTTAGCATTTCTGTTAAATGGAATGGTGAGGGGAGTCTCAGTTCTTTGTGCATGTTGACTAGACACTGCCCTCAGTTAGTGGGAACATGGCAACTTGCATTCCTAACCCAGAAAGAAAGCGTCTGCTGGCGGGAAGCACATCTTTGTTTTTCCTGTCCTAATCGTAGAAATGGCATTCCATTACCTTTGTCTGCTTTCACTGGTTAGAAGCAATGTTGTAACCACACATGAGGGAAGACGATTTCAAGGGACATAACCACCAGTGTCACTGGAATCCTCGGAGAAGCTGCTGGCCACAGTCAGCAGTTTGTTGGCTTGAGTCACAGCTTTGAAATGTGTGATGTATAAGCCTGTCATCAGGGCCCCGTAGTGCCAGGGGCAGGCCTACTTCTGTGTGTGCACCTTGGCTGTCATCTGACATGGGGAGGACCTGTGGCCAGTCCCACATGCTGTCTTGTGCTCCTTATACAACCTAGCACGGTGCTGATCCAGTGCTGGCCATTAGCAGTTGGTGTGGCAGCCACCAGGTGAGGCGCCCAACTGTGTGTTCTCACCCTCCCCATAGCTTCTCTCAGGAGGAGCCTCTGCTTCCTCTGAAACAAGGTCAGAGCATCCACAGAAAGGAAGGATGGGGCAGCAAGCCAGTAAGACAGACTTCCAAAGTTCTCAGGAACGTCCAAGGGGCTACCTCTACATAAAGCTAGGAGCCTATTTTCTATTTTATTATAGAAATAATGAATATGCTCTATTTTTTTAACTTAAAAGGAAATAAATTAATCTACTACTCGAACTGTCTTTGTTGGATGAGAGAAGGTAATTGGGGGATTAAAAAGGATGAAAATTCACTATATAAACATACGAAACTGTCAAAGAATGTTTTTAAAAGTAAATCTTTTTGTCGCCTGTACATATTAAAATGTTTTCCTCCTTATGAAATACTTTTAAACATAGTGCCCCCCAGCTCCAGGTTTGCAATGTAAGGCCGGGATGTAGCTCAGTGAGAGAGGACCTGCCTAGTACGCACAGCACAATGGATGCCATTCCTGGACAGTATTAACAGGTGTGGTAGCACATGCCTATAACCCCAAAATATTTTCCTAAATTAAAGAGTAGAATTTTAAAACTAAGGGGTTAATGACCTAAAGTCAAGAGCCTCGGAAGGGCTGATAAACTAACTGGGGCGTCAACACATCAACCCTAAAAATACTTTGCCCAATAAACAGCAGGAAGTAGTTTGGAGAAAAGAATGCTCAAATTCCCAAAATGATTGTTTATAAATGTTTGTTTTCATTTAAAGGAGAATATACTATAGAAATGAATCCTTTACACTGGTATGAATCTTGATCTATTGATATAAATATAAGGTCAATTTCGTTACACTGTGTATATATATTCCTGCTCTTGTTTAAGATATTATGTTTGTGCAGCTCATTTAAAAATGTAATGATAACTAAGAAATACAGATTAATAGATAGTCATCTGTAATAGTCAAACTGTAGTCATGTTAGTTAGGTTTTCTAGATATACAGAGATATATTTCAGTTAGATAAATAATCTTCAATATTTCAAAAAACAACAGAATATGGAATTTAAAATGTTTTAAGAACTTAGACTTTTTCTCAACAGTGAGACATGTCTGCTTCTGGTAGAACCAATTACTTCAGAGAAGTTGATGGGCATTGAAGAAACTTGTTATGGAATTGGTCTTCAATGTGACAAGGCTAGCCATTTGGGCAAGAAACTGCTCTTGCCTAGATGGCTTGGTGGTATGTTCTATAAACTGGACATGCAGGACCCACAGGAAAGGGACCAGTGAACTTTGCCAGACTGAAAAAGGCAGGATGGTCATTCAGAACTTCAAATTTCCTGCTTCATAGAAGAGTGTGCTGGATAATATGGGCCTGAAAGCTGAAGATGGATACCCCAACATTACAGAAAAACTTTGGGTGATGGGTGACTGTCCAGGCAGCAAAATGTCTTTGTCAATTCTAGAACTTTGGAAGTTGCTTACAATACACTTATGGTTTACTTAGATAATATTATATCCTTCTGGGGAATCTTTAAGAGTTGAAGATGGATAGTTATATAGTTTTCCTTAGTTATGATAAAAGATAAATTATGTATGAAACTTTAGACTCATAAAGAAATATAACTAACTCTTGCTTGATAACTATTTTGTTATATGTAATTTTATTATGTTAAAGCTATAACCTTCCTTTTTATTTAGATAGAAAAGGGAAGATGATGTGGGTGTCCTTCTGTATATGTGTTGCTTTTATTAGACAATAAAGCTGTTTCAGCCAATGGCTTAGCAGAGTAAAGCCAGGTGGGAAATACAAACAAAGATATAGAGAGAGAGTAGGCAAAGTCAAGGAGACACCATGTAGCTGCCAAAGGAGAAAGATACCACCAGAACCTTACCAGTAGGATATAGCTTTGTGGTGATACACAGATTAATAGAAATGGGTTAATTTAAGATGCAAGAGTTAGTTAGGAATACGCCTAAGCTATTGGCCAAACTGTAGTAATTAATATAGTTTCTGTGTAATTATTCAGGTCTAGGTGGCTGGGAAATAAATGAGCAGTCTTTGTTTACAATCCAGCTTCATTCTCCTCCTGTGAAAAAACACAAACCTGCCCTTGACCCCATATTAAAACAGGGGCAGGTTCTTTCCATTTTGTTTTAGTGAAGGTCACTCTGGTTGCCATCATACCAAAATCTATCCATGGCAGATTGCTGGCGGGCATCCATATTTAAGAAATTTAGAATAAAAGGGTGTGGTTTAAGACATTATGTGGGGATTGAAAGTGTAATTCCCTCTTATCTGTTTTTTGAAATTGTGTTTTCAAAGCCCTATGGGCGTGTTAATTGCGTGCTTCATCGGAGCCAGCAACTGTTTTAGCAGCTTCTGTAGATGCCTGGGGGAACTACAATCGCTATTCCCCTGAACGCTTTCACGGAGTGGGGGTGGGGGGCCCAAATGTAGTTCTCCCCCTGTAGAGAACTTTAAGTAGGGTTGTAGCCACTGGATATCTCCCAATAACTTCTGAAAATCAAAGTTTGTAAACCAAGCTGCAGTGCTCCCATTAGCTGACAGGCAGCAATTTGCGTTTTTACAGAGGAGTGGAGAGGAGTTGGGCCCCGGTGGCTTGACCATCCAGCCGGGGACCAGGGACCAGGAGGCGTTGGTCACTTATTACCTGCTGGGCCTGAGCAGGGCGCAGGCCACACTTTCTGTGCTTAGCGGCCCCTCCAGAGGCCAGTGGTGGTGGTGGCTGACAAACTTTACTGCAGCAAGGCTCTCAGGCGACCACCATTGCAGCGGCGCTGAGACCTCAGCGCCCACAGGCTCGGCTGGCGGGGAGCCTAGAAGGGCAAAGCCACACTGTTTCATTACCTCCGCCTCGCGCCCTCCACCAGCTTCAGAGCACATGGGCGGGGCCACGCAGCTTTTACTTCTCTGAGCCCAGGACAGTGGTCCCTGAGACTTCAGCCTGCAGCTGGTGTTGGGTCGCATCCATGCTCCTTTGGCTCCTTCTTTCACTCAGGAGCAGTGATGGCTGTGCCACCAGAGCGGTGGATGGATCAGAATAGTTACAATATCTATAAACTCTAAAAATCTCTGTATTTGTTTCTGCTCCACCCTAGCTCTCTTGGCTTCCAAAACACACCCAAGTAAATGTACAGACAGCTGGCTACCCTTTCCTTGTCCCACGTCTACAATTTTTACATACATTTTTTACTCCAGATATATAACCACCGCCTTTCCACATTCATTATTTCCTTGAGCAACCACCTTCGCCCGACACCTGCACTGTGTTATTTCTCTGCAGTGTTCATCACAACATTGGTCGCCATCTGTGGGGTCCAGCCTCGATGGGTTTGTACATCCCAGGGTGGGGGTGTGCGGATTAGAAATATTAGGCAGAAATAAACAGAGAAACAAAAGAAAAGACAGAGGCACAGGATGGAGTCAGGAGGGCAACCCAGTGAAGACTGAATCCACCCATGCTTATTTCTCACAGGTTTTATATTCCCCAATCCAAAGAGGAGGGGAAGACAAAAGACATTTTTATCAAAATGCAAGGAGCCAACAAAGTAATCATCTTCTCAAATACTCAAAGCATCAAGTATCCACACCCAAGGTCGAAACACGCTGTCAGTAGCTACCCCCGGGTCAAACCTCCTGTCCAGAACCTTGAAGGAGCGAGAATAGGCCTGAACTCTCTGACCTTTGGTCAAGGTGGAATGAATCCACGTCTGCGGGCTCCAACAACTCCATCCACAGCCACAACTCCTTTCTGCCTTCATCTGGGAAGAACCCCATACACCCTCTGCTCAACAAATCTGAACAGTCCTAGACATGGCTTCCAGGAGAGTCTCTACCACTCTGGGCAGGTCCTACAGCGGGGACTCTCTACTCCAGGCCCATCCCAGCATCTCTCCTCTTATACAGTCCTTCAAAAGGCTTCTGTCGGACACCATTAACCTCCTTGATGCCTTTGCCACCAGGGGTTACCGTGTCTCAAAAGATAAAGTCCAAATTTGCCAGGTTATTGCAGACCTTTCAGTCCCAGTCCCCCCTTTCACATCAAACCCAATCAACACCCCCAACCAAATAAAGACCCTTTTAGACTATCTTACACCAACCACCAAGAGAGAGCACCTAGGTCTTGTCAGCTTCCCTCACAGATGGATGCCCAACTTCTCCCTCATCACCCCACCCCTAGAAGAGGCTACTGAAGGCTCTTTGGAGGATGGCCTCATCATCTCTCCTCACTAATCTCCCCTATTCAGCCATCAGACCTCAGTTAGAGCATCTACCTTCTCACTCCCCAACCCTTCCAAACCCTTTTTTCTTTTTCTTCGTCTTTTCCTTTTATTGAAAATAGACTTTTTTCTCATATAATTGTAGTGTGGAGTAGCGGGCTGTGTTCCTGCCGCCCAGCTCCTAGCCACCTGGCTAGCTTATGCCCCGAAATAACAACACACAAACTGTATTCATTTAAACATTGCCTGACCCAGTAGTTTCAGCCTCCTACTAGCTAATTCTCACATTTCTTGCTTTAACCCATATCTAACAATCTATGTAGCACCATGAGGTGGTGGCTTACCGAGAAGATTCTTGCTTACGTCCATCTTGGGCTGGAGCTTCATCGCATCTGTCTCAGAGAGGAGAGGCAGGGCAATTGTCCAAGGCATCTGCCTCACTCCCAGCATCCTGTTCTGTCTACTCCACCTATCTAAATTCTGTCCTATCGAAAAGCCAAGGCAGTTTCTTTATTAACCAATGAGAGTCCTCCATCATATAATATATCTGGTTATAGTTTCCCTTCCCTCTACTCCTCCCAGTTTCTCCCCACTTCCCTGCCCTCTGGATCCATGCCATTTCTATCTCTGCTTAGAAAAAGAACAGGTTTCTAGCAATAACAACCAAACATGACAAAATAAAATATAAGACGAAATAAAAACCACCACATCAAGGCTGAACAAGGCAACCCAGCAGAAGAAAAAGAGCCCCAAGAGCAGGCACAAAAATCAAATACCTACTCATTCATACACTCAGGAGTTCCATAAAAATACTAAGCTGAAAGCTGTACTATATACACAGAAGACCAGACACAGACCTGTGTTGACCCTGTGATTGCTGCTTCAGTCTCTATGAGTTCATATGCACCTTGCTTAGTTGATTCAGAGGGCCTTGTTCTCCTGGTGTCCTCCATCCCCTCTGGCTCTTACACACTTTCTGCCTCCTCTTCTGCAGGGTTCTCTGAGCTCAGAGGGGAGGGATTTGATGGCAATATCCCATTTACAGCCATGTGTTCTGAGGACTCTCTCTCCATGTGACGTCTGGCTGTGGGTTTCTGCATCTGTTCTGGTCTGCTGCAGAAGAAAGCCTCTCTGATCATGACTGAGTAAGGCACTGATCTATGAGTATAGCAGAATATCATTAGGAGTCATTTATTGGTGCTTTTTTTAGACCAGTAGCACCAAACCCTTCTTTCTGTCCCTAAAAATTAATTAACAAGCAAGCCCTGGCTATCCTCTGCCAACTATCATGAGATATCTACAATCTCAAGGCATAAGCTTCTAAACAACAGCATTTGATTAGGTGGGGATGGCCTCCTTGCTGATAGGTTCCTGTTGCTACCATCATAATTAATCCAGAAGTTAATAATATCTTTCTCCATAATCCATTAACTGTTTACCATTCTCTCAAATATCCCCCGAGTCACTAGGCCTTCTTCACTCTACCACCTTCCAGGGTCCAATTATTACATGTTCTTGTTCTTGTTCTTGTTCTTCTTGTTCTTGTTCTTCTTGTTCTTCTTGTTCTTGTTCTTCTTCTTCTTCTTCCTCTTCCTCTTCCTCCTCCTCCTCCTCTTCCTCCTCCTCCTCCTTCCTGTCCTGGAACTCACTCTGTAGACCAGGCTGGCCTCAAACTCACAGAGATCCATCTACCTCTGCCTCCTGAGGGCTGGGGTTAAAGACGTGTACTGCTGCCACCACCCAGTCTATGGCTTACTGGGTAAAGTTCTGGTGTCTGTCTCCTGTAGGGCTACATGGCTTCTCCCCGACTCTGCCTTCTTTCTCCCAGCATTCAGTTTAGTTTTCCCTGCCTAGCTAAGTTCTGCCTTGCTATAGGCCAAAGCAGTTTCTTTATTCATTAAACAATAAAAGCAACACATAGACAGAAGGACCTCCCACACCATTAATTTAGAGGGTATCCTCACCCAAAGGGAACCCCAATCGCCAATGACTCCCTTACCAGGACCTTTTAGATGCCGCCCCCTTTCCCTCCAAAACAATATATCAATAAAACTTTTCTACCACTAAAAGCTCCCACTTGAATCACATTTATTTAGCCTGAGTGAAACCACAGGTCATTTCCTAAACATGGCCACCAATACTGTTCTAAATAATACCAAAACCAGTCAACTGCAACTCATGTCCCACAACCTCCTTTGTCAACATCCACCTCACACTTGCTACACCTCTGGCCCCAACTTCTCTCCATTATGTGTGATCCTCTTTCAGGGGTTCAGACTGGAAATAAGACATGGATGCTTAGAACCCAGCCATAGAACCACAAAATACACCAAAGTGTGGATGTAGGGTTGACCAATGTAGGGTAGCAGCTATCTTCAGTTGTTCTATGAAAAAGGGTCTCAGACATGTTAATCTTGAAGCATCCTCAACATAGACTCATTCCTAAAGCAAGCTCATGGATAAAGGGGTCAGACTGGGGAGAGACCAGGGAGGGCTGGGTATGACTATCCCATCATAGAAAATCATGCTGACTGTCCCATGCTTGAGAAATCAATCTTAAATCTCAGCATCATGGTCCACGAGTCCTGGAAGGCCACAGTGAAGGCAATTGAGGCAAAGAGTATTGACCTTTAGCTATGAGGGGCCTCCAAGGCCAAAGGCCACAGGTATCCTCACAGCAGCTGAAGAGATGAAAGAGAAAGCTGTCGTTCACACATCAGTGTATCAAGAATGGTAGAAAAAAAGTAAGTCAAAATTTTAAAAATCCAAATTATTGACATACACAAAATAAAACTCTGGGATTCCTGAAAGTTTGCTATACTTCTCATTCCCCACCCCCCAAGTCACACCCCTTCCTCTGACTGACACCCTTCTGAGTCCACATCCTCATCCTTCTGGGCCTTTGCTTTGCACTGGGCCTCCGTTCTTAATCATCTTGTTTGCTCTTTACACAACCGCCTAAATTCCATAATCTGGGCAACCACTCAAGACCAAGTAGAAACTATGTTCATACTCTAAAAGCTTAGCCTTGCCTGTGCCCCCCAAGCTGTGAGGACATCTCCTGAGCTCCCTCACTGCTCCCTACCACACACACACACACACACACACACACACACACACACACACACACATACACACACACACACACACACACACACACAGAGAGAGAGAGAGAGAGAGAGAGAGAGAGAGAGAGAGAGAGAGAGCGCAAAATGTAGCTGAAGAACTCTCTGGGTTTGGAATGAAGGGTTAATGACCTAAAGCAAAAACCCTCAGATGAGTCTATAAACTCTTGACAAGGAAGCCAACATTCTGACTGTGTTAGTCACAGATCTCTAGTTAGCATAACTTGTAGAATAAATCTCTCTATGCATAGAAATGGAATTTATTAGAATAACTTATAGGTTGTAGTACAGGCTATAAATCGAATAATGGCTGTCTATGAACAGAAAGTTCAAGAATCCAGTAGTTATTCAGTTCATGAGGCAGGATGTCTCAGCTGATCTTCCGTATATGCTGGAATCCCAAAGGAGTAGGCTCCAGTGCCCAGCTTGCCAATGAGGCAAGACCAAGCAGGCAATGCTTCCTTCTTCCGCATCCTTATATAGACTGGTAGCAGGAGATGTGGGTAGATTAGAAGTGGGTTTTTCCAGCTCAAAAGATCTGGATTAAAAGTGTGTCTTTCGCCTCAAAGAATTTGAAGCAGATCTTCCCACTTCTAATTAAGCAGAAATTTTTCACAGATGTGCCCTCCATTCGTGGGTTTCAGTTAATTCCAGATGTAGTCAAGTTGACAGCCAAGAATAGCCATCGCACTGATGAACAGCAGCGAGCAGTTACTGACCTGAGACTGCAGGAAATAAATCTACAGATGAAACTTTCTACCCCCCAAATGTCCCTTCTGCTCTATAAACCTCTCTGCAGAGTGTCCACTGCTGGGAGAGCCCACTGCCCTTCATTGTTCTAATAAAGAACAATTTTCTCCAAGGTCGGTCTTCTCTTTCTTTCCCCTACATCACCTCAGTCAATCCTGATCTAACAAAAACAATTAAAAAAAATTATATTCACAGGGTCAGAAGAAGAAAGATGAAGAAAATACAGGGATGCATGTCATACTACATGCCTGTAATCCCAGCATTTGGGAGTTACAGTCAGGAGGATAGTTGGAAGTTCAAAGACAGCCTGTATTCCACAGCGAGTTCCAGGTCCATCTAGAACCTAACCCAGTCTTTAAAAACAAAAAAAAACCAAACTAAACAAGCAGAAAAACCGTGACCGCTTCCTTCTCAGCCAGCACTACAGCCCTGGCAGGCCCTTCTGTCTTCACAGAAGTGGTTTATACACAAAGCCACACAATAGCCACAGTGTCTCCTCCCAGTTCTAGAGTGGTAGCTCAGTAAGTATACCTGTCTGCAGTTAGCTTGCCTTGAAGGTGGGGCCACATACACAGGAGGCTCAATGGTAAGCAAGACTGAACTCCAGATGAGCTGTATTGGACTCCATGTAAAGCCCTAACCAGAATGGGTGAGGCCCTGGCTTTAATGCCCAATACCTCAAAAACAAACAAAACAACAACACAAGACATTTCTACAAAACAACCCTACAAACCCTGGCTGCCCCCAACTCTGTCCCAGGCCGACTAACAAGAACCTCAAAAGTGGGTGCCAGGCATGGGGACTTATTTATTTTTAAGTTCTTTAAGGTAAATCCAAGGCTGTAAATTACTATTATAAAACTAGCTTTTAATCCAGGTACAGCAGCACCCAGTCCTTAAATCCCAGCACTTCCGAGGCTGAGGCAGGAGCCTCCCAAGCTTGAAGAACCTTTCAGAAAGCAAGCGGGTCTCTTTTCATGGCATCTAAAGGAAGGAGACTGGTTACTAAAAGACACTTATCTATTCTGACTGATAGATTATGTCATGTATTCACTTCTCCCGTGCCTGTCCCTCCCCACAATGCATCTGATTTTACTTATGTGCATGCCTAATTATGCTTAAGGTAAAGGTGAAGAACCTCCCTAAAAGGTTAGAAGAAGGCAGTTTGCTTACTGTGCATACATCTGAACCAGTTCAGGCCAAATCAGCTCATCTAGTCTTCATACCTGGCTGCTATGTTGAAAATACAATGAATAGAAACTGTCTCGATTTGATTGTTCCTTGGAACAGAGAAACTATAGCAATTTTCAAGATAGGAGTACATGCAGCCGAGCAGTTGAGGGAGTTCAGAGGTGGCTAGGTACAGGGAGGTACATAGGGGTGTGAGTGCATGGCACATGCAGGGGAAGGAACTGAGCTAACGAACGCACTGTTACAAGACAGAGTGTGTGGAAAACCCCAGACTAACAAGGGACTCAACTAAACCATCTCCAAAGCTTGCCTGTCTCAACTGCTCCGAGAGACTTCCCCCAATTCATTAGCGAAGCTGTAACTGTTGATATGAGGATGGGAGCAGAGCTGGGCAGGGTGGAGACTGACTCTTCTAGTCTGTCCCTAACGCTGTTATAGCTCCTGGGTCCCCAGCAAAGCACATCCACAAAATTGTTTAGGTTGAACAGATGAGTCTCCCCCAGCCATGGTCACAGGAGTATCCTTTGTTGTTTCTGGTGGCATTGGCTGTTGGAGGAGGGGGCATTTGTAATTTAGCCCATTGGGTTTTGGAAACAACAAACTGTTTCTTGAGAAGGATAGAGCCAAGGGTAAACAAGATAATCAGAGAAAGGAGGGGCGCTGGAAGGGAAGGGGGGCTGGGAGCACTCATCTATGCCACCTTGGGGTTAGGACTGTGGCCTAGATTTTCATTGGCATCTTCTCCTTACAAGGTATTGCTGATATTTTGTTCTATCTTTTTGATTTATTAACATAAAAGGGCCATTCTTCCTGGAGGTACAAGCAAGTTTTCTCTTGACCTGCAGTGAGTAGGTCTACGACTCTCTTAGACCAACCCTGTCAGGGAGCTTAGCTAGCCTTGAACTTGGACTACACTCTGTAGTTTCTTTTGCAGGTCTGGCAGATTAACTGTTGTTAGACATACCATGAGTCCCAAC
This sequence comes from Arvicola amphibius, assembly GCF_903992535.2. Classification (NCBI taxonomy): domain Eukaryota; kingdom Metazoa; phylum Chordata; class Mammalia; order Rodentia; family Cricetidae; genus Arvicola; species Arvicola amphibius. Next base: position 84,818,371 of record NC_052047.1, read on the forward strand.
TACTAGGCCATCTGTCTCAAGCAAGCCTGCCAGCGATTGCCAGTGGGACGTAGATGCTTCATAGGGTGGGAGTCGCTTTCACAGCCCAAAGGAAGATCTTCGGTGACATCGCCCAGAGAGCAAGTGTCTCTTGAGCAATGGGGAAATGTCAAGAAGGCCTATTATCCACAAACCCAATAGAGACCTTTTGAATCCAGCTGCTTGGCTTGAAGATGTGAAGTGCAGAGTTGGCCATCTGAGGGTCTGCATGTGGTCACTACTTTGAGGCCTATGAGTGACTGAGGCAGGTCAGGGTTCATTACTCCAGGCTGGGTCTTCTACAGTCATTCCCTGTGCTGCCAACTTGGCACCAATCAATGGGAAAATCCTGGGTTCTTTCTGTTGGGTTCGATTGGCTAGCTTTGGAAGTACTGAGAGGATGGAGTGTAGTTCCTGCTGGATGGTTGGATGATCAACCAGCTAGGAGCTTCTGCAAGGAAGCTGGACCTACTGTAATTATCAGGCAGGCTTCTACTCGGCATGGGCCTGAGCCCTTCTCACGGTGTAGGCAAGAAGGCCCAGTAACCCCAAAGTCTACCATCTGGAGAAGCTAAAGGAAATCTTGTGCTATTCCTACAGCCCGTGCTAAGGAGCAGCCCTGCTTCTCTCCTTTGAGAGAGCACTATAAACAGGATGCTGCTCTGCCTCCATCCCATCTTGAATCCCTGTTCACATCTAAGTCCCAGCAGAAGGCAAGAAGACAGCCACACCTGGCAGGGCCTCCTTTACAAGACACCTGTTACTCGGGCTCATGCAAATTCATGCGGGAATTTGTTTTAGTTTGTTGTTTTGAGATGAGCTCATAAAGCCCCAGCTGACCTTGCCTCAGAGAGCTGGGATTACAGGTGCATCACCACACCCCACAAAGAGAATTTCTTTACAAGCCCTTCTCTGTGAGAAACATTCCTTTTACCTAATAATCACCCCTCCCCCAAAAGAAACAGCCTATAAGCCTTTAGTGTGCCCTCGCCTGCACAGGGGCACACAGGCTTGTGAAGGGTGTAGGATGTGGCGGTCGGTCAGCTGCACTGCCTGTGACAGTCCACAAGCCCAGGCTACAATACCGATTTGCATGCTAATTTATATGCCTTTTTCCTTTGTAGCGCTTCTTAGTTTATCCCTGGAGCATTCAGAGTCTATGCCTCCTTCCGAGGCACTCAGCAAGCTCTCCCGGAGTGAGTGCTGACCTGAACCAGTTGCAGAATACAGGAGCCACGGTTGGAGTCTCTCCACTCACCAGATAAACACCGAGCGCTGCCTTTGGTCCAGGGATGCAGGCCTGGGCTCTGAGGGGGTTACGTTCCAGTGCAAGGCAGACAAAACTTAGTAAGCAGACATGGCGGGAAGCCAACATGAGAAAGAAGCCTGAGTCAGAGCGGCTGGTCTCATCAACTCTCCAAGGATTCTGGGAGCCTAAATCAACTGTTGGCCACTTTGGGTGTCCTGCCCATACTTCCTGTCTGGTTACTGGCCAATCAGCATTTATTAAATTTATTAAATTATTAAATTTATTAATTATTAAAACAATTAACAAAATACAGACAATTGTCCCGCACCAACCCACCTCTGTCCTCACCCAACCCACCAAGATCCCAGTTCACTGCACAGTACCTTAACCATGGCAGCTCACAACCATCCATAACTCCAACTCCAGGGAATCCAATGTCCTCCTCTGACCTCTGTGGTCACTAGGTATATACATGGTGCACAGATACACATGCAAGCAAAACACTTCTACACGTAAAATAGAAGTAAATGTATGTCTATGCACCACGTTTGTACCTCGTGCCCATTGTGACTGGAAGAGGGTGTCAGATCCCCTGGAGCTGGAGTTACAGAAGGTTGGGAGCCGACACTTGGGTGCTGAAAATTGAACTCAGGTCCTCTGGAGAGCAGCCAGTGTTCTTTAACCATTAGCCATGTCTCCAGCCCCCTGCTTACAAATCTATATCCGGAAGGGCTAAAAGTGTGCACACTTCTATTTAGCAGGTCTCCTGTAGAATCTGTGAGCTGAGAGCCTCACAGATAGTTTTGGGATTAAGTCTTAATTACTGGTGGAAACTGACCGTAAGAGCATACTCCTGTTAATCACCGGAGCAAATGGGATGCCATCCTGCACTGCTATGGGCTTTCTGAAGCGAACTCTGACTGCAGCTCCAAAGAATGAATGAATGAACTCCTCAGCCAGCACTGAGAGAGGAAGGAGTAGCCATCCTCCAGGCTGACCACGGGAAAGAATCTGTTCTCAAGGGCCGCAGGAGAACAGGGTGGAGGCACTCAGGAAAGCCTGTCAGACGCTAAAGCAGGGGCCAGGGGCAGGGCGGGTGTGGGTGTCTCCTAGTACACCCTGGCCCTTGGGCGCTAGGAAAAGCCCCAGAGAGATCTTGGTCAGGCCAGCTCCCCAGAGTCATGCCTGGGGCCAGGTGTTGGCTGCTGCACACAGGAGCCTGGAGGCTTTTGCTACCTCATTAACCTGAGAAGGTGGTGGCTGTTGGAACCCTGCTAGAAAAGCAGCCAAGGCTTTCTGTTTGCTCTTTCTCTTGCAAACAGCCCTGTTCACCTGCGGGAAGAACCACAGCCTGACCGCCCGTGGGAATGCAACCTGGCAGCTGCCTCTTTACTCTATGGTGTTTGTGCCGCTGTTAGAGAGGAACCGGTATCAACCCGGGGGTGGGAGGGGTGGGGGTTAATTTCATCAAGGTCATACAGTCTCCTGAGCAGAACAGGGTTTCTTCATTTCCGGTTCAGACAGTTTCCCAGTGACTTAAGAGGACCCGGGCTATGCTCACATCTTAAAGAAACATGTAGCCCTGCTTCAATCTCCTCTTTGTAAGAGCCTTTGTCCTGGAAAAAATCAGAGTCTTCAAGGCCAAGGATTGGGTGAGCTTGCCAATGAGAATATAAAAATGTTACATGAAGGAGATTAAATTCTGCGTTTCCCAGCATCCCCTGCTTCCTGAGACAGCCCCATTCACAGCTATCAAACATAGCTCTATGTCACAGTAGGAATCTCCTGTTTAGTTTGGGGTTTTGGCTACATTTCATATTGCAAAGATTTATACAAAGTTGCGGCGAGCGAGCCCTGACCAGCAGGGAAAGATCACCACCGACACAGGATTCTTCTCTGATCACACTTTAATGAAGCGCTGCTTGGTTGAGGGAGAGCTGGAAGCAGGGGGCTCCGAGCCGGGCTGGGTGGCGGCTTATATACAGGAGGACGGGGCGTGTCTACTGATTAGGTGACATGGCAGAAAAGGATTGGTGGAAACCTGTTGCTAGGCAGATGTGGCGCGAAAAGTTCGCGCCACATACTTGTTTACTTTAGCCCTCGGCGCCATCTTGTAATGGCGAAATGTAAGTGCGGCCGCCACAGTTCCCCCTTTTAATTTTATGACATTTAAAAGACAGTCAAGGCTGAGGTCAGAGGACCTTACCCTGAAAATGTAGACATGTCCCGTTTTTCTCAGGGATGGGAAAAATAAGCAGGACTACCCATATGCATAAGGTCATGATCTCCTGAGTGGATCTACTCAGTGCACTCTTAGGTGCAAAACCTCCTGTTCAGGACAACACATCCCCAGATTCAGGGGAACCTCATCGATCCCTCTTTCCGAGTGCAATGGCTCAATGGCCTTCGGGTGCAAAAGCAGGGATTAGGGTCAGGAGTCCTGTAAGATGCTGATCCAAGCTTGGGGGGAGTTACCGGCCTCCAAGGCTGCGAGGGCACGAGCAATGGCCACCTTTTCCCGTTTCCTTACCCGAATCAGCCTTAGAATCAGAAACAACGCCAATATCACTCCCGAAGTTAATATTAATCCTAGCACGCCAACCCCTGCCCATTCCTTAATATATGAAAAGGTATCTACCAGCCAATCTGCAAATTCCCCCAGCGAAACCATAGTCGCCTGGGTTTGATTCAAAGCCAAAATCTTCAAACTAAAATTTGCTTGCAATTGTTCCAATTCCCTTGTCCAATTGCCATTTAGATATTGAGAAATCGCTCGGGATTCATTAAGGGTAGCAGTATAGGGGGTAACACACAAGTGCTTAGTACGATCTACACAACCAAAGGTAACTATATCAAACATTTTTAACATATTTCTTTCCACCAAATCAACTCTCTTATTTAACAATAAAATACCTGACATTAATTGATGGTTAATCTTTTCTTGTATATACATAGCGTCCGAGGTTTTTTGAACCACGGAATTGATAAAAGTAACTGTCTGAACTTGATTGGCCATAGCTACTCCTGCAGTAACAGCCGCAGCAGCAGACACTGCAATAGCCGTCACAATAGTTGCTGTAATGCCAAAATCCCTTTTCCGGCGAACCAGGGTGGCTAATGGGAAGTTCTTAGGATTGGCTTTCACAGGCAAAAACACAAAGGTAGGGATGCGCATAACAATCGCACCTGAATGGTAGAAATTCCAACATTGTGACAGAGAGCAATTATCCTTCTTGCAATCAACTGCAGTATTATTTGAACTCCCTGTAGTATTAAACAAAAGCCAGACAAAGGGAGGATCCAGGCAAACTCTGGTTTGCCGTAGAGTAGTATTATGTTTTTTCTCTACACTAGTTATATTAATTTCTTTAGAAGTGTGATTCATAATCCCTGTATAATTATTTAACATAATTATTCCAGAGCGAACAAATGTAGCAAATGGAGACAACTCAGTTATAGCTCCTCTGGAATTCATAAGTATCCATGGTGTAAAGGGTGATCCAACCTTTATCATAAGTTTTCTTTTAACCTTAAAATGGTTAAGATTCCTAAGAACCCATCCAGAATTATTGTAAAACTTATCATATCGTCCTCTGCAATCCACAAATTCAGGGGGATAGCTCAAATCATTATCAGAGCATCTAGGGACAGACCAAGAAAAAATATTATTACTAGTATGATTACTATTGCCAACCTGTGAATCACTATTATTAACCTTGCTAACCTGTACCCAATTGGGCGTTGTAAGGTTGCAACTGATCCCATAAGTGGTAACATTAACAGTATCATTGGAACCGGAATAGGAGCCAGATCCAGATTTAGCTCCAGATCTAACCTGAGGCAGGGCTGCGCTAATGGCCTTTCTCAAAAAATTGGGAGTATCTTCTAAAAATGGATCTCTAGCTACAGTAAGATTCATGGCATCTAGCAAAATGCAGTCTGAGATAGAAGTGCTCTGATTTGTGGTAAAACATAAAGTTCCTGCTAGGGGCACTACAGTTTGATTTTTTGTTCCTGAGCATCCACCTTTTTGCAAACTAAGTTCAATTGGCAACTATCAACAAAAAATTGTGGCAATATTGTGGACTCATTGTGAACAGGAATTGGAATGGGCCATGTACGGGCCACAGCCCAGAAATAAGATTCTTCAGATTCAACTGGAACCGGTAGGTTCACCAACAGGATCAGGAGCAGCAACATCTCCTTGCTCTTCGTCAGGCTGTTCCAGTGTTGTCACGATCCTTGTCAGTCTGGTAGGGATCCACACCGGATCTGGCCGATTCTGAGGAAAGACACAAACAGCTCCCCTGGACCTCTGTATCACAGGGTCCGGTCCATACCATTTGTTATCAATTACATCCTTCCATTTTACTAATTCTGTATTTCTGTGTCTGTGGTCCATATGTCTTTCCGCGGCTGAACAGCCATTGGAATCCAAGGTCAAAAAATTAAATGTAAAGAGAGCGAGAGATATTCTATCTCGCGGGGATGCGCCCTCGGCTATTCCCCTTTTTTGTTTTTGAAGCAATTCCTTAATGGTGCGGTTAGCCCTTTCCACGATGCCTTGTCCTTGTGGATTATAGGGCAAACCAGTAGTATGATTAATTTCAAAAATAGAGCAGAACTGTTGAAAACTTTTAGAGGCATATGCCGGGCCATTATCAGTTTTTAAAGAATAAGGCTTGCCCCAAGCAGCCCAGGCTTCTAGGCAATGGGTCCTTACGTTAAGGACCTTTTCACCACATAACGGGGTGGCATGTATAACACCTGAACAAGTGTCCACGGAAACATGCAAATATTTTTGTTTACCAAATTCTGAAACATGAGTAACATCCATCTGCCAAAGGGTAAGTGGCTTTAACCCACGTGGATTAACCCCAATATGAGGCGGATGATGAAAAACCACACAGGAGGAACATTGTTTAACTATCTCACGCGCTTGGTCGCGAGTAATATTAAACTTAAGGCGAAGGGTATTTGCAGGCACATGAAACTTTCTATGAAATTGTTCAGCCGATTGCATAGGATCCAGGGCAACTAAAGCCATTTCCCTGGTAGCCCTATCAACCATATCATTAGCTTCAGTCATAGGTCCAGGAAGGCCGGAATGAGCTCTAATATGACCGATAAAAAATGGTTTAGCACGTTGAACTATACAACTCTGAATTTGTAATAACAAAGATGCAACCATGCTACTAGGTTTAACATATGCAGCCACTTCCAGATGTTTTACGGCATTAACTACATAGCATGAATCAGAATACAAATTAAAAGGCTGATGGGGAAAGGCCTTAAAGACCTCCAACACCACTTGACACTCCACGACTTGGGGTGCTCCAGAGCGAAATTTCAGAGTAACAGGCGGGGAGCCATATACCATATAGGCTCCAATTCCAGTTTTGGACCCATCAGTAAAAATAGTCAAGCCATTATTCAAAGGAGAAGCACTGGTAATCTTTGGAAAATATACAACATTCTGTGCCATAAAGGACAGCAATTTATCAGACGGATAATGATTATCAATAACGCCTGAATATGAGGAAATCAATACGGCCCAATCATCAGTAGTCCCTGTCAAAACCTCAATTTGATCTTTGGTATAGGGCAATATTAACTTCTCTGGCATTTTGCCAAAGGTGGTCAAGCTGAACTTCACTCCCAATAATGCCTGTTGTGCCACTAAATCAGGATAATAGCTTAACGTGCGCAAACCAAGTGTATGACCATGTATCCACCAAATCGGGCCTGTCTGCCACAATACTCCAGTAGGATGACCAACAGTGCGCAGAATGCAAAGCAATAATGGTTGTTCTGGATCAAACCGAAGAACCTGCGCTTGTTCTATGGCCTTTTCCACTATCTTTAATGCTTCTTTTCCTTTTGGTGTAAGCTCTCTAGGTGACGTTACATCAGGATTTCCTTCTAATATTGAGAACAACGGCTGCAAAGCTTCACGGGTAATGGGGAGATATCCTCTCAGCCAATTTATATCTCCGAGCAACTTTTGAAAATCATTTAAAGTGCGTAAATGTGATGTACGAATGCAAATTTTTTGTGGAAAAATCTGTTTTGGGGTAACACGGGCTCCTAAAAACTCTACAATACTTGTCTTTTGAATCTTATCGGCGGCAATAATCAGCCCCTTTTGTTTTAAGGATGCCTCCAGGGCAACTAATGCCCGTTCTAGCATATGCTCTTGTTTTGCTGCCAATAGGATATCATCCATGTAATGGATCAGCCTAACTTTGGGAAAACTACGTCTCACTGGTTGTAACGCCTGATCCACGTATAGCTGGCACATGGTGGGACTGTTGGCCATACCCTGTGGTAAGACCTTCCATTGATAGCGTTCATCAGGCTGTTCGTGATTTATAGAGGGAACAGTAAATGCAAAACGATGTTTATCTAAAACATGCAAGGGTATAGAAAAGAAGCAATCCTTAACATCTATGGCAAAAACAGGCCAATCTCTTGGTAAAGCACTTAAAAGAGGCAACCCTCTTTGGACAGATCCCATGAGTTGCATCTGTGCATTAACTGCTCTAAGGTCATGCAGCAGCCTCCATTTTCCTGATTTCTTTTTTATGATGAAAATAGGAGAATTCCAAGGAGACACAGAAGGTTCAATATGACCAAGCTGAAGTTGTTCTTTAACTAATATGTGTGCGGCCTGGAGCTTTTCCATAGACAGGGGCCACTGAGGCACCCAAATGGGTGTATCTGTGCCCCAGGGGATGCGTAACGCATCATCAGTGGCCCCTAGGAAAAACCCAAGCCCTTCCGATCAGATTTGGGAGTGGGCAACACGGGGTCACTTCGTCCTTGAAGGCGAGCCTCCAGCCCTTTTCCTGGTACAAAGCCTTGTGCCTTCATGACACCTTTACTCACTTGAGAATAATCATTGGTAATTATCAATTTTAATTGTTGTTGTACATCCCTTCCCCATAAATTTAAAGGGAGGTCTATGACAAAAGGCTGAAAAGTGCCTTGACTGTGTTCCATCCTCCAATGCAATTGCTTAGCACTCATATCTGGAGTATTTTTGTATCCTAGACCCTGTAAGGTTTGTGCAGCCGTCTGTAACGGCCACCTCTTCGGCCAATTCTGTTTACGCATCACACTTCTATCCGCTCCGGTATCCAACAGGCCCGTAAAGAGCTTTCCTTCTATTTCTAGGGTACACATGGGGCGATCATCAAGTCCTATAGACAAGCATGCTAGCTCAACCCCAGAGGAGCCGAACCCTCGCTCGCCCCTCTCTTTCTCACAAGCGGGAAATTTTTCATGGTCTGATCGAAGAATTAACAATTGTGCAATACGATCTCCGGGTGCAATCGAAATGATGCCAAACGGAGAATGACACATTACCTTAATAATGCCTTTGTAGTCAGGGTCGATCACTCCAGGTAGCACTAATAATCCTCTAAGAGTACTGGAAGATCTTCCTAAGACTAGTCCCACTGTTCCTTCCTCTAGAGGTCCTGACATATCTGTGTCTATAGCTTGAACACCCATACTCTGAGTCAGTACCAATCCGGTGGTGGCACGGAGGTCCAACCCTGCGGAGCCTGTGGTGGCCCTTCTGATGACTGGGGTGGTCTCATGTTTGGCTCCTGAATTGCCCCATAAATTCTCGGGCCCTGGGGTAGTGGGCCCTTCTGCCCGTTTTTTGACATGGCTGATGTTGCATTAGGTATGGGCTGTCCATTGATATCCTTTACGGATCGACACTCATTTGCCCAGTGTTTTCCCTTTTTGCACCGCGGGCATGTGCCCGGCTGTCTCTGACCTTGGCTCTTTTTATGTGTGCCTTGGGGGCAATTTTTTCGTATATGCCCCGGCTTCCCGCAATTAAAGCAGGTACCTGATCTTCCCTGCCCCCTGGAGACTGCTAGCATAGCAGCCGCTAGACCAGCATTAGTTAGAGGGCCGCCTATCTCTCGGCAGGCCTTAAGCCAAGCATCCAGTCCTTTATTTTTCCACGGCATGATGGCTCTCTTACATTCTTTAGTAGCCTGTTCAAACACTAACTGCTGAACCAAAGGCATGGCTTCTTCGGCTTCACCAAACACCTTCCCTGCGGCTTCCATCATGCGAGCCACAAACTCCGAAAATGGTTCAGTAGGGCCTTGAATAATTTTAGTAAGGTTGCCCGTCACTTCACCTCTTTTTGGTATCATTTTCCATGCTCTTGTGTAAATTTCATTAATTTGTTGATAAACCTCCACTGGATAGGCTGTTTGATTAGCCGTCCATTGCCCTTGCCCTAATAACATGTCTGCATTCCAGGGAGCTCGATTTGGCGTTTGTGCATTTACTCGAGCCTGAGTGTGAGCAGCTTCTACCACTATAGATCTATAATCTAGATATTGACCTGTAGAAAGGCATGCTCTAGCAATTTCCCACCAATCTGTTGGTGTCATAGCCCTGGTGGTCAACCGAGTCAGTAATGTGCGGGTATACTGCGCATTAGCTCCATAAGTCTTTGCTGCTTCCACTAAATCTTTTAACTCTTTATAAGGGACTGGCTCATGATATCTTTGTTGATTTTGATCCTCAAAAACAGGAAATACCACCACTGAAGGTGGATAATGCACAGCTAACTGCGCAAGAGTGCCCCTGTCGATGAAATGGCAGCTACTCCTGGGCTGCACGTAAGGAGGGGGAAACTCTCTAGTGGGCACTTTTAGAGCTGGCCCATATCTCTCCTCCTCATCACGTGCATCTTCCTCCTCTAAGCTCTCCTCCTCTGCCTCTACCAGCTCCTCTTCAGCCAGCCGCAAGGCTGCGAATTCATCCAGCACCGGATACAGGGGAGGTGCTGAAGGTTTATTTATCTTAGGATCCTCTTTTTCTTTTATATCTTTCTTTTCTCCTTTTTTGTTCCTTATTACCGTGCACTTTTCTTCAGTATCCTCCTCTGTCTTTGAACCTGCTTCTGAAAGGCTGTCCTGGTGTCTTGCCAACATTTTCCTTCCTTCTCTTAACTCCTCTACATTTTTTCCGTCTTTCAAACAGGAGTGTACTAATCTCCAAAAAGGATAAGTTCCCTTCTTTAATTGCCCCTGTTCCTTTGCTGCCTCCAAATCTTTGCCTAGCTTTCTCCAGCAATGCAGATTTAGATCCCCAGACACCGCAAACCACGGCGCCATGCGATCAATATCCCCAACAATCACCTTTATGGTGGATTTCGAGATTTTCAATCCTCTCTCCTGGAGTAACCGCTGTATGGGATCTACAAAATCGCATGCACCAGAGACAGACTGATCGTTGCCCATCTTTGCTCACTTTTCTACAAGAGGCTTACAAAAGGGCAGAAAAATCACATTATCTGCTACGGACTTACTTTCGCTTTAGATGTTACAGCAGAGACACTCCTCTCCTGGTCTATGACAACGGATAAAAATGCAAAAGGCATAAACCACTACAGCAAAAACAACCACTGCTAGTGCAAACCACAAAGGACTAATTCCTCCAAGAAGCATACCTGAGGATACTTACCGGCGCCGACCGCTTCGTGTGTAGAGTTCTGAATCCTCTTCGGCCCCCCGTGTGTGTCCGCCGAAGTTCCCGGGTTTCGGCACCAGCTGCGGCGAGCGAGCCCTGACCAGCAGGGAAAGATCACCACCGACACAGGATTCTTCTCTGATCACACTTTAATGAAGCGCTGCTTGGTTGAGGGAGAGCTGGAAGCAGGGGGCTCCGAGCCGGGCTGGGTGGCGGCTTATATACAGGAGGACGGGGCGTGTCTACTGATTAGGTGACGTGGCAGAAAAGGATTGGTGGAAACCTGTTGCTAGGCAGATGTGGCGCGAAAAGTTCGCGCCACATACTTGTTTACTTTAGCCCTCGGCGCCATCTTGTAATGGCGAAATGTAAGTGCGGCCGCCACACAAAGTGAAGGAGCCTAAAAAGACCAAATCAGGTATCTACATACAAAGTCGGTATGCAGGCTATTTCTAACAGCAAACATTTAGAATTAATTGTGTGTTTAAAAAGGGTGGATGGGTGATTTGTAATAGAGTATCTACAGCTGCAAAAAAAAGTAAATTATACAAGAACTTCCTTTTTATTTTTAGATTGAAAAATTGTTTGGAAAGTCAATGAACTATAAATAGAATATAGAGAATCAGTAATATCTCTCTTTCTCTCTCTCTCTCTCTCTCTCTCTCTCTCTCTCTCTCTCTTCCGGCTTTCTCAAGTGTGGGAAGGGAGCCATACTCCTGAGTGTATTTCCCCAAATATGAAGGCTTGTTTAGTTGAAGACAGTTAAGGAGCTGTGGATGGGAGCACTCGCTGCCTTCCCTCTGCTGACCTAAAAGGACACAGATCCGTGAAAACCTGCCCCTCCCTCGGGCGGAGGAAAAAGACAACTTTGTTCCTGCTGGCCTGGAGACAGCATCAGAGGAACCCCCACCATCCGCTCTGCTAGCCAGCCTGCCTCTTTTTGTTTGCTCTCTCTCTCAAGCTATTTGCCCTGGAAGCTCAAAATCTTTACTTTGTCTTTGTAACTGATGTAGAGCCCGTACTGTTCTTTGGTGAAGATGTATACAAGACGACATTCAAAGCAGTTCATTGGAACTGCTCATCCTGTGGGTGTCTCCCATGCACATATGAAATACATATCCACTCATGTTAATAAACTTCTGGATCTTGTTTTTCTCATGCTAATCTATAGATTGTTAGGAAACTCTGCTCCAATTAAGATTCTATGAGCTATATGTAGTTTTCCTCTCCCTTCTTCTCCCCTCCTCTCCTACCCTCTCCTATAGTCCCCATGCTACCAATTTACTCAGGAGATCTTGTCTTTTTCTACTTTCTGTGTAGATTAGAACCATGTATGTGTTTCTTAGGGTCCTCTGTGTTGTCTAGGTTCTCTGGGTTTGTGGTTTGTGCCACATAAATCAAAGGCTGGTTTTCTTTGCTTTATGTCTAAAAGCCACTTATGAGTGAGTACATATGATATTTGTCTTTCTAGGTCTGGGTTACCACATTCAATATGATGTTTTCTAAATCCATTCATTTGCCTGCAAATTTCAAAATGTCATCATCTTTTTCTGCTGTGTAGGACTCCATTGTGTAAATGTACCCTATTTTCCTTATCCATTCTTCTGTCGAGGGGCATGTAGGTTGTTTCCAGATACTGGCTATGACAAACAATGCTGCTATGAACATAGTTGAGCACATGTCCTTGTGGTATGATTGAGCATCCTTTGGATATATACCCAAAAGTAGTAATGCTGGGTCTTGAGGAAGGTTGTTTCTTATTTTCTGAGAAATTCCCACACTGACATTCAAAGTGGCTGTACCAGTTTGCATTCCCATCAACAATGCAGAAGTGTTCCTTTTACCCCACATTTTCTCCAGCATAAGTTGTCATCAGTGTTTTTGATCTTGGCCATTCTTACAGGTGTAGGATAGACTCCAAGAGTTGTTTTGATTTGCATTTCTCTGAGGGCTAAGGATGTTGAACATCTCCTTAAGTGTCTTTCAGCCATTTTAGATTCCTCTGTTGAGAGTTCTCTGTTTTAGGTCTGTACCCCATCTTTTATTGGATTATTTGTTCTTTTTCTTATTTGTTCAATTTCTTCAGTTCTTTGTATATTTTGGAGATCAGCCCTCTTTCTGATGTGGTGTTGGTGAAGATCTTTTCCCATTCTATAGGCTGCCATTTTGTCTTGTTTGCCATTTTTCTATGTTAATTCTACCTATCTAAGAGCATGGGAGATATTTCCATTTTCTGATGTCTTCTTCAATTTCTTTCATCAAAGATTTAAAGTTTTTGTCATATAGGTTTTCCACTTGTTTGATTAGAGTTACTCCAAGATATTTTATGCTATTTGTGGCTATTGTTAAGGGTGATGTTTCTTTGATTTCTTTCTCAACCCATTTATCATCTATGTAAAGGAGGGCTGCTGATTTTTTTGAGTTAATCTTGTATCCTGCTACATTACTGAAGGTGTTTATAAGTTGTAAAAGTTCCTTGGTAGAATTTTTGGGGTCATTTATGTAAACTATCATATCATCAGCAAATAGCGAGAGTTTGACTTCTTCTTTTCCAATTTGTATCCCCTTGATCTCCTTTTGTTGTCTTATTGCTCTAGCTAGGACCTCAAGAATATATTGAATAGATATGGAGAGAGTAAACAACCTTGTCTTGTTCCTGATTAGTAGGATCACTTGGAGTTTCCATTTAGTTTGATGTTAGCTGTTGGCTTGCTGTATATTGCCTTAATTATGTTTAGGTATGTTTCTTGTATCCCTGCTCTCTCCAAGACCTTTATTATGAAGGGATGTTGTATTTTGTCAAAGGCTTTTTCAGCATCTAATGAGATGATCATGTGAGTCTTTTCTTCAGTTTGTTTATATGGTGGATTACATTGATAGATTTTTTTGTATATTGAACCATCACTGCATCTCTTGGATGAAGCCGACTTGATCATGGTGGATGATTTTTCTGATGTGTTCTTGGGTTTGGTTTGCCAATATTTTATTTAGTATTTTTGCATCAATGTTCATGAGTGAGATTGGTCTATAATTCTCTTTCTTAGTAATATCTTTGTATGGTTTGGGTATCAGGATAATTGTAGTCTCACAAAAAAAGTTTGACAGTGTTCCTTCTGTTTCTATTATGTGGAACAATTTGAGGATTGTTGATATTAGATCTTTGAAAATCTTGTAGAATTCTGCGCTGAAACCATCTGGTCCTGGACTTTTTTTGGTTGAAGACTTTTCCTCTGATTGGTGCAGCTGGGGCTGTGCCAGTGGATCCAAGGCTCTGATGGATGCTCTTCGTGGTGGGCCACAGTTCCAGTTACCCCAGAAGTCACTTGGTGTTCCTGCAGGTTGCTCAGCACTTCCAGGGAGTCGCTCTGCAATCCCGGGGGTCTGGTCGTTCTGGCCTGCTCCCACAGAGGTTCCTTGCTTGGGGCTGTTCCAGCAGTGGTCCCTGGCTCAGGCCTGCTCACCCAGAGGTGGCTCCCCTGTACCTGCTCCTGTAAAGGTCGTTGCCTCATGCCTGCTCCAGTGGAGGTCACTGGCCCAAGCCTGCTCCTGTGGGTCGCTGCCTTGGGCCTGCTCTGGCCTGCACCCTTGGAGGTCCTTGACTCACACCCAGTCCCACAGAGGTTTCTGACTCGCCTCTCCTCTCCCACAGTAGGTCCCTTGTACCTGCTCCTGTGGAGGTCAGTGTCTCTAGTGGAAGTCTCTGGCTCAGGCCTGCTCCTGCTCCCATGGAAGTTGCTGCCTAGGGCCTGCTCTGATGGAAGTCTCTGGCCCAGGCCTGCTCCCTGGGAGGTCGCTGATTCATCCGGTCCACAGAGGTCTCTGGCTCAGGTCTGCTCCCTCAGGTGGCTCCCTTGTACCTGCTCCTGTTCACTAGACATTTCTTAACCCAAACACCCATCAGAATTAACCACCACAAGGCTACCTCTTGTCAACTTGACACTGAACCACATTCCTTTAGACAATCATTCTACCCTTAAGGTCTCATGTTTATCTAACAATGCAAAATATAAACAGTCTAATTCCAAAAGTCCCCATAGTCTCAAAGTCCACAGTCCCTGCTGAGACTTAAACAATCTCCTAATTGTATCTCCCCCAATAACTCACAAATGAGTAACAACAAAATCCTCCAACTTACCCTGTCTTAGGCAGGCTCAGCTTGGTGCCTGCAGCTTTCTTCAGCAAACACCCTTGTTTCTAGCAGTAGACTCAATAAAACAGATGAACTGTGCTAGACCAAACTGCAACATAGTCCATGCATATCAAAACAAAGTACTTAACATCCAGATATAGGCAGACAGTTATCTATTTTCTGCTTCCATAGACTTGCTTATCCTGACAACACATGAATGTAGCATCCAATGTACAATCTTTTGTGCCTAGCCCTTTCATGCAGCATGTTTTCAAGGTCTATCCACACTGGAGCATGTTTCAGCGCCTCATTCCTATCTAGTGCTACATTGCTTTCTGCTGCGCTTACATGCTAGTTATTCATTGTTGGGATTTTGGTTATTTCCACCATCAATAATGTCTGATTATTAATTTTAGTTTTTAAAAATAATTTTATCACATTTACTTAATAACTTTATGTGAGGTGTGGGGCACGAGTGTCACACATGAGGAAGTAGAGGACAATTCGTAGGACTTGGTTCTTCCTTCCCACCATGTGTATCCTAGAAACAGTTCACTGAGTTCAAGACAAGCCTGGGGTACGTGATGTGGGGGTCCACAGCAATGGGTCCACTCCACCTTGACTGAAGGTCAGGGAACTTAAGGCTACTCTTGCTCTTTCAAAGTTATTGACAAGAAGTCTGGCTTAAAAAGTGACTACAAACAAGATATTTTGACATAGGGTGTGGTTACTTGGTGTTTTGGACATTAAGATGTCCTATAGAGGTGGATCAGCTCCACTTTGACCAAAGGTCAGAGAATTCAAGCCTATTTCTGCTCCTTTATTTTTAAAACAGGAGGTTTGACGTAGGAAGTAACTGCTTACTTTGTCAGAATACTTAGTCTAAGATGTAGCTGCATTTCCTGCCTAAAACATCAGAATGCTTAACTCAGGAAATTGTGGTGAAAGACTCCCAGTGTGGGGAGACTCTCACTCAAGTCTCAGGATAACACGACCCCCCCAGTAACTCATGAGAGACCGTCCTTGCTGCAATCACACGAGATTTAATGAGATGAGACGGTAACCAATGCACTGGGGCCGAGACTCATAACCCACACAGGGGAAGAGTTCGACCCCGAGTGGCCGGGAGAAGGAGTTTTTAAGGGAAGAAACCACAGCCCAGTGATCCGAAAGGGGCAGGGAGGGTGTAGAAAATTCCAAAAATACCAGTGATGATCACAAGGGGGGCAACTCCCTGCCTCTCAAGATCACTTTCAGGGTCATAATCAGCTAGTTTCTAAAACACAGTATTCCAAAATACCAATGATAATCACAAGAGGGAAACTCCCTGTTTCTCAAGATTATTCTCAAGATTACAATCTAACTTTATCTTCAGCTAGTTCCTGAAACACAGTCACTGAACTGGCTAATCCTAGATTTCTGATTCTTCTCTTCCTGCTTAGATTTTTGGCAATTTCCTTCCTGCTGGGGGGGGGGGGCGGGAACCTGGATTTATCCAGGGCTTTCTTTGGGGAGACCTAGATTTATTCCAGGTCTTTCAGTGGCATGGTGTCTCAAATATTGAAGCAGGTAATTGCTCTGGTTGTTCTTTGTGCCATGTTAAAGCAGTCTTTTGCCTTCTTCCCCCTTTTTGGATTGGGGTGTATAAGCATATGGAAAATAAACCCAGGGGTATTCAGTATTCAGCACACAGTGGGTGGATGGCCCTCCTGGTTCTAGCCTATGTCTCTGTTTTCCTTTCATATCTAATTTTTCTAATCCACATGCCCCTGGAATGCGTAAACCTCATTGAGGCTGGACCCTGAGAAATGTCACCCCAAAGTGTGGCTATGACAACATGAGACCCTGTCTCAAATTTTATTTATTGTTAAAGGCAGAGAAAGGAAATTAGTCAGGAGCCTAAAAGTTATTACATGTTAACTCTAACTTACAATTGATCCTTTTGTTGGTGTTTAGGGTTTCTATTGCTGTGATAAGACACCATGACTATGGCAACTCAAAAATGAAAGCATTTAATTGGCGCTGGCTTACAGCTAAGAGGTTTAGTTCACTGTCATCATGGCAGGAAGCAGGGCGGCACACAGGCAGACATGGATCTGAGAGTTCTCCATCAGGATCAACAGGCAGCAGGAAGAGACAGTGAGCCACTGACCCCAACCCAGCAACTGAAAGCTCAAAGCCCACAGCCTATCCCTTCCCTGCCCCACTTCTCCAACAGGGCCACACCTACTCCAGCAAGGCCACACCTCCTGGTAGAGCCACTCCCTGAGAGCCTATGGAGGCCATTTTCATTCAAAATACCACAGTCAGACTGCTTGATAGTCCCCTAACTGGGGCAAGTGGTATCTCAACCTTTTATGAAACTTGCAATTGATATAAGACACTTTTAAATGTGTCATGTCAATCAAACAAAACATTTAACTAGATATGGAGAGCCTAAAATAAGTTGACTCAAAAGACCACACCCTATTACCAAAACATAGCTATGTTTTATATTTTAAGAGTGGATAAGGAGCCCTGCCTAAGGGGAAACTGACCGATGGGACATATACCTAAACTGTCCCTGGGACATCCAGGCACAGTTCGTCCTGAAGATTTCTAAAGTGAGTTCTGTTCAGTGTCATCTGCAGGACCCACTTGTGTGACCAGAGTAGGAGGTACAGGAAATGCCCACAGAGTCACTCTTTCTGTGTCCCAGAAAACCCCCAACAGTGTGTGCAGGGTGTTCAAGATGAAGGTGACTACACCCTTATTGTACCTCCCAGTGGTCTGTTAGGGTTCCTTCCAATCCAGTAGGAGGCTTCCTGTAAAACTGCTTCTTGTCTGAAGACCCTAGCAGCCCACAGGTACCCAGGATAGGCTAGAGGGAACATTTATCTCTTTTCTTAAGTCTGAGGACCCTTCAGTAGGACAATCACAACATCCATTGACTCTCTTAGCTTCTCTCTAGTTGCTCCCCAAATCTGCCAAGCTTTGTTCTGCTGTTTCATTCACAAATAACAGAACAGTTCCAGAAACAGGTAAGAAATCTTACTTATCCTAGATAGGTGTGCCCAGGGCCAAAGACACTTCTATCTGAACAGTTCTACATTTGGTTCCTCATAGGGCAGGGCTGTGAGGGGCTATGCATCCTTTCATTATAGGTTCTCTCATGATAAGAGAATTCTCAGGGGTCAGGGTCCTACCTCCTTCCTCACTTGACCATGGGCGAATCTGTCACAGCACTAGCAGGTGTGTTTGTATCACTTTAATGAGATTCTAATTAGCCCAAGGTTCAGTGACTTACGAATGTATGAACATGGCATCTGACCAGACCAGGCCCCCTCCTCGTGATTGAGAGTGTATGACAAGTTGATGGCAGAGATCTGAGAGCATGGGGTAATTAGCATATGGCCTTAACAAACAAATGACATCTGATGACGGGACAACAGGCAGCCAGTAATTTCTGGGTTTAAGCTAATGACAAAGCCAACGACCTCAAACACAGACTAATAAACTAGCAGACGAAATAATGTATTAAACAACACTTAATACTCTGCTGCTAAATCAGATGCCAGAGACTGAAATAATCTGTAGTTTAGTTATTTCACACACCATTCTACCCTTTCCCCACCCCCCCAAAAAAGTCAAACAGGAGCTTGTCTCTATCCTCAAAACAGAGAGCCACAGCTGTCCTTGCAGGCTTACTGGCCTAAAGACCAGACACTTGGTTTTCAGGGCTGGCTTTTTTCTTTAACTTTTTCTCAAAAAGGAAGTTGGCACAGGTGTCTCATGGCACTGAGGCAGGGAGGCAGACTTCAGGTCTCAGTGCAGCATAGGCGGTCCCTCCTTGGGTCCAGAACACAGGCAGTCAGAGAACTCAAAGTCTACTTGGTCGGCAGAAACTGTCATTGAATGAGGACTTAGTGCCAGACACACACAACAGCTGGAGCCATGAGACTTAGATTTTTGTAAAAAAAAAAAAAAAATGGTTTATCATGTGGCTGACTGATGAGGCAAGAACTGTAACCACAGATCTCCTCACAACTGGTCGATGGTGGGATGTTTATACAGAGAAAGGAGAATGTTGCTAGTTGATTACATGATGTGCCCCTTTATAGATCCCATGTTTCTTGAGTTGAGGGTGGGAGTTATGTTCTGCCCAAGTGTTGGAAACTTGTGACATCATTGATATGGTGTTGCTAAAATTCCTTTTCTGCCTCCCTAAGATCCTGACAGCAAATCAAGGTATTTGTTTTGTTCACCAACGTTTTTACTTAGCTTGTTCTTTCTACTTAGCATACCGGCTTTTCTTTGTTTCGTTTCTTTCTCTCTTTCTTTTCTTTTTTTTTCTTTCTTTTTTTTTTTTAGCTATCTCAGGACGTATGTGGGAATTTAAGCCCCATATCTGAATGTCAATGTAACAAGTATACCAACCAGGCTTTTTCTTTGGGGCCACCAACAAGCTCCCAAATCATGACACAGAGACATACTTATTAGTTATGAGTGCTCGGCCTTAGCTTAGACTCGTTTCTCCCCTCCTCAGAGGGCTGTACTGGAAAGTCTTTACACAGCAGAGATAATGGCTTCCTCATAACCACATAAATAGAGCTCCTCTCCAGTCTCCCCCACCTATATACTCTGGCCCCTCCCCTAGGCCATGGGCAATAGGGCAGAACTGCATACAGCAGGTGATATGGAGGGGCTAGATGCTCAGGTGACCCTCCTTCAGTTAGAGGATGTCAACAATCAGCACTGCACACAGGCATAGCTGACCCAAAAGATGGCAGTTGTTTGGAGTAACAGACTATTGTTTGTGCCACCACCCAGCTCCCAATCATGATCCTAGGACTACACCAGGGAGAAAAAGAGGAGAATGCCTGGGTCAGATGGCAGCCAGCCAGATGGAGTAGGACATACAGAAGGAAAGAAAAATAAAAATCCCCAAGACAAAATGCAGATGAAGAGAAACAGGTCAAGTTATAAGAGCTAGCAAGAAACAAGCCTAAACTAAGGCCAAGCACTCATAACTAGTAAGTCTCTGTGTCATGATTTGGGAGCTTGGTGGCCCCAAGAAAAAGCCTGGTATACTTGTTACATTTGGCATTCCGACATGGGGCTTGAATTTCCATGTAGAGCCTCAGATAGCTGAAAAAAAGAAAGGGAAGGGAAAGAAACGAAAAGAAGAGAAAGAAAAAATAAGAGAATAAAGAAAGGATGGAAGGAAGGAAGGAAGGAAGGAAGGAAGGAAGGAAGGAAGGAAGGAAGGAAGGAAGGAAAGTCTATACACTAAGTAGAAGCAGCAAGCTAAATAAAAACGCCTGCCATAGCACGGGCATCACCAGCATCCCAGAGCTGGGGCAATTGAAACCAGTCCCCAGTTAAAAATTGTTGCTCTTGGCCAGGCTCACCGAGTGTAGAGCTTATCTTTCACAGACTGAGAGCAGAGTGGAGCCAGCCCCGGTGCAGAGCTGCTTAGCAGTTTAAAGTTTGGCTCATGTGGTCAAAAAAGGATAGAGATATGCAGTATAGAAAGATTCAAGTGGGAAAAACCTCTAAACAGGTTACAGCATGTTTAAAAACATATATAGGCTTAAGAAAGAAAAGAAAAGGGCATAGTCATAGAAAAAGTAAATAGTTTATAAATAATAATGTCTTTTGTTGCAGAGTAACGCCTTTGTCAAAACTAGGCAAGACAGTCCTGCAAAATTCCTGCTTAATAGAAAAGTCTGTTAGGTATTTTAGACCTGAAGGCCAAAGATTATTAAATGCCCCAACATTGCAGAGGAGCCTTGGGTGACTGACCAGGCAGTCAAACATCTCTGTCATTTTGTAAGTGGCTTACAATGCTCTTCCTCATTAATGTTACTCAGGTAACATTATATCCTTCTGGGGTCTTTGATGGAGTTGAAGACTAGTTAGTTATAGTTAACAGTCTTCCTTAGTTATGATAGAAAGTAAATTAGGTACAAAATTTTGAACTCATCAAGAGAGGATAGATAATGGAGTATTTTCTCTGAATTTGCCAAATACAAATGAGCTGGATATTGTGAATCTAATTCTCACTTGATAGTTGTTCTTGTATATAATTTCATTTTGTTAAAGTTAATACTCTTCCTTTCTCTTTAGAGAACACCTGATGATTATTCTTATTATGCATAATTTTACTGTGTTAGAGTTAAAATGTTGTGGGAACTCCTTAATTGCCTTTAATTGCCTTTAAGATACCAGTCCACTTTGGGCATGATCTCATGTACTATATGTGCAGATAAAAAGCAGCCCTTTTTCTACTGGATTCGGTTCCAGTTCCCAGCGCACACAGAGGACTGCAGATCACTACTTTTAATGTGAGTTTATTCCCAAATAAATAAATCTTTGCTATACTCTATCCCAGGCTATTGTGGAACTCTTTGTTACTACTACAATTTGGTGCCCACATGGCCTGACTTGTGAGCTATTATTTATAGACAATTTACATTGATATAGATTCTTGTATATTGATACAAATTCAAATTACATTTGTTATATTGAATATGCCCCATTTCTATTTACAATATTTGTGCCCCATGCAAAGTTATTTTGTCATATTATATGTTTCTACCTCTGCTTAAGATATTTTATATATTGATGAAATTTTAGGATATATTTATTAAATTGCACTATACATTTCTACCTCTGATCAAGATACTTATATATATTGTTTACATTTTGAGGTCATTGTTCTCATTTGCTGCACAGTGTTTAAAGATTATTTAATAATCTGATATTAAGCCTTAGTTTTAAGCTACATAGGTATTAAGAATTACAGGTCAATAGTCACCTATGTTTGTCATACTTAGAGCAGTCAGGTTCTTTAGATGCATAGAGATTGTATTCCACATAGATAGATAATCTTTAACCATTTCAAAGAACTGTAGAATATGACATTTAAATACCTTAGGATTCTGTTGATGTGAGATACGATTGCTCCTGGAAGCACCAAACTATTCCTAAGAAAATGTTGGGCACCAAAGACACTCAAATTGGAGCTTGTTTTCTTCTTGGAAAAACTGGACTTTGGGCAAAGAACTTCCTCTGCCTCGACTACTGATAAAATGCACAGTGTCCAGACTGGACAAGCAAGATACAAGAAAAATGATTGCCAAACCTTGCCAAGACAGGGTAAGACAGTTTTTGAAATTTTCCTGCCTCTGAAAATGGTCTGTCAGTTACTCTAGGCCCTTAGCTTAAGTTGGTTGCCCTAACGTTGCAAATGAGACTTTGGGTGATTGCCCAGGTAGCCAGCTGTCTCTGTCATTTGTTGCATCTTTTGAAAGTTGCTTGATTGTACTTCCTCTTTACTCAGGTAATATTATTTCCCTTCTTAGGTCTTTGATGGGGTTGAAGACTAGATAGTCATAGTTACTTTCCTCTCATGACTTAGCCAAGTCACTTTTAATACTTAGACTCTTTAGGATAGGATAACTATTGAAACATTTAGCATGTTTCTTGTTTGATGTTGTTCCTGCTGGTTATAATTCTAATTTTTAAGTATGATTTTGCCTCTTCTTTTCCCCAAACAATACTTGATATTTGTTTTTATTGTATATAGTTTTATTTTAGGCTTACAACTCTCTTATTTAGACAAAAGGGGGAAGTGTTGTGGGAAGTCCTTTAGCCAATAGCCTTTAAGATACTGTTTTTATTCCAATGATAATTATCTTTAAGTTTATATTTAAAATACAACTGAAGGAAATTTAAAATCTTAAGCTTACGACTGCATAGTAAGTAGTCAGTGCTCTACCAGCTTCTCAGAACTCTATTGATCGATGTTAAAACTCTGAACCTTTGAAATCTTAGTGTAATAATAGTATAGAAGGGGAGAACACTAAAACACTTTTCATTTTCATATACCTTAAATCATTTTTATACCTTTACAACTTGCATTTACATATCTAAATCATTCTCTGAGACCCTCAGAGCTTACTTAAGCTTTTCTATCCTCAGACCTTTATATACCTTAGGACATTTTCTTAGACCCTAGAATTTAGATGGATTTTTAAATCTTTTTCCCCATCTAATCATTTACCAGAAACATGAGTAGTTATTACTGAGAACAGCCATTGCAAAGCATGCTTCTTTAGTGGAAAGTTACACACCTGAAACCTTTTGTCCTTTAATATGAAGCCTGCTACCAAGGCAAACCTGTCTGCCTTTTCTTAACGAGAGACCTGGTAGCTCTGAATGAACTAACGAGGTGGCTGCAGACTTGGGGGAGGGAGCTGCTTACCTGCTGCCTCCAAGCTGACAAAAATACAGTTAGTCTAGCTGTCAATAACAACAGAGACCTGAGGATAAGTTATAGCAGGAGGTATAATCTAAGTAGCCTATATATCAATTAAAATGACAGAGAGCAGTCCATTACCTAGAGGGTAATCCCAGACTCCTGTGGTCTCCCTGACGCTGGGGGCAGAGGTACCAGGACAGCATCAGTTCTCAGCTGTCAGGCCCAGAAGATGAGAGGCTTTCCTGTGGAGGAACATGGGGGACTGACCTTATTTTGTCTAGGAAAAGTGGGGCAATCATCCAATGTCATCTTTGTCTACAGTTCAGATTGGGTCTTAGAGGCAGGTGAGGCATGGGGCAGTCTTGCCCAGTGGTTAGCATTTCCACCATCCAGGTAGAGTTGTTGTTATACTTCATTATCTTCTTGGAGTCCTTGGGGGATCCCTACTACTAGGACCTGGGGTCTGTCTGTCATAGCAAGTTTGAGCATCTTAAATGCCATACTTAGCAGATCTCTGACAAGTTTGAGGACCATTATCTATTAAGTATATCTAAGCTAAACAGACCTTGCTTGTTTTTAGTTACTTGCTTTAGACTAGACCTTGAAAACATATACAGGAGACCAAATAAAGCTTTTTTTCCTTTGTATTTAATTATATTAGTACTTAGTATGACTACAAGTATGGTTCTGAACATATTAAAGCTTAATAACCTTTAACTGTTTTGAAAGCTCTTTTCATAAATACAGTCAGTCCATAGGGAGATTGGAAATTTTAATTTCCTGGTCCATAGTATATCATTATAGAATATAACAATTTTTTGTATGACTTGGTTTACCAAAATAGCCATAGCTTAACAATATGAGCAAAAACAATGAGGTTACATTCTTAAATCAGTCTTTGTTAGCCTGAATAGGCTTTAGGTAAGGACCCTTAGGTCACTGTTTTGCTTCATCAGAAGATAGGAATACCTCAGTCTCTAGTGTTTAATTTTGCTGCTCATGGCTGTGGCCCTAATTTTTAACCTTTTATTTATCTATGTATTGGGATCACATATTGATAAAGACATTATAATAAAATATCTTATAAATATAAAATGTCCCATAGCCTTATAAATTTAGATGTTTTTAAAAGCTGTTTCTTTAAAAAAAATTCCTTTTTAAAAATTTAATTTTCCTGTAAAACTTCAACATTTCCTTTTAAAGAAGTTTAAAATCTTTTAACTGTGTGTTCCTGTGATATTAAAATAAAGTACCTTTATTTTAAGAGTGAAGACACAGGACACAACCATAATTTGAAGATGGCAAAACCAAGTTCCAGCGGCACAAACAATTCAATCATCCTAAAATCAGCACCACCCGAGTGACTCTTACGGTACAAAGTTTGGCTGCCATCAAGGCACCCATTCTTGTGGATGAATGCATGGGACTGCAGTTTCAATACCTCATTAAACAAGCATTGGTTTTGAATCCTATCCTTTATCAAGTTTGCTTTCGAGACAGGACAGGAGTTATCATACAAAACTCCATTCCAACTTAAAATTATCTTTGGAGACCAGTTGTCTCCTTGGTTTCCTACACCATGTGGTTGCCCTTAACCATGATGCCAGTGAAGCCACATAACATCCATCTTCTCCAACTCTAGAAAATATGGCTGCCAGATTTATGGCTGCCCAAAGGTGGTGGTGAAGTCACATGACACTCACCCTTTCCAACCCTAGCAAAGATGGCGCCAGTCACATGGCTGCCTAAACATGGTGGCAAGCCATGTGTTGTTTATATCACAAAACGGACTCATGCCACAAAGTTCCTTTAAGATTACCTATGCACAGACTTTTAACTATCAACCCCGTGTTGCGAGTTTTAAATTAACTTTTTGTTATAAACACCACATATGTTACCCATACCCAATAAATACATAAACTAATAACCCCTTTAACCATTCTGCTTTTTGTTTTTCTCCCTATCAGTTTTTTACTTTGGATACAGAGACTTTAAAAGCATGCTCGTGTCTTAATAGGGGCGAGCCATAACCCAATTTCAGAGCTAGCTTTTTAATACAGTAGCATAGCATAAAACAACCTTAATATTATACCCAAATGACATTTGAATCCCTATTACATTAGGTCCAGTAGCCAGAAATCCCAGAGATAAATCCTGAGCCTAGGAGACTGACTGCAGAAGAAACAGCACAGCAAGCTCATATACTCAAAAGCAATCAGAAACAAAAGTACAGGGGCCACAGTGCATACATACATTACAAAACAGACAGACAAAACCTTCCTTACCTCCCCCAGTCCTGTAATTTCAGGGAAGAGCCGCCCCGGTAGCTGCCGTAGAAGAGGTTACAGGGAGTGACGCCGCCGGAGCTAAAACCGCAGTCTAGTCTCACATGCACACTGGTGCTGCAGCTGCACCAGCGCAGCAGGCCACCTGCAGGCTTCTACACAGGCTGGGGTCTTCCTCCAAAGCTGTCCAATGACCCAGGCGTTCTATGTAGTCACCCCAAGTCGCAACACACAAATACGGATCAGACGCAAGACAAGACGCAAAGCAAAACTAGCCAGAGACAAAGACAGTAACAACTGGCAGCACGCGGAGGTTTCGCCAGTCTGACCGAGAATGCGGCATGTAGGAGGCTTTTAGCTGTCTCCTTGCACGCCCTGTACTCCCTGATGTCCCTACACCGAGTCTCTCCAAACTCTAGGTCTAACCTTCAGTGTCCTGGGTGCTGTGGCCTTGTTGTGCGGCCTAGTTGTTGGAACCATGCTGACAGGAGCCAAGGTACTGGGCCTCTCTGATGTTTTTTTTGCTTTTGGGTTTTGGATTTTTTTTTTTTTTTTACACAGTCCCCAGTGTCACTAGACAATCCTCAGAGTTCCAAGGCAGGGGGCTCTGGCTGAATTCCCAACTAACCAGAAATAACTAGTTGGCCACGGGATGTCTCTTTTTGCCCTGAGCCATTGCGCACAGACCTCGAGTCCTCCCCATTCCCAGAGAGGGCACTCCATAACCAGAATTCAGAAACCAGGCAAAAGTGTCATAGGAAGTCAGCTTTGAAAAGGTTTCTATGACTTACCCAAAAGAGGCCTCCCCCCCAAAAAATGCTTGCTATCTCCCTTCTTGAGTATGGCAGTTCTCAGTGGAGGGGGGAGGGGTCCCTGGAGGTGAGGGTCTAGCTCCAGAATTTGGGGGTGGAATGGCCTTTCTTATCTTTATCTTGTAGGGGCCTCCAAATGTTAATCCTAAAATTTGCAAAAGAAAAACCAGTTCCACAATTTTGGGTCAGATTTGAGACAAACTTAATACTACCAGGATGGGCATTGGCCAGGACCTCTCCCTGGAATTCCCAGCTGAGTGGCCTTGAGACATGTATTGTAGGGACTTTAAGGACAAACCTATAAGGCCTCCATATTTTCCCATGTGGCTTGACTGTTATTTTCCAAGAACTACAACTCCCAGCATCCCAGGAAGTCACCTGGTCCTTGGGCAGGTGGGATTCACAGGTTAACTTTTGAGTCTTACAGACTCTCCTCCTATCGCAGTCCCCTAGCAACAGAAAAAGGCAGGCTACCACCTATGCTTCCCCCTCTTTCATCCAATTTACCTACTAAATAGGAGTCCAACCCAAAGAAGCCAGTCTCACATCCCTTTCCCTGCCATTCCCTCCTGTCTACCTGCAATCTCCCTCTCAACTGCCACCTTGGCTTTGGAGAGATCACGTGTTACCCTTAGCAGTGACCAGGCTGCCTCTGCAGCTGCTTGCTGGCACTCCTGCCCCTGATGTTCCATTCCCAGGTCGTGTACTACAGACACTAGGCTGTTCTCAGAGCAGCTCTATACTCCCAAGTTGGCCCCATTCATCATTCATCTGTGCCACTTCATGTCACCTAGATGACTTTTATTGGGACCCCCCGTTTCCCCCCCCACACACACATACAGCCCCTATTTAGGTGATCCCATCTTAGCTACATGTCTCTTTACCTTCCGCAGTGCCCATGCCCCTTCCACTACTCCCGGTAGCCCTATAGGAACAAATCACCATGTCAAATGTCCTCTACAAAACCCCTCCAACCCCCAAAAGGAACTTCACTTTGGCTGTTTGTCTCATTCTCCTTATCAGGGGCAACATCATGGCTCTTCCCAAACCCATCCTTGGTCTTGTCTAACCCTGCTGGCTAGGCCAAGCACTGTTACAGCTCCTCGCTGGCGGGTCTGCAAATGCCATCTTCCTCTACCTCTCTAAAGTGCCAACAACAAACCAAAGCACAGTGCCACTGAAGCTCCCCCTAGGAATGCAGTGAGTTTATTGAGCTGAGCTCAGTTGATAGGTGAAGAGTTTCTTACATGTGTGGATACTGCCTCCTCCCCAAGGCAAGACTGAACTTCATAGTCTCTACCAAGCAGGAATGATGGCTTTCCCACAGCCGCATTATCTTCCTTTCCCCAAGGCCACAATCAATTAGGGCAGAATTGCATACAGCGGGTGATATGGAATGGCCGGATACTCAGCCGAGGGTGCGGTGACCCTCCCTGCCCCTCTGTGATGGGATGCCGACAGTCAGTAATCACAGATGGGCTGACCGTTTGCAAGCAGACGCAGCTGAACTCCTCAAGGTGGCTGGTGTTGGGCTCAGATAGTCCTTTAGAACACAGGACATTACTACTTGAATATGAACTGTCCCCCACAGGCTCATGAATTTTAGTCTGTCTCCCGCTGACAGTGCTGCTTTGGATTTGTGGCCCTGCTGGCAGATGCAAGACCAGAGAGACGTGGTCAAGAGTGTCACAGTTCAACCCTGTTCTGGCCTGAGCTTTCTGGTTCTTGGTCTGAATTGCTGTGAGGTCAGCTGCAGACAGGAGCATCTCCTGCTGCCATGATCACTACCAGGCCTTTCCCACCATGCAACTGTGAGCCTAACAATCTGCCCAGTCTCTCCTGTCAAATATTTTGTTATGACAAGAAAAGTAACAACACAGTGGGCGACCTGTTTCCTTATTCTCTTGTCTTCAAAAGCCAGTTCCAAACTACGACCACAATAGCTGTCAAGAGCAAGGGCAGATGGCTAGGAAAAGGGGCTATGCTAGGTAATAAAGGTGGCAAGCTTCCAAGATGGCAACACCTTCCTCACCCTCCTGACCTGAGACAAAAGACTGGCAGCTTAAAACAACAGTCTTAATAGGGTTTCTTTCTCCCGCCAGTATGCCCCTGCTGAGCCTGGATCAGGATATGTATCTTAGTTAGGGTTTCTATCGCTGTGAAGAGACAGACACCCTGACTATGACAACTCTTACAATGTAAGACATTTAATTGGGCTGGCTTACAGTTTCAGAGGTTTAGCCCATCATCATCATGGTGGAATATGGCAGCATGCAGACAGACACGGTGCTGGAGAAGGAGCTGAGAGGTCTACGACTTGATCCAAAGGCAGCAGAAGGAGACTGTAACACTGGGTATAGCTTAGCATGGGAGGCCTCAAAGCCCTCCTCCACAAGGACACACTTCCTCCAACAAAGCCACACCTCCTAATAGTGCCACTCCCTCTGGGGGGCCATTTTCTTCCAAACCGCACAACACAACACACTATGCATAACTGTGGGCCAATCAGCCACCTGTCACTCTTCAAACAGACCCACCCTCTATTAGGAGATGGAAAACTCTTCAGGAAAATCTAAGGAGAGACTGAATTTTTTGACTTCTGAGTCAAATAATTCCTCATCCCCAATAAATGCCTTTCTTCAACTGCTGATTCTGTCTTTCCTGAAAGGGAAAAAGGTTTGAGATTTCTCCACTACTACCTATTGCTGCCTTTTAGTTCTTTTTTGTTTGTTTGTTTTTTGAGACAGGGTTCCTCTGTGTATACCTGGCTGTCCTGGAACTCTCTCTGTAGACCAGGCTGGCCTTGAACTCAGAGACCCACCTGCTTCTGCCTCCCAAATGCTGGGAGTAAAGGTGTGCGCCACCACTGCCCGGCACCTTTTAATTATTTAATTTGCAGAAAACCTGATCAAGAGACCCCTGGGCTGAATCAACAGTGAACTGGGCTGCAAGGAACACAGGCAGGGACCTGAAGCAGGAATGGCCTTCAAAGGCCAGCGCCTACTGAGGTCTTCCTCCTGCCAAGCTCCAGCCCCTTCAAAACAGTGCCAGAAGCTTTGGCCTGAGTGTCCAAAACATGAGCCTATGGGCGCCATTTCAGACTCTCTTGGTCTTCAAGTGAAAATAATCCTTAATCCTCAGGCCCATGAGATGGCCCAGCAAGAATAAGCAAGCCCGCATTAGATCCATGGAGCCCACAGTAGAAGGACAGACTCCCACAAGTGTCCTCTGACCTCCACATGTGTACTGCAACATCACCCCTATGACCCTACACACACTAACAGATAAAATTAAATTTAAAAGTTCCTTAATCCAAAGTGAATGATTTGGGGCAGCACGCTCTGTTTCTTTTCATCCATACGTCCCCCTCTGCGTTCTCTCTTTCCATCCTACTTAAATGGTAAGGGAAGGTTACAAATGCCCTACCCATCTTTCTATTAGATTATGAGAATGATTCCTCTATTCCCTCTGTAATTTGTTTTTTGTGACCTAATTACTAAAGAGTCAATTAGCTTTGAAAATATCCTATAAATACATGAAATTAATAAAATAGTTTCCTGGCTTTCAGAATATAAATCAGAATATATATATTAAGCAGCTCCTTAAAATTATATTACTTGAGTTGACCTATGTCTCTGGCCTAAAAGAAATGTAAGACAATCCTGTTTATTGATGTTCTTCTACTTCCAGTTTTTGTTATTAACATGTTGTTAT
The DNA here is from genome assembly GCF_903992535.2 of Arvicola amphibius. Taxonomy (NCBI): domain Eukaryota; kingdom Metazoa; phylum Chordata; class Mammalia; order Rodentia; family Cricetidae; genus Arvicola; species Arvicola amphibius. The sequence goes on from NC_052047.1 coordinate 84,848,330, forward strand.
ATGATTATCAATAAAATTTAATAAGATGACATGTTGTTGTTTTAATTTCATAGCATTGTTGTTAAAGAATACTTGTTTCAATGTTTACTTCTTGCTCAATATTTACCCAAGTCTAGTGTTAATAACATAATCTTCGCTAACCTTAGTAAAAACACAAAAGAATCTCATTATCTTAGTTAGGGCTCCATTGAGATGAAACACCATGACCGAAGCAACTTGGGGCGGAGAGGCTTTTGGCTTGTGCTCCGCCATCAGTAGTCATCATTAAAGGAAGTCAAGAACAGGAACTCAAAGAGGCCAGGAACCAAGAGTCAGGAGCAGAGGCCACGGAGGGTGCTGCTTCCTGGTTTGCTCCTTGTGGATTGTTCAGTCTGCTTTCTTATAGAGCCCAGGGCCATGCTTACAAAACACAATCCCCAAGGCAAAGGTGTTAGGAGGTGGGGCCTTTGGAAGGTGATGTCACCTGAGTTTGTTAGGATCGAAGCCCAAGCCCTGATGTTCTAACAAGCCAGGCTGGCCCACTCACCCTCAGTAGGCTAACTATAGGCTAATTAGTAACAGAAAGAGAGATTTCCTCAGTGTGACCACAGGAGAAAGAGGGACTAGAGGTCAGGGACTATATTAGCTATTTTTCTATCGCTGTGACCTAAATCTTTCCTTAAGCGGAAAGGTTTCTTTTAGTTCACAGTTCGAGGATACAAAACCATGATGGTGGAGCTAAAGGCAGCAGACATGCTGCATCCACAGTTAGGAGGCAGAGAGTGGTGAGCTTAGCAATGTTCTCTTTCTGCCTTTTATTCAGCCCACGGGATGGTGATGCCTACAACCAAGTAGGTCTTCTCACCTCAGCTAATATAGTCAAGACAGTCCCTCACAGGCATGCCCAGGGTCCTGTCTCCTGCCTGATTCTACATCCTGTGAATTTCACAATCAATATTCCACCATCACACCCTCCAAGTGCATCTTCAGGGTGCTGAAGGTTTAAATAGAGGGCGGAGGTATGCGTAACTAAGTAGTCCTGGCTGAAGGGTGGTCCTGCCCTTCCCCAGCCCTTTCTTTAGTTCCAGTCTGTCCTGTAACATGGCCTAACAAGTCAGAACTATGTGGAACTTCTTCCTGAGAGACAGGCTCCCCCTGTGGCTTTCTCGGGATTTGGGGTCTACTGTTTCAATAGTCTGACAGTCAGAGGAGGACAATAAGAACCTGGCTTTAGGACATCTTCACTCGACTGGGACAGTCGTATGATGACAACTGCAGTGGGTGAGCTTAGGGTTCTAGTAAAGGGAGTCTCATCAAGTAGCTTTGCCCCTTCTAACACACGAGAACTCAGCAAGAGGGCTCCATCCACGAACCAGGAAGGAGTCTCCCACCACACACTGGTCCTGCCCCAACCTTGATCTTACACTCTCCAGCCTCCATAACTGTAAGAAATAGGCTTGTTTATAACCCGCTCAGTTAATGATGCTTTGCGTTTTTCAGCCTGAACAAAGCGAGACCACGTATGCCAAGCCTCTTCTACTACCAGCCCAGGGCAGGGCCCACCTTCCCAGCTAGCCGCACCGCTGCCTTCAGAGAAGGCATCCAACACCAAGGCCAAACACCACGAAGACGGAAGCAGTGCGTGGGACCTCTTATCTTGGATACGGGGCATCATGTACCCAGCAATGATCTGCCCAGCTCCAACAGTCAGTCCCCTTGGCAGATGCACTTTGCACCCTGCAAACAGAACTGACTGGCTGAGAAACAGTAGAAGTAATAAATGTAAAACACAGCGTCTGCTCTACGCTCTACGGCACCATGCCTGTAGCGCCCTCCGGTGCCACTACAGGTCGGTATGCCAGTCGCTAGCTGGGAACTGGGCTGGAGACTTAAAAACACACGCACATAGACAGACGGAGAGAGACACGGACACGGGTCATCCTTGATAGAAGAATGCCAAGTTTATTGTGCTCCAGGGAAACTTATATAGGGATCCTTGGCCACGCCCAGCTCTCGGGATTTTTCAGCTGCAGGTCTCATCAGAACCCACTGCCCTGCCGTCAAGATCTCTGTGCTCAGAGCAGCTGCAGGCACAGGTGTTTTGCTCAGTTCACTCCAGCAAGCAAAGGGTATGAGGCAGGCAAAGAAAGTCAAGGGGCCAGGGATCTGCAGCTCCCAACACAGAGAGACAGGCATGATTTCCCCTTTGGCTGTCAGACTTTGAAACAGTGGGCCTCAAAGAAATGAAGATTTCCACAGGACTCTCATGCTGAAAGAGAGAACAGGCTGAAGTCTGGGGCCAGGCAGCGGAAGAATCTCTCTCTCTCTCTCTCTCTCTCTCTCTCTCTCTCTCTCTCTCTCTCCTTTCTCAGTCTCGCTAAAATTCCTCCCTGGGGTAACATGTAAGCCATGTCTACCCTTTCAACAAAAGTCCCAGCACAAAGCAAAGTTCACTCTGGGCAACCAATGAGTTTGTTGGGTTACCTTATGGAGCACAGGTGTGGGTGTACCTCCCACCGTGGGCTGAAGCTGTAAAGCCTGAACCAGAAGGGATGAGTCACGCAGGAGTGTGCCTCCCCTAGTATTCCCCAGCTCCACTCTAGTTCTTCCCAAGGCCACAAGCACTAAGAGACAGATTTCAGGCAATGAGCAGTACAGAAGGACTGGACACTCAACTGAGAGCCCCCTGACCCTCTCCGCCCTTCCGAGAGGAGGCGTAAGCAGTCAGCAGCCCTGCTTGAATTATACTTTGGCAAAGAATTGAACCTGAACTCGCCCCAGGTGGATGGCGGGGAGGACAGCCACTCAGAACACTCGGGAAGAGATGGCATAGTTCCTGCTTAACAGGCCTCCTTGCGGGAGAGGTTGGAGCCAAACCAGTGATGAGTGGGACCACACGTCGGCCAGGACTGCTCAGTGGTACATCCTTCTTGCCTTCTAATTAAACCTAAACCTCATGTTAGACCCTAAATGTGAGACCGCGGAATCCTTCTTGGGTCTCCTCCCCAAGGTGGCCACAGTGGATAAATCTCCCTTCTCAGAGTTGCATTTTTATTTGTGTCTTTAGTTGATGTACTGGGGACAAGTGGACAAGCCTAGCTTGCTAGGGCTGTCAGGGGCCATGCTTATAACCTAAACCTTATGGTAACACAAGGATCTTTCCACCTCCGCCAAGCCGCCTGGGCTGGGAAAAGGGTGGAGACAATGATTCCAACATAGGAGAGAATGCTGAGAATTTATGAACCCGTTAATCCAGCAAACACAAGAATGGCTGGAGGTTGGCACCTGGTCTCCTTCCTCCCTTCCTGCCTACATGGCGGGCCAGGCTGCTCTGCCATTGGTACTTTGTTTTCCCCAGAGAGCAGGGTGCAGAATGGTGTCCTTCCACACTCCCAGGCTCTTTGCCTAGGCTACAAGTTAAATGAACACAAAACAGACTGACAAGGGAAACCCTGTATTTCATTACGTGTATATGCACAGGGGTCTCACCAAATATGGGACTCACGGAAGGGTTGACTGACATTTATACAGCCTCCTGAGCCACAGGAAACAAATAAGATCAAAGCGTGTTGTCCTGGGGTATGGCGATGACCCAAACTAGGGGAGGAGGGGAGGAAATGCGTCATGTATAAAGGTTGTCTTGTTATCGCTGGCAATAAAAGATATCTCTGAGCAGACCTCAGAATGGGTGATTGTCTGGGCTGGTGTCAAATTCAGGTCACCTCTCCTGTTGTCCCAGTTAATCTCCCTTGGTGGGTAAGAGTCCAAGGAGAGGTTTACAACGGCGTTCCTTGTGGTGGCTCCCTCTTTAGGCGGATAAGAGCAGCTCACACAAAGCCCCTTCCCGGAGTGCCCCAGTTCAGGGGAATCAGCAGAGCAGACCGGCTCATTTGCTGATGGCATTTCCCAAAGTCCTTCACCCACCGCAGAGAGGCAGTCCATATTTCCACTTGGGGATTGCATAAGGATTAAGTAGGATAACGAAGGCTTTCAAACCTGCTTTTCAGGCATTAAGGCATTACACAAATACTTTTCTCAGGCCCATAGGAAAGAGACAGGGTGTTCTGCGCGGGGCAGTGTTTTCCAAGAGCCAGCAGCGGCAGCAGCCATGGAATGAGGAGGAACATCAGTGGGCACCGGGAAGGGAGAAGTAAAATAGCAAAAACCAGAGCCTGTACTTGTCTCTGCTCTCAGCCGAGTCCCTAGTCCTAAGCAAAACAGCCACAAAAAGAGCAACACAGACATTAAAAGACTTTTTAAAAAAAAGAAATTAAGTCAGGCATGGTGGTAGACACTTGTATCCCCGGCTCTAGGGAATGCAGAGACAGGGGAGACATGATTCTTGGGGCTCATTGGCCAGCCAGCCCAGCCCGTTTGACAAGTTTCAGGCCAGTAGGAGGCTCTACATCAAACGCCAACAGCAAACATGGATGGCAGCTGAGGAAGAACAACCAAGGTTGAATTCTGGCCTCCACGCGCAGAATCAGGTCCCCATCCCCACATGACAGGTGCTCTTCACTGAGCCACCCCCCAGCCTAGGGCCACCCTTTCCTTCCAGGCTTTAACTGTACCAGAGACTGCCTTCTATATAATCGAGAGAAATCTGTTTGACCTTCAACGCTGGAGGCTGGAAGTGCACAGAAGCCCAAGGTGAAAGGCCACATCTAGTCAGGACATTCCTTCTAAACCATGGCATGGCAAAGACACCACATAGCAAGAGTGTCACAGAAAGAAAGAGAGGAGCAGCCGGGGAATTGAATCAGAAGTGTCATGGCCTTTATACCCACGTTCATCCATTCCTTTATCCGGGGATTAAGTTTCCAGCATAATCTTTCTGGGAGACACATTCAAACCCTAGCACTGAGGGTGGATAGCCACCAGGATTCCTTGGTAATATCTGGGGAAGGCTGAGACCTATGACCTCAGAGCAGGCTACTTTCTTTGAATATTTGAGTGAACAGGGGCTTGAGAGATACCTAAGCAGCTAAGAGTGCTGGCTGCTCTTCCAGAGGAACCAGGTTCAATTCCCAGCACCCACGTGGCAGCTCACAACAGTACATGACTCCAGGTCCCCGAGATCAAATACCTTGTCTGGCCTCCATGGGCACCAAGCACACACATGATGCACAGATATGCATGCAGGAAAAAACACTCATACAAATAAAATGATAAAATAAATTTCAAAAAGAAAATTATGAAGATGCAAACCCTGTAACTTTAATTTTTAATTTAATTTAATTCATTTTCTTGGAGAAAAAGTCTCTCTTTTGTGTATCCCTGGCTGCTCTGGAACTTGCTGTATAAATCAGGGTGACCTTAAACTCACAAAGGCCTGACTTTTGTTGTTGTTGTTGTTGTTGTGTGATCTGTATACATGAGAGCAGGCAGGCAGGCCGTGGTGCACATGTGGAGGTCAGAGGACAACATTTAGGAGTCCACGCCTTCTGCCATGAATTTCAGGGTGAACCCCCAGTCCCCAAGCGTTCACAAGTGCTTCTACGCACTGGGCTATGTCACTGGTCCTGACCGATAGCTTTAAGCCAGACTCACCTAGCTATGATCCTAACTGACACTGGTCACAGTTACCACTGCCATCTCCTTCAACCAGCAGAACAATAGCCCTGACCCCAAATGCCTAAGTCCTAATTGAGAATCTGGAAATGTGTTACAATACAGCCAGGGGGAATTAAGGTTGCCTGAGAATTAAGGCTGCTAACCAACTGACCTTAAAATAGGAGATTATCCTGGATTATCCTGTAATCACCAGAGTCCTTAAGTGCAGAACGGGGAAGGGGGAGAGGGTGGCCGAGGGCTAAGGTGTGAAGTGGACCAGATCAGCCAAGGCTGTGGTGTCCAAAACCGAACGTGCATGAGCCTCCTGATGGACGCAGCCCTGCCGGCACTCTGACTTTAGCCCTGTGAGATCCTGACCCCCGAGGCTATATGGTGTGCCACATCCCAGAGCTCCAGGGAGTGGGCTGATTGGAGCATTGAGGGAGTAAAGAAAAGACAGACACACAGACACATGTGTACAGAAAAGCTGGGATTGTGTGCATTGGCTCTCTGGTGGAGGAACTTGAAGCCCCCGTACCACCCCTCCCAACTCAGAGTGTTATTTATATACAATTGAAGGGGAAGGCAGGTTATTGCATGCAGCCCAATCAAAGAGGCAGCTGTCTGCAGCTGAACCGGGCTTCCAGTTCAGCTCATCTCTGTAGGAGCAGTCTCTGTAGGGAAGTCGTCTTCAGGCCGAAAATATCCAGGGGAGAGGGCTACGGTGAACGCTTCCTGTACATGCTATCAACGTTTGGACTTGGACCAGAAGGGCAGGCTTTATTGCTTCTCATGGGTTTAAGTCTCTGGGTGTTCCTGACATGACTGTGCGCACGTCACCAGCCATATTCACTCAGGGGTCCTCTGCTCCCCCACATAACACACCCGTGCTGTTTGAAGCTGTGGGATTTGAGGTGGTTTGTGACAGCAGCAACAGAAAGCAGGTGACATGGGGCAGGAAGCCAGGAGACTAAAGCCAGTATTGCCTCCAGTTCACACTGTGTTCCTGTAAAGTTTACCTAGTTCTTCTGATTTTCAGTCTCCGTGATTCTAATCTAGGAGCAAGGACCAGTCCTCACTCTCTCTGCTGCCACAGACCGAGACGCCAAGTCAGGCTTAGAGAGGATGGTGCAGCCACAAGAGTTCCCAACCATGGCAAGCTGCCACTGAAAGCTGTACAGGCCGTGGGCATGGGTTTCTGTGCCCACCCGCATTGATGGCCATGGGCATGGGTTTCTTTCTGCGTCCATCTGCACTGATCTTTCTGATTGGTTTGGCCTCTTGGGGAGGCTCGAGTCTTGGACCCTTGATGCTCAGCAACACCTAGGCTTGCCCAGAGCAGAAAACAGGGATGAGGGTTAGCTGAGCTGGGAAATCGAGGAAAGGCCTGAGTTAAGCAAGGTGTGGACATGGAAAACTCTGGGCACAGCTTCCTCCGACTTCCTGTCTAGAAAGGGAACGACCCGAGAGTGGCACCTTGCTAGCTTCTGAGTACGACACAGCTGCTTTTGGATGCCTGCCTCGACTCAGTGATCACACTTCCTGCCTGAGGCTCTTTCAGGCTCTATTGAATTTAATACAGACATAGATCCATAGGAAACATCATTTACTAATATTAGCGTCCAGGTAGCCTCCACCTGTGGTACTGATCCTCCCTAGACCCAGCAGTGGGCATGCTTGCCTGAGGGAGGCACCTGTTCTAGACATGTTATATAAGGTCATGCTACAACCAAGCCCTAGAAGCCGTCTGTGTGTTCATATTCGTGTGTTGTGAAATATTATTTTAACTAGGCCACAATGCGTTACATCTGTCTATGCTGCAGAATAGTACTTTATGTGAAGGTATGTTACATTTGGTCATGCTACATTTGTTTAATGATGCAAAGATGTGCTGCATTTGTTTCCCCTTGCCTGCCTTAGGCATCCGATTGGTCTAATAAAAAGCTGAATAGCCAATAGCTAAGCAGGAGAGGGATAGGCGGAACTGGTGGGCAGAGAGAGTAAATAGGAGAAATCCAGGCTTGAGAAAACAAGAGGAAAGAACAAAAGAGAAAGGGAAGGACACACCTGGGGTCAGAAGTCAGGCAGCCACCAGTCAGACGCAAGAAGCAGTGAAAGAAAGGAAGAAAGAAAGAAAGAAAGAAAGAAAGAAAGAAAGAAAGAAAGAAAGAAAGGGAAGGAAGGAAGGAAGGAAGGAAGGAAGGAAAGAAAGAAAGAAAGAAAGAAAGAAAGAAAGAAAGAAAGAAAGAAAGGGAAGGAAGGAAGACAAAAATCCCCTAGGCAAAACATAGCTGAAGAGAAACAGGTTGAGTTAAAAGAGCTAGAAAGAAATGAGCCTTGGCTAAGACCGAGCGTTCGAAACTAATAAGCCGTCTCTGCAGCATGATTTGGGAACTGGCTGGTGGCCTAGAGAAGCCTGGTCCATTTGTCCAGCTACAAACCCCTGTGTGCTATGTGCATCTGCCGTGAGCATGAGCTAGGAAAGAGGAAGGAATCTTAGTTTTAAGGTAACGAGATTGTTTTTCCTTCAGGATAACGCAGCCTATCCTGGGTTGTAGGACAGATGGCTATTCTTAGTTCTCATCTTGAAATCTGGAATGAACTAAAATCCAAAATTAGAGGGCACGCCTGTGGGGATTTTTGCTTTATTTGAAGTGGGAAGACCCACTTCTAATCTATATCTTTGAGGTAGGAAGACACACCTTTAATCCAGATCTTTTGAGTGGAAAAGGCACGTCTTTAATCTGGATCTTGAGGCAGGAAGACACGCCTTTAATCTGCTCTCACCTGCTTGCTCTCCCTTGCCTTGCTAGCAAGCCTATTCCTCCACTGGCGTTAGAGCCTAGTTCTTCAAGATTCCAGGGTATATTGAAGGCCAGCTGAGACATCTGGCCTTGTGGACTAAGCAGCTACTGGATTCCTTCAGTTTTCATTCACAGTCAGCCATTGGGCTAGCTGAACCATAGCCTGTAAACCATTCTGATAAATCCCTTTCTATGCATATATCAATTCATCCTATAGGTTGTGTTACTCTAGAGAACCCTGGCCAATACTTCCCTAACTGGGCTCTCCAGTGCGCTCTGAGTATTGTCCCAGTGGGTGATCGCTCCCCAGCATTTAGTGATGAGTTCAAGGGGAAAAACTAAAAAGAGTTTCTGTTAGGTAGATGACCACGAATGGGGCCTCCTTAACTTGGAAGGAGACTTGCCTTTTTCATTCTACCACTATGGCCTCAAAGGAGAATTCTAGGTAGGTGTGACAGTCATTTCACCTGATTGCTTTCTATACCCTCAAAGTAGCCCCCCCCATACACAAAGTATTACATTTTTGAGGGTGTGCATGTGTGTGGGCGTGCATGCATGAGGAGGTCAGAGGATAATCACGGCTTTCCCCTTTCACCGTGTGGATCCCAGGGATTGAACTCAGGTCGTTAGGCTTGGTGGCAGGCACCTTCACCCACGGAGTCATCTTGCCAGCCCCCTCACCCCTCTTGCTATAGTCAATAATCCAGGAAAAAGTTTTAAAAGCACATTTTAGAGGCAATATTTGAGATACTAAGTAAACGGAATCACCAATCACAACAAGTCAAATGGTGCAGTAGGAAAAAACCATAGCTTCGGTGGGATAGACAGATAGACCTCTTGCATTCAGAGCTGAATATAGCCACTTGCTCATTTGGGAGTGGTGGCTCACATCCGTAACACCAGCACTTGGGAAGTCGGGGCAGGAGAATCCCTGTGGGCTCAAGGTCAGCGGGAGCTACATCAGTGTAAGACCTTGTCTCAAAATTAAAAAAAAAAAAAGTCGAAGAAAAAAAGATGCACCCTTTTTGCCGGGGTAACCTTGGACACACTGCAAACTGCTAGAACTTCAGCTTTCTTACTTCCAACAGTGGCCTTACAAACATGTCCGCCACTTTGCCATGGTCTTGGCTCCAGCGTGCATTCCTTTTTGGTTCCTTCCTCCCTTAAACGGGGCTGCAGATAGTACCCAATGGGATGCAGCAGAGGCAAGCCCCAGTTGTGAGAACACTTACTGCAGGGGGCTCTGTGTCTTCCAGATGCTGGGCTGACCTCCTCCTGTTCCAGCTTCCATGGCTGTGCCATGAAATATGAGCAGAGAAGCCCCCTCGGGTGTCCAGTACAGCTGCACTGTGGAGGCCCAGGACTGAACTCACAGCCTCCACTGCTGAGCTCCCTCTGAGCATTGTGATGCCTGCTTTAAGCCACCAAACTTTGAGGGTGACTCGTTACACAGCAACAGATAACCAGAATGCCATCGGGAAAGTGGGAATTATCATAGTTACATGGTTGTGTAAGAATAGGGGAAAATGTGTGTGAAATATTTACAGGAAAATGTGTGTGAAATATTTACGTGGTACTTTTGCACCTCTTAATTGTAATAAGAACAGAATGTCTGTGTAAATGTGCCAAAATTGAGTGTTTTTTTGAAAATTACTTTATTGCTTCTTTATTTAGTGTGCATGCACACACATGAAGTGTCACCCACACGCGTAGGTGGCAAAGGATGACTTGGGGGCTTCGGTTCCCTCCTTCCATTACATGGGTCCCAGACACCTAATACAAGCAGACTTGGTAGCAAGTGCCTTTAGCCTCTGAGCATCTCGCTGGTCCTGAAGCAATTTTTATAATGGAGAAATTACTTCCCTTCACAGTGCAGTCACGCTTGTAAGGGATACAGATTCAGCAGAGCTAGGAGCAGGCCTGGCTGGGCAAAAACAGGCCTTTGAAGGTCACAGCAGGGCAGAGGAGCTGCGGGGTAGGACACGGGAGAGCTCTGTCTCAGGCTCCATCCATCGATAAAGGGAGGAGAAAATGACCACGAGAAAAGAGGGACAATATTTACTCTGCTGTATTCTCTGCAAAATGTGGCTGCTTACACTTCAATTTGGTTCTCTGGGTTAAAAAAAAAAAAAAGACCTTATATGCTAATTGAATGTTGTGCTTCCCTATAATGGAAAAGCAGGAATAAGATTCTGAATAGATTCTGAAATGGCTCAAGTACACCAATACCTGCCAGCCTCCCAAGGCTGCATCCAGAGAAGGTTTGAGTTCTCAAATGTCAAGGACATTGTTCACTTGGAAGTTCACCATTAAAATTCAGACTTTTTCTTTCAGAGCTAAAAGTCACACTTAATTATGCTCTAAGCTGGAGGTGTTGGACGAGCTGCAGTCCCCCGCCCCCACTTGGTGTTAGGCTGCCGGGGACACAGATTCTTTGCACCCAACAGAGCCACAATTGAAGTGAGGTAGGAAAGTGATGGACAAGGTAGGAGAAGGGCCACAAATGTGTACCCCAGCCTGGGAGGCAGACAAGGGCCGGAGGTGGGTCAGAACTGCCCCTTTCAACACCCCTAGGTTCTAGTCCCCCTCCTTCTGAGGTTTGGACCAGTGTCCCCGCCCCCAACACGGCCTTGTGTTAGTGAGCTCCAGGGCAGAGGTCACTAGGAGACCTAAGGACTCTAGACCTTCCCTTGACTCTTCTGCTTTTGCCCTGAGGGGAGCAGTTCTGTGTCACAGCCTTAGCACAAGCCAGAACAGTCCACAGACTGGAACCACAAGGCTGTGAGTGAAGGCAGGCCACTCAGGCTGACCAGAGAGTCCGTGCTGGCTGTGCAAACCTGAGGGGTAACAAGGTCTCAGCCTGAGGAGAGAGAGTGCTGGCTGTGCAAACCTGGGGAGCCTGAGTCCTAGGACACACAGGGAAGAAAAGAACTCACTCCTGGAAGTTGTCCTCTGACCTCCAAATGCCCGCTGTGGCATGTGCGTGCGGGCACACACACACACACAAACACACACACACACACACACACACACACACAAACAACAACTAAAATAGTTTTCAGAGTAAGCCTTTTTTCTTCATATGTAATTATGACAGAATGCGGGCTAGCATGCCACCTCTCTCATGTTCTCAAGTACCCTTTTCTTGAATTCACAACTTTTAGAGCTCTCCTCAGCTACAGTATTTGAAAGGCTGAGGCAGGAGAATCATCATGAGTTCAAGGACAGCCTGAACCACATAGTTTGAGACCAGACTAAGCTATGTAGCAAGATGCTGTCTCAAAAAAAAGAAAAAAGAAAGAAAGAAAGGGAGGGAGGGAGGGAGGGAGGGAGGGAGGGAGAGAGGGATGGAGGGAAAGAAGGAGAGAGAGGGAGAGAGAGGGATAGAGGTAGGGAGAGAGAGAGAGAGAGAGAGAGAGAGAGGGAAAGAAAGAGAGAAAGAAAGAAAGAAAGAAAGAAAGAAAGAAAGAAAGAAAGAAAGAGAAAATCCCTCTTCTTGGAACAGAATTAATAAGGAAACTTCCCCCAGGAAGAATCTGTAGAGACAAAAGGCCAAAAATACAAGCCCAATTCCCACATTTTAACAACTCTGCCACGGCTACTTGTAGCTTGGCTCCTAATGACATACACTATCTTGGCATGAACATTTGGAAGCCTAACTCCTAAGCCTGCGGTATAAAATTCACAACAACATAGCGAGCACCCACCTATCTGTCCAGGTACGGACCGCCACACATCTGCCCACCCTGAAATAGCCCACACAATGAGACCAGATAACTTTTCCCTCAACCGCGGTCACAGCTTTGCTCCTTCTCAGCCACTCTTCCCGTCCCTGCTGTCCCCCTTGCAGTCTGTTTGCTTTGAACGAAGAGAAGGCAGATGTATTATGGGAAAAAGGAAAAGAGTTCCTGAGGATGGGAAGGGTTCCCAGGGAGGAATACTCCATGCCACGCACTTTACTAAACTGCTTTTTGTCTTTCCCCTGGACACGTAAACTTATAGAAGGGAGTCTTTATTTGGGCTGACAGTTTGAGAATTCTGAGTCCATCACCGTCGAGGTGGGGGAAGCGCGGCATCGGGCGGGCACGGCAGTGGGCAGGCTCCGCTGCGGGCGCGGGTACCGCAGCAGGCACAGCTGAGAACTGGCATCTCCAACCTCACCCCCCATGGCACGCCCCTTGCCCTCTTCACACATTAGGTGAATGCCACAGTCTAAAGAATTCCCCGAGATTCAGAAGGTCTTTAAACCCGGGACAAAGCCCCAGACTGGGGAGTTATTGTTCATCTTGATGTGGAGGGCGGTGAGCGGGCTGCTGAATGTTTTCAGGTGGATGATCTTGGTCTCAGTAAAATGGTAGGGACTGTCCGCTCGTTGCAGGAAGAACAAACCTTAACTTCCGTATTCAGAGTGAGCCTTGTAAGGTAACCATTTCAAGTCTAACAGTGTTAGGTCACCGTCATCAAGTCTAACCTCATTAGATTACCCATTATCAAGCCTAACCTTGTTAGGTTACTGTCATCAAGCCTAACCTAGTTAGGTTACCCATTATCAAGCCTAACCTAGTTAGGTTACTGTCATCAATTCTAACCTCATTAGGTTACCCATTATCAAGCCTAACCCAGTTAGGTTACTGTTATCAAATCTAACCTCATTAGGTTACCCATTATTAAGCCTAACCTCATTAGGTTACCCATTATCAAGCCTAACCTAGTTAGGTTACTGTTATCAAGCCTAACCTAGTTAGGTTACCGTCATCAAGCCTAACCTCGGTAGGTTATGTCATCAAACCTGTTAATGAAAGGTGTGTTTCTTAACGTTTCAGCATGTTAAAAAGAAAAGAAAACCACTTGTTTTGTTTGGTTTGGCCTGCTAGATCTGGCTCTACCATCGGAGCATTTGAGATCTAGGTATATAAAAGAGCCTAATCGCTCACATTTAGTCTTGTTGGTCTTCTTTGTTCTCTTAAGACTCGTCTAGCGAGGCGTGATAGTGCACGTCTTTACTCCCAGCAGGGCAGGCAGATCTCTCTGTGAGGTCAAGGCCAGCTTGGTCTACATAACAAGTGCCACAGTGAGACATTGTCTCAAAACAAAAAATAAAAAGACTTTTCTCTCATTTCATGAGTTGCTCGGGGAGAGGCCCTTCCTGAACAGAGTGAGCTACACTCCCTCAACCACATCACATCCACAAAAGCTCCCGCTCTCACCAACCTGGCTGAGTATAGGAGAGGGTTCCACAGCCTCTGGAAGACCGTGACTGGCTAACGCTTCTGCGTGGCTTACCTGTTCTCTTTGTCTGGAGGTTTGTACAAATTTCTCTTTAGCTTGACAGCCGTGGAATTTTATAGGGTCCCCCTAGATACGTGCCTGCCTTTCTGTCTGGCCTGGAATTCAGTGAGTCAGTTTCAGACACAAATTCTTCTTTACCTCGGAGCCATGTTCTTTGATCATTTACAGAATTTCTACCCTTTTCCCGACAATTTCTTTCCTTTTGAATTCCATTTCTCTCCTCCAGGTCTTACATCCTAACCCAGTGACATCGGGGACTAGAGAGCCCAGTGGCTTAGAGCATTGGCTACTCTTCAGAGGACCTGGGTTAGGTCTCCAGCATCCACATGGTGTCCCATAACTGTCTGTCACTCCAGTTTCGGGAAATTCTGTCCTCTTCTGGCCTCTAAAGGCCAGATGTGGTCTACATAGGCACATGTATAGATAAAATAAAAACAAATGGAAAACAAGCAGAAAAAGTGGAGCCAGTTGTGGTAGGACACACTTGGAATCCCAGAACTTGGGGGGCTGAAGCAGAGGAATCACAGTTCAGCATGAGCCTGATGGTGTTCTCGCACAATGGCACCCTGTCTCACAACTAATAACAAGCATGGTTTGGTATGGAAGTTTGTAGTTGTGACTTGGGCTTCTAAAACCTCCAAGCCTACCCTCAAGAGCAGGGCAACACACTTCCTCCAAAACAGCCACACCCACTCCAACAAGGCCACACCCACTCCAACAAGGCCACACCTACTCCAACAAGGCCACACCTACTCCAACAAGGCCAGACCTTCTAATACCTCAAGTATCGCCACTCCCTGATGACTAAACATTCAAATATATAAGTCTATGGGGGGCATTCTTATTATATTTTTGGTTGTGAGCCTAGCCTTTAACGGTTGAGCCATCTCTCCAGCCTGGCCATTCTTATTTAAACCACCACTTCCCCAAGGATTTCTGATCCTCCTGCCTGCCTGAGGTCATGGACCCAGTGCCACCCCGTTTATGGTGAACTGGGACTGAACCCCGGGCTTTAAACATACTAAGCAAGCAGTCCACCAACTGAGTTATACCCTTGGCTTTCGGATTATTTGGCCTCCAACCCTTAAAGTTCAGTGCTTATAAAAGCAAAGCTTTATTTCTTAGTCACATCTCGGGCTATTCATGAGTTGGCTTAGATTCTGTCCTGTGCTTTCATCATTATAGGACTCAAGGACAGGTCTTGCAATTGGGGACTGAAAAGTTTCAGCACCCCAATAAGCCTCTCCACTTATGCAATAATCCCCAAATCAGACCAAATCAAAATGAACTAGAAAATGTCAAAGATAATGGATACAATGCTCCCGGATGATTTTCCAGCCCCACGGAGAAGAGATGAGAAAGAGAGACCAGAAAACCACATGTCTGTTTTCTGGGGGGCAGTTTAAATACGCTGTGGAAGTGATCTTGAGCATCACTAGGGGAGGGGTCATCATTTGGCAGGCTTCCTGAGATGCGACAGGGTTTGGAGAGAGACAGAGGAAGGGACTTGGGGTGAAGCTTCCACCCAAACATTCAGACTCTTTGGGTATATGGATGCCAGGGGCTGGAGTGAAGCTTCCACCTGAACAGGGACAATGTTATAGTTCACCTCATAACTATTATGTTTAAGGCCGGGGATGTGGTTTGTGGTAGAACGCTTGCCAAGCATACATAAAGGACAGTTTTTTATCCCAGAACTACACTTTTTTCCTTCCTGGAACTAAAACTATAATATTTTAAGTTAAAATCTTAGATTAGTTCAAAGAACTTGTATTAGGATTCTCTAGAGGAACAGAACGAGCAGAATGTCATAAAAGGTTTTGTTGGATTGACTTACACAATATTGATGGGATAGTTCTACAAGGACTGTGTACATGCTGGAGAGACAAAGAACCCAGTAGCTGCTCAGTCCAAGAAGCTGAACAGTATTGTGGAATATTAGTTTAAGATGTGTTACATTCCTTTATGCTGTAGAACATTTGTTTAAATGACACAAATTGTGTGTTGCATTCTTTTATGTTGCATTTGTTTAACTCTGTGAAGCTGTGATATTTTGCCTATCTAAAACACCTGATTGGTCTAATAAAGAGCTGAACAGCCAATAGCCAGGCAGAGAAAGGATAGGTGGGGCTGGCAGTGAGGGAGGATAAGTAGAAGAATGTAAGAGAGAAGATTGAGGAGCAAGAGAAGAAGGAGGAGGACACCAGGGACCAGCCACACAGCCACACAGCCACACAGCCACACAGCTATACAGCCACACAGCCACACAGCCACACAGCCACACAGCTATACAGCCACACAGCCACACAGCCACACAGCCACACAGCCACACAGCCACACACAGCCACACAGCAAGCCACAGAGTAAATAGTAAAGAATGGTATACAGAAACAGAGAAAGAGAAAAGCCCAGAGGCAAAAAGTAGATGGGATAATTTAAATAAATCTGGCTAGAAAAAAAGTCAAGCTAAGGCCGGGCATTCATAAATAAGAATAAGCCTCCATGTGTATTTATTTGGGAGCTAGGTAGCAGGCCCCCAAAGAGTCAAAAGAATAGAAAAAAAACCAACAACAACAAAATACCTTAGAGTCCCACTACAACACTGATGACCTGGAAGCTCCCCTGGGAGTTAGTGGTGCTGAGCCTGAAAGCACGGAGCCGAACATCTGTTGACCTTGGCAACAGCGATGGCCTCATTTCCTGGGCAGAAATGTTTTCCTCCCCCTGTTTCCCTCCATCCCACTCCCAGTCCATTGGACGATGCCGCCCACATTCACAGTCATGGTGTGTCCCCACAAGTTACCCACAAACACACTCAGAGGTACATTTTTACCAATCCTTAGTAGCTTTTAATCCAGTCAAGCTGACAATCAAAATCAAGCATCCCAGAGCTCATGGGCCAAGGGGAAGCATGGATTAGCAATCTGGGCAATTGATGGAAGAAAACTCTTAAACTACAGTATAGAATTCTAAGGAGATGAAGAAAGGAGCTGGGCATAGTGGCACAGAGCTGATATCTCCACCCTTGGAAAGTGGAACAAGTGTTTAAGGCCATTGCTAACTACATTGTAAATACAAAGCTAGCCTGGGTTTCATAAAATTCTGTCTCAAAAACTCAATACCCCAAAAGTCCCAAATCAAGATCCCTTTCACCTCTGTTTTCATCCTTGTTGCTCTCTATTGTGATAAACACTATGACCAAAGCAACTTGCGCAGTAAAGGGAAAGTCAGGACAGGAACCTGGAAGCTAGAAATGAAGCGGAGACCACGGAGGGATGCTGCTTACTGCCTTGCTCTGTTTGCTTTCTGTCCAGGGTGTATAAACAAGAAAATGCCCCACAGGCTTGCCTACAGATAAAAATAAAGTATTTGTGAAGATTCGTTGCTCTCATTGGTTTGATAAAGGGCTCAATGGCCAATAGCTAGGCAGGAAGAGGTTAGGCAGGACACGTGGACAGGGAGAGAGCCTTGGGAGGAAGTACGGCAAACTTGCCAGGAGATGCAGGGAAAAGCAAGATGAACATGCCAAGCTGAGGAAAGGTACTGAGCCACATGGTAGAACATAGATAAGAAGTATGGGTTAATTTAAGTTGCAAGAGTTAGTTAGTAACGTCTAAGCTATTGGCCAAGCACTTATAATTAATAATAAGTCTCTGTGTGGTTTTTTGGGAGCTGGCTGGTGGGACAGAAAATTCTGAAAACATATGATGATTTGTCTATGATTATTCTCCAACTCAGCTCAAGAAACAGGCCTAGAGAAGTCAGAGTTTGACCCAAGACCACACAGCTGGGGCAAAACTGCCATTCGGTCCCAGGTGATCTACAAAAGCCGTTCCTAGCTTTCACCATTTTGTTTTGTTAGTTGTGAGACAGGGTCTGGCTGTGTCATCCAGGCTCATATTGAGTTTGTGATCCCTCTGCTTCAGCCTCTCCCGTGCTGGAATTGCAAGTGTGTCCTACCGTTTAATGCCCGAGCCATTGCTCCACGACAGAAGACCCGGATGCTATCTGCGCAGAACTCACCAGGAACGCCAAAGATATAAAAATTCAGGGATGGTCACATTCCTTACATAAAAGGGCATGGGAGGGTTAGCAAAACAGATTGATGGTAGCATGCCCCCTTCGTGCAGTAAGGCTTTGGGTTCTGAAGTGGGGGAAAGGAAGTTTTAACTGGGTATGGCGGTGCATGCTGGGAAATGTTCTCAGAAGGCAGAGGTGGGACGATCTGGATGACACTGGAGATATCAAGGTTGAGCGGGAAACCTCTGGGACTGACGCTTTCTCATGTCCCAGAAAACAGAATTGGACAGGAACATGTGAAGAAAAACAGAAACGCAGCCAGTGTGTCAGGAAACAGAGACACACTTCCGAAGGAGGAAACCAGCCGGGAGTAAACAGCAGATGCTGTGTGAGGCCGGGGCTTTCATGTCACATCTGGAGGCTTTGGGAGGCCTTTGTATAGTGCCGGCTTTTCTGCGCATGCTCTGTCTGCTGTATGCTTTTTGTCTCATTACCATCTTAAATCACTACCCCGGGAAGGTGGATTTTATAATGAGTTACAGGTCATTTTCAGACACTGTGGAGTGTCAGTGGGCAACAGTAGCTCTAGGCAGTTTTAGGTGTGTGTGTGTACGTGCACATGTGTGTGTATGTGTGTGTGCGTGCACGCGTGTGTGTATGCATGTGTGTGTGTGTGTGTGTGTGTGTGTGTAGCAGTAGAGAATGGCTGGTCTTCCTGTTTGCCAACAGGTTTTTCTCACCAGATAATTGTTCAGCCTTTGTTTAAACTCTCCCAAACCTCATTCTCTGTCCTTATGTCCCATCTGAGGTCCAAGCCAGGCTGGGTGACAGTGAGACTCTGTCCCCACAAAACCTAAAGAACAGAAACAACAACTTAATCACAAGTCATGGTAGTATACGTAATCTACAAAATTCCCTCACAAGCTTTAAATTGTATCTGATGATTATATCTAACACAATATCCATGCGCTGTGAAGTTTCTATACTTCATTGCTAAGAAATAAGGTCAAGTCTTAGAGGAATTCCTCAGTGCTTAAGAGCATTTGCTCTTGCAGAGGAGCTGGTTCAATTCCTGAGAGCCACATGACCGCTCACAACCATACAAAACTCCATTCCCAGGATACGAAAGATACACAGACAGACATGCAAGCAAAATACTCATACACATAAAAGAAAATAGATAAATCTAAGGGAAAAAAAGAATAAAGTCTTACATGTTCAATTCAGACACAAATTTTAAAAAACAATTTGGGTCCACAGTTAGAATCCGTGAATATAAAATATACAAACACGAAGGATCAATTGTTTATAATTTTGAAACAAATACATTATCATAAAAGGAAAAACATCCCCACAGCCCCCAAAGAGATGTCCAAAAGAAGAGCTACTGCTGGCCAGGTGCCCAGGCTTTGTTAGAATTAGGCCCAGGGAAGCCCTTTGCCAATATTCTCCACCAGCCTCCAGCCGGAGTGCTGGCCTCTCCCGGCTCGGTCTTCCAGGGCAGCCCTCTGTCAGGGAGAACCTTGCTGTGCTTTCTCCAGTCTTGGGTCTTACCATCTGGCAGTGCCCAGAGCTGCAGGGAGGCTGTTTCTCCAGCCAAGGAGGCAACCCAGCCCCTGTGTAAGTGGGTGCAAGACTCCCTCCCATGTCCCTAATCTAGAGGTAGCTGCACTCTAGCCGGGCTACAGGCAACGGCCACCCCAGCCAGTTGCCCTTAGGTTCTGTCCCTCTCCCGCACCTGCCGGCTGAAAAACACTTCCCAAGCCTCTAATTAGCTCCACATGAACAGGGCTTTCCCCACATCAGACATGCCTGCTCAGTCACAGGGTGGGGTGGCAGGAAGGAAGAAGCCCCCTTCCGTCCCCAGGCACTGTGATTACAGGGGCAGCCTGCACCTGTAACCAAACCACACAGCAAAATTTCAACCAGAGGTTGGTGGTTAAAAGGCAAAGAACATAGAGAGACTATTTTAATTTCCAATTTGGGGTCCAAAATATGAGCTTTGAAAGTTCTCCTATCCGTACTCCCATCCACTCCCAAACCTAAGGTCAACATGAATACTGATGGCTCTTTCCAGTTTGCAAATGCTTTTAAAATATATTATATATAATACATATTTACATATATATATAATATATATTTACACATATATGCCACATTTGGTCCTCAAATGAAACAAAACAAGACCCTGTGAGTAGCTGTACCTGTTGCATTTATTTTACAAATGAAGAACCTGGGACTCAGAGTGCTCTATGGCTTGTGTGAGATCACTAGACCTTGTGGTTCCCCAGGGCAGGACTAGGAAGGTGAGCCTTCTCATTAGGGCGCAGCCACTGCCCCAAAGCAGATGGGGGTACAGGAACTGGCTCTATGTGACCTCACCAGCTGGTGGGAAAGCAGCGCTCTGGAAGGAAATGTCTATGGAGTGGCCTCACTGCCACCGGATCCAAAGGGCAGGACCAAAGGGGTTGGGCCCCTGAAACAGCACAGTGCTGTTGGTATAAGAAATGGTTTCAAATTTAGGGTTGTTTTTAATCAAATAGTGATTGCTTATAGCAAAAGGAACTCTGGAAAAATACAGTTGCATTTGCCAGCTGTCTATCACTGTAACAAATGTCTGCGACCACCAGCTCAGGACAGAACACTTGAGACTGCGGTATTCCACCATCATTTGCAGTAGGGTTGCTAGGTGAGCAGCTGGGGGAGTACACACTGTGGTAAAACTGCTCCTTCAAGGCCAGGGAGCACACATGACATCAAGAAGGGCCTGGAGTTCTACGAGCTCCTTTAAGGGCGTTTCCCCCTAAAGATGTGAAGACAGCCCCCTGTGCCCCCTCCTAATGTTTCCACCACCTGTTGGGTGTGGTGGTGCATGGAGGATTGCAACTTCAAAGCCAGTGGGCTACAAAGTGAGACTTTGTCTCAAATGGTTTCTACTGTCTCCGTACACTAGGCTGGAGACGAAGCCTTTATCATGGAAACCTTTGGGATATATTCAAGCAAACTGTAGCCACACTCAAATAAAAAGTAGCAGGAAGAATCACACCACGCATAAAATCAGCCATACATCATGCCCTAGTAGGGTGTCTGCCGCCAACAGAACTTTTCTGATGGCATAGCAGGAGGCTGTTCCCTGGCAGCAGGAAGCCTGTCTAAAGAAAGACACCCCGTCCTTCCCATTGGTAATCAGGCTACTGGGACAATGGGCCCCAGGAATGGAATGTCCCATAAGTCTCTTGGGAGCTTGTCTCCTGGGAAGATTTCACATAGTTCTGACACCTTATTGGACCACCAGGCTGGAGAGACCAAGATCAGAGACAAACATGGGTCAACGATGGGCAGGAGCCCACCTTGGCTAGTACTGCCTCATGTCAGGACCCCAGAAGACAGACTGGGTGTGTGTGTGTGGGGGGGGGTTATCACTGAATATCTTTATTTATTCCTCTTTCTAGTGTAGCTACATTGAAGAAATTCCTTCTCTGATTCACTCTCGCTGTTTCTTTCACGACAAATGCCCAGTCCTGGTGTGTTAGTGCTACCAAATCTATGCTC
Organism: Arvicola amphibius; assembly: GCF_903992535.2. Classification (NCBI taxonomy): domain Eukaryota; kingdom Metazoa; phylum Chordata; class Mammalia; order Rodentia; family Cricetidae; genus Arvicola; species Arvicola amphibius. The sequence goes on from NC_052047.1 coordinate 84,869,527, forward strand.
TGACCCTAACAGCTTCGACCACTCCCTCTGCTGTGAGCGTGCCACAGCAGGAATGTAGACGGGTAAGTGTGTGCCTGTCTACAACATCAGAGTTGTACTGGATAACCACAAATTCAATATGGTGGCTTCGGAGGCAGCCGCTTCCCCAGCATTCCCAGTTTCCTCCACAGACCTGGCCCAGGCAAACACAGGTTCTTTCATTCTGACATTAATTACTAGAATGTACTCTCACATCACACCTCACGTGTGTGCACACGTGTGTGCATGTGTTACAGGATAGCCACAGGAGGGTTAAAAAGGGACAGAGAGGGCCAAAGCTGGGAACCAGACCTCAGTCTCTGTGGGATGAGGGTATGACCCAGACGGAGACGTGTTGACTGAGTTTTCTGTCCTGCCCAGTCCTTGTTCTGCCCGGTTCCCACAGTCCTTAAGTCCCAAAGAAATCACACAGAGGTCTACATTAACTGTAAACTGATTGGTCCATTAGCTCAGGCTTTTTATTTACTCTTATAACTTATATTAGCCCATTATTCTTGTCTATGTTAGCCACACGGCTCCATACCTTTTTGGGCGGGGCAGGTCACATCTTGCTTCTTCTGTGTCTGGGTCATGACTGCAGAGGAATGGGCTTTCCTTTTCCCAGAATTCTGTTCTCATTGACCCACCTCTACTTCCTGTCTGGTTGTCCTGCCTATACTTCCTGTCTGGCTACTGGCCAATCAGTGTTTATTTAAAATATAATTGACAGAATAGAGACCATGGTCCCACACCAGAGACACTGCAATGGACCCCAGCTGCTGGCTGTAGAGTCAGGCTGAAGGTCAGGGCTGAGCTGCAGGAGCAAAGTGAAGCAGATGGACAGTGAGACCAGACAGACGAACAGGAAGATGGACAGGTAGCATTCCGAGCAGACAGACCAGTCCACATCAACAGCAGGGAAGGGACTGAGCTGAAGCCTCCAGGACACCCTGGAGCTGTCTTCTGTCGATATTTAATGTCTATACCAGGTGGTCAGACGGCAGATCTGTGTGAGTCACAGCCGAGTGCTGTGCGCCCATCTCTTCCAGGTGTGGGAGTTGCAACCTTTCCTTGGCCCAATGTATCTGATAAGCTCTTGGACCTGGCTTTCTTGATATGATTTCAATAAGGCCCAGTGTCCCTCCAGTCCTCATCACCCTGATAAATGTATAAGGAATAAGCCATTTACCAGTCTGTACTGCAGCATGGGCGGTACCAAATAGATGGTACCATTCACACGTCCACCCAGTTAGAGAGTCTTCCTTCATCCTCACAATGGAATCAAAAGATTCTGGTTAAATGGAGTCCCTCAGGGCACGACACAGCCTGAAAGCCCACAGTTTTCCATAGCGTGGAGGGACTTAAAGCAGGGGACAGTCTGATCTCCAGAGATTGAGGGGTCTCATCCTTCCTTTCTGTTTCGTGGGAGGCTGTAAGCACACGTGGAGGTCAGGGGAAAGCTTTCCCAAGTCAGGTGCCTTCCACCTTGCAGGGTCTCTCCTGTGCCTGGCGGTGCTACACTCCAGGCAAGCTGGCCTACAAGCGTATAGGCCATGGTCCCATTTCTGCCTCCCATCTTGGGGTAGGGGTGCTGGGATTACAGATGCACGCCAGAAATGCACCCCACAGTCCCCAGCTCTCTGCGTGGGTTCCAGGGGAAACTCGTGCTGCCAGGCTTGTGTGGCTGTTGCCGTTACTTGCTGAGCCACCTCCCTGGCCGCTGTAGCTCATTTCTCATTAACAGAACACAGTGAAGCTAGCCTAGCACGCCTTTGGTCCAAACCCTCAGGAGGCCGAAGCAGACAGACAGATGTCTGTGAGACAGAGGCTAACCTGGTCTGCATGGTCAGTTCCAGGCCAGCCAGGGCTACATAGTGAGATCTTGACTCAGAAACCAAATAACAAAAAGAAAAACATACCAAACAAAACCAATAAAAGATAATGGGATATCACTCCTATGATTAGGTTATAATTCATTGTGGATTTTGTCTTATTACATAATACTTCTACAATCCCCATTCCCCACCACACACACACGCTCACTCACACACACACACACACACACACACACACACAGATTAATAGGGATTGGAGAGATGGGCCAGCAGTTAGGCCCTCCCTGCCATAAAATTTCATTGATCCTGGGTTTCCATCTCTGAGTTCCAGGATTACAAGTACCCATAACCAACTTAACAGACACTCTTTTCCGCTAATTTTAATGAGAACTGTCACATGAAAAGGTCGGTGTGGCAAGGAGCTGAGGGTGGCATCTAGCCATCTCTAAACTAGGCAATGAGGCCTTCAACTTAATACTGCATCAGTATTTCCTATCGAGACAACAATGTCTTAGCAAGAACCTGTAGGTGTGAAAGGGGCCTTTCAGGGGACATAAAAACTCGGGTCCAGCCAGGCTGAAGTTCCACATGCGAAGGTGTGGGAAAGGCCACAGGGCTGTTAGGCTGGAAGTAAAAATGCAGAAGATAAGCCAGTGCGGTGACTGAGGAGACGTAGTCTGTACCTCTGTGTAAAGGGGTCGAGGCTGCTGATCATTGGGAGTGTGAAAGCAACCTAGTCTGCTGCTAAACTCACGGAGCAAGAACGGCACGAACCTGGCCTTCCGTCTAATTCTGCCAAGTCTAGCTGGCTCTGAAACTTTGTCAGAGACCACATGGCTCTCCACTGAAGTAACTGTTTAACCCTTCTTCTCGGGAGTGTGCTTACAGATTCAACTTCCTGCAGCCATTCCCACAGCACCAGACTCAAGGGGGTGTAGGAAGGGGATGAAGCCGAGACACGTGTCCCAAAGGACCACGGTTCAAGTATTCTCTGTCAGAGTTACAGAAATATGACCACGCGGTCCCATGGTTGGGGACTCTCCCAGGATCGTTCAGGGAGCTCATGTAAATGAGGGGCTCTGAGGTCCATAGTTCACTAACTTCACATCCTGAGAAACTAAGGCACACAAGTTCCTAATTCTCCCCACGGTAAGCTTCGAGCAACACAGCTAATTCACAGTTTCTGTGGTCAGAAGTCTAGGCCCTGTGTAGGAGGCCCTCTGCAGGTCAGCGCAGGGTCTCTCTCTCTCGTCTGAAAGCCTAAGGAAAAAGGAGTGTCTTAGCTCCCTGGTATGGTTGCTGGCAGGATCCAATTCTTTGAGGACTGTTAGATTGAAGTTAAGTAAAAACAAAAAACAAAAAACCCCAAAAACAAAACAAAAAAAGTTAGCAGTATGCTGTGGGTACCTCCTTCCCTGCATGTCTGTCTACCTGTCTTTTTCTTTCTCTGTCTTGGGGTGTAAGCAAGTGTGTGTGTGTGTGTGTGTGTGTGTGTGTGTGTGTGTGAGTGTGTGTGTGCATGCATGTATACAAGAGCTCTCGTTCTCTCAGGCAGCAGTGAAGGGACACTCTCCTTCCTTGTCCTTACCTCCATGGTCACTGTGGCCAGCACTGCTCTGCTTTCTCAAGACGATTAAGCCAGGCACAGCGTGACAACATTGTGCACATTGTATCAGAACGAGTCTTGACGTACATCCTGAGAAAATGGCATTAAAGCCACCGGGCAAGGTGTCTGAGAGTGCCCGAGGTTCAGTCCTTCTGAATTCTCCTGAATTCTCCCACCCAACCGCAGGGTTTTCTTTGGACCATGCCCTGGAGATAGCAGAAAGCAAGAAAGACATAGAGGCCGTCACTTAGAGACTCCCCTTCCCCTCCTCCAGCAAGCTCAGAATCTTCAAACTGAATCTTCACACTTAGACAGCACATGCGTGCACGAATGCACACACAAATATATTTCTTCTAAGGGGACAAAGCTTGGAGAAATTTGGCTCTGAGAAAGCGCAGACGTTTGTGAGGATTATGACAGGAAGCAATCTAGCTTGGACATTTCCTGCTTGATACGGCCGTGCTGGTCACACTGGAGGGTGGCCTTCCAAGGACACAGAAGAGCCCTCAGAACGACCATCAGAGCTTTGTGAGAGTTGGGTGTTCCTGCTCTGCCAGCCCTTCACTAGGAACGGCCTGACCAGCGCCTGAGAGCCACAGACGAACAAGAACACAGCAGACCACGGTGCCGAAGTGACGGCCTGCAAGTTATTTATTAATGGCAATCAGAGCTTTAACCATAAAACCCAAACTAGTAGCTAAGAGCAGGGTGCCTGCCATGTGTTGTTCCTGCAGGATGTCCTTTAAAGTGTAAGTATTGCTTGTGAATGTTTAACCTGAGTCGCCGGCTCTAGCCGACATGAGTGACGGAGAAACGAGGTGAACTGCAGCAGGGGGAGAGAGAGGGAGAGAAGGGGGGGGGGGCTGGACAACTGCCTAAGCCGGAACTGTGGCAGTTATTAGCCGGGGAGCCCTGGGGTCACTGAGACTCTGTAGCTTAGGTCGGACCTGGCTGGAGAAAGACAGATGAAAAAATGTTATGGCACAGTACAGACCGAGAAAAGTCACCTTGGCATAGTCTTTACTGCTTCGTATAGATCTCCTGATTTAGTTGTGACTTTTATTTTTATTTATGTGTACGTGTGTGTGTTGGCTTGTCTCGATGTGCATCTGTGTACTCGGGTACCCTCTGAGTTCAGAGGAGAGTGTTGGAGCCCCTGGAACTAGAGTTACAGGAAGCTGTGAGCTGCCCTGCCTGGGTGCTGGGAACCAAACCTGGGTCCTCTGCAAGAGCAACACATTGTCTTTATAGACACGAAAAAGGCCTTTTTTTCTTTCTTTCTTGTTTTTATTGAGCTATACATTTTTCTCTACTCCCCCTTCCTCCCCTCTCCCCTTCTACCTTTTCCTGTGACCCCCATGCTCCCAATTCACTCAGGAGATCTTGTCTTTTTCACCTTCCTATGTAGATCCATGTGTGTCTCTCTTAGGGTCCTCTTTGTTGTCTAGGTTCTCTGGGGTTGTGGCCTGTAGGGTAGTTTTTCTTTGCTTTATGCCTAAAGACCACTTATGAGTGTGTACATATGATATTTGTCTTTCTGGTACCGGGTTACCTCACTCAATATGCTTTTTTCTAGAAACATCCATTTTATTATTTTTTACTGCTGTGTAGTACTCCATTGTGTAAATGTACATTTTCTTTATCCATTCTTTGGTTGAGGGACATCTAAGTTATTTCCAGGTTCTGCCTATTACAAATAATGCTGCTATGAACATAGTTGAGCACATGTTCTTGTGATATGATTGTCTTTTGGGTATATACCCAACAGTGGTATTGCTGGGTCTTTTTTTAAAAAAATAAAAACTTTTTTAAAAAGATTTATTATAGCCGGGCAGTGGAGGCGCACGCCTTTAATCCCAGCACTCGGGAGGCAGAGGCAGGCGGATCTCTGAGTTCCAGGCCAGCCTGGTCTACAAGAGCTAGTTCCAGGACAGGCTCTAGAAACTACAGGGAAACCCTGTCTTGAAAAACCAAAAAATAAAAGATTTATTATTTATTATGTATGTAGTGTTCTGTTGCCTATATTCTGCCTGCATGCCAGAAGAAGGCATCAGGTCTCATTACAGATGGTTGTGAGCCACCATGTGGTTGCTGGGAATTGAACTCAGGACCTCTGGAAGAGCAGTCAGTGCTCTTAACCTCTGAGCCATCTCTCCAGCCCTGCTGGGTCTTTAGGTAGATTGTTTCCTAATTTTCTGAGAAATCATCACGCTGATTTCCAAAGTGGCCATACCAGTTTGCACTCCCACCAGCAATACAGAAGTGTTTCCCTTACCCCACATCCTCTCCAGCATAAGCTGTCATCAGTGTTTTTGATCTTGGAAAAAAAGACTTTTCTTGAGTGATTATATTTGCCATCGATACCCCTAATAAAAATGGCAAATTGGGCCATATCTGTGGCATCAGAGTTGGCATCCACGTCAGAACACGTTCTAAAACACAAACCGTGTTTTAGAAAAGCCAGCAGCTCTGCTTCCCAGTGTGTTCCATTCACCTGGTTACAGTCTGGAGAGACTGGCACCCGCTTTTTCTCAGGTTACATTATATCTGTCACACTCTCCATTCATTGCTTAATAAACTTACCATCAGAAATGGGTTTGGGGGCTGGGGAGATGGCTTAATGGTTAGGAGCACTGACTGCTCTTCCAGAGGACCTGGGTTCAATTCCCAGCACCCACAGGGCAGCTCACAACTGAATGAAAAAAAGAAATCAAAAGAGAAAGGACATGATACTCCTACGTATGGTGGAGGAGAAAGTTTACTGTAGAGGAAAGGGAGGGCATGGTCAGGGACAGAGACATCTGGGGGAGTCCAGAGTGAACATGACCAGACTGAGCTGGGCTGTGTGGGGAGGGGGAGGGGAAGGGAAGAGCCAGACGAACAGACCAGGAAAGTAAGCAATAGATGAAAAGCCCAGGTAGTCGAAATGTCTGGATTATACAGGAAAGGGCAGCTGGGGTAAGGGCAGTCTTAGCCCCTGGCTTGCAGAAGTTTAGGGTAGGGGAGGAGTATGCCAGCCATACCCTGTAACAGGTAGGGACTGAGGGATGCTGGGGGAACCTGGTGCCAGGTTCATTTTGATATGTTAAATAGGAACTCAGCCATTTGTTCCAGGTTTGAGACTTAACAACCATCTGTAACAAATGTGGTGTACATACATGCATATACATACATACATATACACAAAATAAAATAAATATACATAAAACATACACATAAACTAAAATTTTACAAAGAAATATTTTTTATTTTAAAGTTGTTACAAAATAAATAGTTTTTACAATAAAATTCTGGGTTATAACTTTTTTTTTTTTTTTTTTGGTTTTTCGAGACAGGGTTTCCCTGTAGTTTCTAGAGCCTGTCCTGGAACTAGCTCTTGTAGACCAGGCTGGTCTCGAACTCACAGAGATCCGCCTGCCTCTGCCTCCCGAGTGCTGGGATTAAAGGCGTGCGCCACCACCGCCCGGCTTATAACTTTTTTTAAAAAAAGTGTTTTTTGACAAAAGCATTGGAGCACACCGGATTTGTGTTTTTGCATAAAATGTGTTTTCAACTATAGTTTGCAAAAATTCTCTACAAATAAAGCATGTACGGCAACTGGTCCACCTCTTTTCTTTTTTGAGACAGGGTTTTTCTGTGTAGCCCTGGCTGTCTAGAACTTGATCTGTAGACCAGGCTGACCTTGAACTCACAGAGATCCATCCCCCTCTGCCTTCTGAGTGCTGGGATTAAAGGCTGTGCCACCACCTGCCTGGCCTTTGCACAATGTGGTTCTCAATTCAGCATACAAAGGTTTTCTGTTTTCATATACTACAGAAGGTAGGCTGGAATTAAAAAATGATACTAGATCCAGGGCCACTTTTACTTTATCATGAGAAGTAATTAATTGTCAGGAAGATAGGAAGCAGGTTTAGGCCTTTGCTCCCCAGCTGCCAACACAGCAGGAAGGGGCCCAGAGGAAGCACCGTGGGTGGTGGGTGAGGCGAAGGCGTGGAAGCACCCTTCCCAGTCAGGAACACAACCTGCCGACTAGATAACATCAAGTCGTTTGCAACGGTTATTTTGCCATAAATAAATTAATCTGTTATTGTATTGACAAGGCACACAGGCAGATGCCAATTCCGCTGGCTGTGCCCGGAAGATGCTGTAACACACTGAACACCAGGCACACAGAGTATCCATACACACTGAGGCATGCCATCTAGTTCATGTTTGAGAATTTCACAACTGAGCTGTCAAAAAAATAAGTAAATAAATCACTTTATAATGTTTTATATAAGTTTAGAATTTTGCGTTAGGCCATGTTCATTGCTATCCTAGGCACATGTGACCTGTGAGCTACAATGTGTTTTGGACCAAAGGCATTAAATGTATTTTTAACTCATGATTATTTCTATCTACAAGGAATTTATTAGGGCATAACTCCATTATAAATTGAGCAGCATCTGTGCTTTTTAAAATGTATTTGTTGTTGCTGTAATTTATCAAGATCACTGGCCAGAGCTGGGCACCAGAAACAGCACGGGATGCAGCATGACCAGGCCAGTCATGGATAATATCAAATCTGATGCCAGCCTGGGCTACGTGAGACCCCACCACAGACCAAGAACAAAGATTAGCGGCTGGAGCACGTGAGCAAGATCACACTGAGCCTAGGGTTACAGTTCTTACTCCTCTGGTCTCACCATTAACCAGCACTGGCAGGGTGGGGGATGGCTGAATCTCCTCTCTTCCTCTCTGGCACGTAGTGATGTACAAGTCACTGTGGGAGCTCACTGACTCTGGACGGACAGCTGGGAAACCTGCATAGGACCAAAGCAGGCCTTCTGAATGTAGGGGACAGTTCTGTGGCTTGGGCAGTTGGTGGGGCCACTGGCAGTGGGACCAGGATTTATCCCCAGTGTATGAACTGGTTTTTTGAAGCCCATTCTCTTTGGAGGGATACCTTGCTCAGCATACAGCGGGGAGGGGCTTGCTTCCGCCTCAACTTGGTATACCGGACTTTGCTGACTCCCCATGAAGTCCTTTCTGAGGAGTGGGTGGGGAGGTGAGTGGTAGGAAGGTGGGGGGAGGAGTGGAAGGAGGGGAGGGAGGGGCAACTGTGGTTGGTATGTAAAATGAAAAAAATCTTTTAAATAAAAAATACATATAATAATTATAGAAGAAGAAAAAAGAGAAAAAGTCACCGTAAGCAAGTTTTTAAAATATCATCTCATTTAAAAGTCAATAAGCAAACAATGACTCAAGTCTGCTCTTCCCTCTGGCCCAGAGAATAATGATCTATAATATAATATTTGGGTTTTGAATAAGTGAATTTATTAAGGATACAACAAGCAAAGGTAAAAATAAATAGTATCAGAACACACATAGAACAGGGAACATAGAACATAAAACAGACAGGGAAGAAAACACCATGGAAGCAGTATTATGATTCAAGCCACACAACATGGCTGGCAGTTACAGGTTCCAGGGCCACGCATGTGCAGACAAGCCCTCAGGCAAAATACCTAGCCTCCCTGGGGACCTTAAAAGACCCTGAGTGACATATGTGTGGCACAGTTGCATCACCTATGTATGACACAGGTATGTAGCTATGCACGCTCTTGAGCACATGCATAAGCTCCGTCATCTGTGCATGATGTAGCCATGTCTTCCCCCTGTGCACATGCACTAGGCAGCCTTTAAAAGCTGGGCACGCCATCTTCATCTCTCTCTCTCTCTGCACACCCACTTCCCCAGGCCTGTACAAGTCTCCTCCAATAAACTCCTAAGCAGGTTTGTTGCATGTTTCGTGCTTCCTTCTCACTTGAGCCAGGTAATTTCATTGGTGCCATGACTTGAATGGCAGGGCCCCTTTAAAATAACTCCCACAGCTGCCAAGCTCAAGGGACTCCCTCATTGGATCCACCTATCCCATCTCAAACCTTTTACTCTTCCAGCTCAAGATACCCCCTCGTATATGGTAGCTCAAGCAGGGCCCTCCTCCCTTAAGTTCCAGAGGACACCAAGATCAGCCACTTTTTCTCCAGTTCCAGAAGAATAAAAGTCTCATCACCGTACTCAACTCTCCTGTACCAAAAACTCCATATACTCTCCCTCTTCCTCTTTCTTCTATTTGCTTTATCAACTTTTCTATATCTCCAATGTCATACTTAAATTTCCAGTTAACCACTCAGCTGTTATTACAGAGACCATCATTAAACATAGAGTCAGAGATACAAGGACTGGCAAAGGCCCAGGTGGTAAGAAACAATAACGAGTTTGGGGACATTCACAGTCCCAGACTCCAAAAAACTCACAAAACAGACTTTAACATAACAGGTTTATCACTGACTGCAGCAGTGTCTCCTGGGTGTTAAGGTATTACCATGATGCTAAAGAGAACAAGTGCCTTAAGATTTGCTTCAGGTAAAACATTAAGGGGTCTAATAATTCCCCTTTCTAATAATTCCCCCTTCTTTTCTTCCCTCGCCCCGCCGTCTTCTATTCCAATACTATACTATCGTAACCATAAGTTTTTAATATATCTAAAATTTATTTCTTTTTAAACATTTTTTATAAGCTCCAGGGATCCAATTGGACCTATCTAAACAGACCAGACTTGCCCAGAATAGGTATCATTTAATTCTTCCCTTATCATTCCTGGTCTCGGGAACTCCTGGGAAATTCCCTCCTCCACCCTAAAAATAAAACCTCCTCCATCTTCCATCTTGGGACTCTCCTCCCTCAATCACCAGGATCTAAAATTTTTCCAGACATAATCTTCTGCCTTCCCAACATCTTTCAAGGTCCAAACTGCCAGCCAGCCAGTTCCACAGAGCCCAAAACACATGAAAGTAATCAGCCACCTCAGGACATGGTAAAGCACCTCAACTCTCTGATGCCCACAAAATCAGCCTAAAGCAGTCTCAAGAGACCTAATGACACCCAGAAAATCAGCAGGAAGCAGTCATGGGAGACCTGACGATGCCCCATTCCCACCCATTGAGGACGCCAAACTCCCCAAATTTTTATAATAAACAAAAGGGTGGAATGTTATGATTCCAGCCAACCAGGATGGCTGGCACTTCCAGGTTCCAGGGCCACCCATGTGCAGACAAGCCCTCAGGCAGAATACTTAGCCACCCCGGGGACCTTAAAAGGCTCTGTGTGACCTACGGGGCAACACGGTTGCATCACCTATGTATGACGCAGCTATGTAAGCCCTTGTGCGCATGTGTGAGCTCCATCATCTGTGTATGACGTAGCCATATCTTCCCCCTGTGCACATGTGCTAGGCAGCCTTTAAAAGCTGGACGTGGCATCTTCAGCTCTCTTTCTGCACACTGACTTCACCAGGCCTGTACACGTCTCCTCTAATATCCTAAGCGGGTTTGTTGTGTGTTTTGTGCTTCCTTTTCATTTGCAACAGCTAATTTCCAGCAGCCCTTGGAAGAGCCAGCAGAGATAACTGGAACAGCCTGACAGAGAAAGTAAACACAGCAACAGCACTAATACCACCAAATCAGGGCTTACAAACATCCAGCAGAGGTGACTTTGGAGGAAGCTGAGGCTGTGAACTGGAATTCCCAATTAAGCGCTCTCCATGGATGACCTTCCAGAGATTGAACGTCCAGAGTTCTGTCGCCACTGTAGGCGTTTTTTTTATACCAATGGACACAAAATTGTGACCTCTGATTAACATGATTAACTTAGCTCTTCTCAAGAACACAGTGTTTTTAATGGGCTGTTTTGGCATTCTCCTCCCTAGGTATCAGCTAATCCTGAACAAAGGGCCTTGGACACTTTGAGACAAACATGCTTTGGTCTACAGTGGGAGACAAGCAACCCTTCTTGCAGAGCCAGCATCTCGTGAGCTCAATCAGCACATGACAATTCGCCATTATAATGTACATCATACGTGCCTTCAGAGAGCCAAACATCTCCATAAGAGACATTCTCCTTGCAAAACCAGGGAAAAGAAAAGCAGAATTATAATGAGGTTCTAGGGAAAAATCTGTCAGAAGATTTCAGAACAAGTCACAGAAAAGACAGATCTGTTAGAATTCCATCATGCAGGGTGTTCACTGGGGTGGAGCATTCTGGGAGAGAAGTCTTTGTAAAGATGGGGCAGCTTATTAAAGATCCAGTATGCTTTTAATCTCAGCACTCAGGAGGCAGAGGCAGGCCAACCTCTGTGAGTTCAAGACCAGCCTGTTCTACATAGCAAGTTCCAGGATAGTCAGGACTACCTAGAGAGACCCTATCTAAGAAGGCAAAAACAAAAAGCCAGTGGTATGTATTGGGGACCAGAGCTTTTGGGTGGCTGCTCTAGGCCTGAGAGCCAACACTGTATTAAGGAGGTTGGACAATATTTCCCATGGACACTGTCCACTGATCTACTGATGTCTTACGTGTTTAATCTCAGCCTCAGAACTTGGTTGTGAGCCACAAAACAGCTTCCTTCCTGTTGATGTGGAAGGAAAACCCTGGTTTCACGGTGGAGACAAATCTGCCTTTATTTGAGGCCTTCCTGGTGGATATTGGTGTATTTGACCTCCCTGACCTTATTTGATTCATAAATTGGGTGAGGAGAAAGGAATTCTGCACTACAAAGCCCAGGCCATCATTTCTATCTAATTTCAGATCTAATAGCAGGCTCTAAACAAAACGCCTCCATGTGAGAGCTATGCATACCAGGGCTTTATGTTTTAAACTCAAAAGTCATCTTTGGAGTCAGGCACAGTGGTCCACATTTGTGATTCTGCCACCTGGGAAGCAGAGTCCTGTGGATCCAGAATTCAAGGTCTTCCTGAGCCACAAAGTGACTTGGAAGCCAGTCCGACTCAAACATAAAAATAATTTTATTACTAACCACACTCTGATAAAATCCTGCTTGACCAATGATTCTATGTGGAATGAAATGTTGGACTCCACAAAGCACAGTTTGGGAATCAAGCTGCCTGGGGCTAGAACCCTGGTGTTCTGTTCAGTAACTCTGAGCCCCAGAGTTCATGTACCTTCTCTGAGATGCTAGTTTCTTTCTCTTTTTTTAAGATTTATTTTTATCTGGTGTGTGAGTGGTGTGTATCTCTCTGTGTGTATATGCATGCATGCTTCATGCATGCAGTACCTGAAGAGGCCAGAAGAGGGCTAAGATCCCCTGGGATCTGGAGTTACAGAGAGTTCTAAGCCACCATACTGGTGCTAAGAAGCAAACCTGGGTCCTCTGGAAGAGCAGTCAGTGCTCTTAACTGCTGAGCCATCTCTCCAGCTCCCAGTTCATGTTCATCCATATTCTTTCTCTCCCATTCCACCAGGGTCTTACTATGTAGGCCTGGCTGGCCTGGGACTTGCTATGTAGACCAGAGTGGGCTCAAAATCACAGAGATCCTCCTGCCTCTGCACCACAAATGCTGGGATGAAAGTCACGTGCCACCATGCACACCCAGCCCAGATTTCTCTTTTTATAAAACAGTTATAGCTGAGATCTGCAGTGCTGGGAATTGAACTGAGGTCTTCAAACTTACTAAGCAAATGCTCTACCATGGGGCTACATCCAGCACCTCAGCTCTGAAATTGTGGGATAATGATGGAATCAAACAAAACAAAACCAGGTTTGGAGGTACAGATCTGTAATTCCAGCGTTCAGAAGGATTTAGAGTTTCAGACCACAAACTAAATAAAACCCAAACCAAAAAGATGTAAATCTGACTGTGAAGGATTAAATGCGGCCTATTTACTTGAACCTGGGCCATTCTTAACCACACTGGGGATCAGAGGCTTTCCCTCCTGCTCTCCCCCTGTCATTCTCCCTCGGCATCTTTCTCATGGAGACATGAAATATTATCTCCCCACTGATCAGACCTTGCACTTGATGGCATCTTCCCTGATGTGGATTATGACAGATTCTGTGCTGAATTTTTCCCAGATGAGGAAGAAAGAGTAAGGTACATACCAGAAGTGAAAAATACTTTCCAAATGTCTTGTTCTTGCCTGAAATTCTCCTCCCTTCACACAGTTCTCAGCCCCTACGTGGTGGCTCATAACCATCTGTAACTTAGTCCCAGGGGTCCGATGCCTTTTTCTGGCCTTGAAGGCACCAGGCATGCATGTAGTATACAAACATATATGCAAGAGAAAGACCCATATATATAAAATAAAGTAAATTTTAAAACCAGCCAAACAAATGGAAAGACTTCTAGTAGAACTGTACACCCCAGAATCTGAAGAGCAGAAAGGAAATTAGACTATTTAATATTTTGTGGTTTTATACATAAAAATATCTACCTCATGAGTCTTTTATGAAGATTAAATGTTTGGGTACACGTGAATAATTCAAAAATGTTGGCTGTAATTATTTATTACTCATATATAGGCAATAGAACCGTCAGCATCATAACAACAGGGATAAGAATGTTAAAAGTGCAGAGCTAAAAGACACGGACTCACCCGTGGTCTCCCCACCACCTTCTCTCCTAGTTGGAACCAGAAACACGTCACAGCCAGGTTTGGTTTTCTGCTTTTGTAGTGACAAAGCACGCTTAGGAATCATAGTCCTGAATGGAAGGAACAGAAGGGCAGAAAGCCACTGTGCATTTTAACACACAGCAGTGTGGGGGTATCTTTAGAGCAGCACAGAGGGGAACTTGACGCCACCTTCTTATAGCTGATCTCCTCCGGGAAGGCTTGTCTGCAGACAATTGCTTACAGACAAACAAACGCTCCACTCATTCTTCTCGGGGGTTCTCCAAGGAGCACAGTCAAACCCACTAACATCCGCGGTGATCATGTTAAGAGTCACTCTCTCGCTCCCAGCCCTGGAAGAGTAGAGGAGATTTGGCAACTGTTTCAGTTACACCTCGCAGGCTTGGGTCTCACTTCTCATCACATGAGTGGGAATCTGAGAGCTTGCCCAAAGGCTGACTCACTGCCTGTCCCGTCCTTGTATGTGGTGCAGAGGCCTTTGGGGGATAGCTCCAGGAGGCTGAGGTTGTGAGGGTAGTATCCCCATGACAGCCTCAGTCCCTTGTGTGAGGGGACTCCAGGATTCAACAGCGAAACCTACTGCACTGTCGCCTGGGTCTCACATCTGTCTTCAATAGTGAGAGACATCTGGATGAAGCAGCTCAGCCTGCAGGATTTGTGACAGGCTCAGCCCAGCGCTCCCTCGGGCTAAGCTACCCTGAGAAGGGCAGCAGCGTGACCGTTGAGATCCTATCAGAAGAGAAGGACATGTGAGAGAGTTTGTTAAACCAAAGGAAGTTTCAACGTATCTCAAAATTAGGAAGTTTTATTTTTAGAAATTGCAACATAAAACTTAACGGTCCCTTGATGTGCCTGCTGTCTGGAGTGGAGACGGAGCTGGTGGCAGTCACAGGAATAATTGCCTCAGGGCCCTTCATTTTGTGGCTCTGAGTCCTTAGGCTGAATTCAGGGAGGAGGACACAAAGCCCTGGGAACAGAGGCCTATCTCACCTCTGAGAAGCAGGGTCTTTTCTAAAGGAAGTTCTTAGGTTATGTAATGGTCAAAGAGGAGCTAAAAACATGAAAAATTTAAATCAGGCATCGTGGTACAAGCCTTTAATTCCAGCACTTGAGAGGCAGAGGCAGGTAGATCTCTGTAGTTCGAGGCCAGCCTGGTTTACACGGTGAGTTCCAGGACAGCTAGGACAACACAGATAGACTTTGTGCCAAATCCAAGAACCTCACCACACACAGCCAATCCCGAAAATGTCATGAAAATAAAGTCAAGTGACTCTGGTCACAAAGGTATGAATCTCTTAAGGGAGTCGACCCCAGGTTCCTGGGGAACATGTGCTTTGTCAAGAAGCACAAGAAAGGTCTGAACAAGATATAGGCAAGCAATGTGAAGGCCAGGACTGTCATGGAGGCCTTTGTGAAGCCCAAGACGCCCAAGGGCCCCAGTGGCAGCTGCCTTGCTCTCAATGCTTGCCCCAAGCTTGGGAAGTGGATTAGCAGCTACGTGGCCAAGGCTTACAGGCTCTGCCAACCAAAGCCCAAGGTTCATACTAAGGCAGAGGCCTCAGCTCCAGCTCAGGCTCCCAAAGGTGCCCAGGTCCCTGTGAAGGCTCCATAAGAATGTTTCTGTCTGCCAATGTGGAGGCAGATGGACTGGAGACACACACACACACACACACACACACACACACACACTTTTTGCAGATGATCAGGACCCTGTTCTGTTTCTTATTTTAAGTCTTTTTTATTTTATATGCTCATTTGTGTGAGGGTGTCAGATCCCCTAGAACTGGAGTTGCAGACAGTTGGGAGCTGCCATGTGGGTATTGAACCCTGATTCTCCGGAAGAGCAGCCACTGCTCTTAACCGCTGAGCCATCTCTCCAGCCCCCCCCATGCTGTTTTCACAAACAAACTTGAGACAAGATCTGTTAAAAAGAAGAAAATAAAAATCATTTGTGTGTGTGAGACACACACAGAGATTTAAGATAATTAAAATAATTTAAAATAAGATAATTAATTTAAATATTTAAGGTATTTAAGAACAAATTCTCAGAGAGTCATATGACATGAGTTTCTCTTCCCTCCCTCCCTCCCTCTCTTCCCCCTCCCTCCCTCCCTCCCCTGTCCCTTCCTCCTTTCAGTTGGTTATATTTTTTATTGTTGCTTCCCATGTGTGGTTTAAAAAAAAACTGTAGCCGGGTGGTTGTGGTGCACACCCAGCTCTCGGGAGGCAGAGGCAGGAGGATCTCTGTGAGTTTGAGGCCAGCCTGGTCTACAGGAGCTAGTTCCAGGATGGCTCTGGGGGAGAAAAGGTCCTGTAACCCCTGTTGAGAGGGAGGCACTGAAGGAGGAGGGCATACTATGACTGGCCTCTATAGTCCTGGCTTTGGTGGTGGCAAATGGCCTGAAGCTGGCAGCTAAACAGGTACTGTACAGATGGTGGAGACTTAGGAAGGAAACTCCAGAGAAACACTGTGGCCTCTGCGGCAGCAGACACTTAGCATTTGGAGACAAGGCATGAAGCTGGGACTGTGATAGGCAGGAGGAACCACAGCTCAGGAGCCCCTGGGGCTTTTGTTTGTTGTTTGTTTCGTAGAGCTGGCTAGCCTTGAACTCACAGAGATCCACCAGCCTCTGGCCCCCAGTACGGGGCTCAAAGCTGTGCGCCATCATACCCAGCCAACACCCTAGCCTTATGCCTATGTTCCCCCTGCCTTTTCCCTCTCTGTCAAACATAATAATAATAAAAACATTACAAAATTAATTGTTAAAGAATAGAATTGATAGCAAGTCTAATTTGAAGGTTGGGATTTGCCTTAATTTGTGAGTCTAGGATCAAGTAACACTCTGCTGAAGGTTACTTGAAACAGAATCCCAGAACAAGGAGTTGACGGGCCACTCTGAAGTTTCCTCATGAGACCAGAATAGCGAGTCAGGACAGACAGAAGGCCATCATTATCCTTTTTGGAACTTTATATCTGTCTTATGGCTTTTTGGAAGGAGAGATAACAGTGTAATTTTAGCATGAGTGACTCCATTTTGATTTTTGGTCATGTCCATTGGGGCCCTATGCAGGAACTGAGTCTAAAAATATGTCCTCCTGTAATTTGTATTTACTACGTCTGTCTTACAAACATACAGTGAGCCCCTGGGAGCCAGTCTGACTGTCATGCCAACCCAGAGGAAAACAGCCCAAAGGATAGACGGTGCTCAGGAGAATTCTGGGGGACGGCCGAGTTAGACGTAGCACAGATCAGTGTGTGTCCAGGGCAATCACACTAACCCTACCAATCAATCCTTTACAGATTAAATCCAGCTTTTCAGAGCCCTGTAGCTAACAGATCAAATGCAGACACACTCCTTAAAATGCAGGCAGGGTGCCAGCGAGATGGTTTCAGTGGTTAAAGGACCTTGACCAAGCCAGACAACTGAGTTCCACATGGTAGGAACGAACCAAATACACAAGGCTGTCCTGTGCTGTAGAAACGGTTTAGTGGTTAAGAGCACTTGTTGCTCTTGCAGAGGACGTAGGTTCAATTCCCACACCCACACAGCTGTTTACAGCCGTCTGTAACTCCAGTTCCAGAGAATCCCATGACCTCTTCTGACTTCTGTGGGCACCAAGCACACACAGGGTACACACACAAACATGCAGACAAAACACTCAAACATAAAATAAAATGAATGGGTCTTAATTTTTTTTTGTTTTTGTTTTTGTTTTTTTTGTTTTTCGAGACAGGGTTTCTCTGTGGCTTTGGAGCTTGTCCTGGTTTAATTTTTATTTTTTAAAAAAAAGATAAAGCATGGGGTCAAGGTTCAGTGAGATAGCTCAGTGGGTAAGGGTGCCTGTTGAACCTGAGTTCAACCAAACTGACTCCAAAGATGAAAGGCAGGAAGTTATTTCTGCAAACTGTCCCCCAATCTACACACACACACACATATGTGCGCATGCACACACACACACACACAGAGAGAGAGAGAGAGAGAGAGAGAGGAGGAGAGAGGAGAGAGGAGAGAGAGAGAGAGAGAGAAGAGAGAGAGAGAGAGAGAGAGAGAAGAGAGAGAGAGAGAGAAGAGAGAGAGAGAGAGAGAGAGAGAGAGAGAGAGAGAGAGAGAGAGAGAGAGAAATGTAACAGAAAAGTCTTGCTGGCTTTTGTTCTGTTTCAAAACAGACTAGGTTGTTACATAATACTGATACACGAGGCTTTGAAAGGTATGCAATAATCTTTTTGCTGGATTACTAATTTGGGGCTTTCTTCCCCCACACCCTGTGAGCAGGGGAAGTGAGGGACTAGATTACTGTCCCCGATTGGGAGAACCTGAAGAAGCAAGTCTGGGAGCCTCTGACACTCGAGGAAGTCACGCAACGCTGCCTGCTTGGCCTCCCTTGCTGGTCACTGGTGACTGCCCCTCTAAAACCGTCCTCTCTGACTGACCTTGCATCTAGTGGTGTCCTCTGTGCCACCACTCAGGGACCCTTGAGCCAACTATGGGTTCCAAATGTTATGAGAGGCCAAACACCGACCTGTCCACTAGAAGTGAGAGGATTAAATGCTAACAGCCTTGCTGAGGACAAACTGGAACTATCTAACAACATTTTTAACTGTGATAAAATATGTGCACAGCAAAGTGCACCATTGAACCACGTTTAACATCCACTTGGTGGTACTGTGTGCATTCACGCTATGTACTCACTCTTCATCTCTCCAAATTTAAATGCGGGCAGTAACTCCCCACTCCTCCTCCTCCCGGCCACCTCTCTACCTGTGCCTTTTAAAGCTCACTCTCCTACGTAGTTCACAGGGGTAGAACTGGAACCTGTCCCTTTGCACATCACGTACCATGCCTTCCATGTCTGTTCAGGTTGCAGCAGATGTCACGAGCTCACTTTTCAAAGCTGAATATCCATGTCTTATTTATGATGTCATTGGCTGATGCGTCTCACCATCTTAAGTGAGCATACTCGGACTCAGGACTCTTTTGAAGACTCTGTCTATACTTACATCAGCAGCTATAAAAAGGTATCTGTGGAAGACCTCAGGGTCACTACTCAATAGATAATTTTTCCTCTTTTCTTTCAAATAGGACTTGAGTTGCTTGAGTAGAAGACAATTTGGCAAAATCTATGCCAACTTGTATACTGTAAGATTTTGAAACCGGGACCGTATCTTATTTTGCACTTTGGAATGCTGGAGAGCCACCTGAGGCCTCACACGTGCTAGGTGAACCCCTGTTCGCTGAGCTATGGCTCCATATTCATATTCTCCAGCCCCATATTCTGCTTAACTTCGCACCCTCTACCTATTCTCACTTGACAGCTACGATGAACTTGCTGTTCTCCTCTGGTCCCACCCCCTCACCATGCCTGTCACAGTTAAGAAAAGCAGCACAGAGCACATCACGAGCGCTAAAAGTGATTAACGAGGTCAAATTGGTTTGGGAAGCAACTTGTTCCCTGACTCTTCTCTCTACAGGTCATACCCCTTTAACTACATGGAGGAGCACTTCCCAGACTCCTTGGACAACCTGAAACCACCATAGATGGAAACACGAGAGTCAAAATGCTCTTCTCTAGATGCCCAGGCCCCAGCATTGGGAGCACCCATCCTCAGCCTTGCAGGCCACAGGAGGCCATGCTCTGTAGCCCAACAGCACCAGCTCCAGGTGTTGAACAAGGTCAGGCTCTTGTAGGAAGAGTGAGGGCCGTCTCCAGAAAGCAGTGCCCGCCCTTCCCTGCACCATGTTGGTTGGAGGACATCTATCTATCTGCACAGCACAATCTCGGATGCTAAAATTCCTTCCCTGGGAAAGGTGTAAAGAACTCCACTTCTGCCGGGCGGTGGTGGCGCACACCTTTAATCCCAGCACTCGGGAGGCAGAGGCAGGCGGATCTCTGAGTTCGAGGCCAGCCTGGTCTACAAGAGCTAGTTCCAGAACAGGCTCTAGAAACTACAGGGAAACCCTGTCTCGAAAAACCAAAAAAAAAAAAAAAAAAGAACTCCACTTCTCCATCTAGGGTTCCAACAGCAGATCAAGGTCCCACCAGCATTAACCCTGGGAAACCAGTGCATTTATCAAGCTCACTTCCAGAGGGCTGAGTTCACGGAAGGCCACACGCCTCACTTTCTCCACACTGGCCCAGCAGTTGGTTCTGCAGTAGCACAGTTGCAAGACGGCCACAGCAGCTCTCGTTTTGGGGACAGGCCCTCAGAACGCCTTTAAACACACATTCGTCTCAGGTTGTTTTGGAGAATCGCCAACTGCCCCCATAAAACCCATCTATTTTGGTAGCTTGGAGGAAACCTCCCTGTTAGACATGCCACCGCTTCTCCAAACATTGTGTAGTTGCCAGTTTCTGGGCCGTGCTCACTGAGCCTGGTTTCCACCAGAGTCACCCCGCTCTCCACTGTAGCTTCTGCAGTCTGTGTTCTCTTAAGTACTGATGATGCCAAGCACTTATCATGAGATGTTTGATTACTTATTGATCTTTGATTGATTCTTAAATATCTGCTTGGAACCTTGTGCATGTATTTGGTTTGATTCTATTTAATTTCTTTTATTCAGTGTGAGGGTGGCTCACATGTGCCACAGCTGGGGTATGGGGGTCAGAAGACAACCGTGGGCATCAGGTCTCCTCTTCCGTGTGGCTCTAGAAACTGTGCTCAGATCATCAGGCTTGGTAGCAAGCACCTTTCCCCCACTGAGCCACCCTGCCAGCCCTACTCCAATTATTTATATTTAGCAGCTCATGAAATGTTGGTATTTTCTTTTTTTGTTTTTTTTCACATTTCTGATACGAACGCAACAGTAAGAGATGCTTGCAAAACCACTCCTGAAACACCAGAAGAAGGTGGGCGGGAGGGCACACACCTGTCAATCTAGAACCGGGAGGAGGAGTCAGAAGGAGCAGCAGTTCAAAATTATCCTCAGCGACATAGTGGACATGAGGCCATGGGCAACATGACACCCTGTCTCCCTCTAACGCCTCATCCCTGCCCACAGAAAAAAGAGCCAGATAAAGCTGGGAATGGCTTCTCAACAGCCTCCTCTGGAGTTCTTTAAGAGCACACACATTAACTCAGCCACCCCACATGATACGCAGCACACACCCACTCAGCTGACATCCCTTTCCTGGAAAGGTATGGAATTTTGGCTCCGGCTAAGGCTTGTGTTAGCAGGAGGAGGACCAAAAGTCATTAGAGGTGGTGCCTGATTATAGTAGAAAGTTCTGAGTTGGACAGAGGAACAGAGAGCAGTGTTGGAGCTAATGCAGCAATGTGCCAGTGGCTGGACTGGGGAACCAGGAGGATGAGGTGGCAGTGGCACAGGGTCCCGCTCCAGCCCTGTGCACTTTCCTCTCAATGGTGGCACAATACGGGTCACATGCTTTTAAATAGGGAAGCATTTTTTTAAAAGGCAATACTGCAATATCTCAGTTAATTTTGCCTACAGTGGATTTCCTCCTTTTCCTTTTGGTGAGCTGACCTCAGCTCATTTGCCCATTTGGCAATCCTCAGATCCGGGATCCGCCAAGGGTCACACTAACATCCTACTGGGCTATTGCTCCACCAAAAGCAAGTCTGAGTTCAAAGTCCACCAAACACTGTCCAGAAGACTAGCACCCTCAGCCAGACCTAGGGTATCCCTGCTGAGATGGCTGTCACACTCTCAGACCCAGAGCAGCTCATGGAGTGAGACCCACTTGCTCCTTGGTGAAACTGGGAGATGCAAACCCTGCAGGGCTTAGGGCTCAGAAAGAGCCAGGTCTATGAGAGCTCTCTGTGTGATCACCACAGCTTCTCCATGATTGACAGGACGTTATTCTAAAGTAAAGACTAGCTTCAAAATGAACAACAACAACAACAAAATGTGTCTAAAAGTTTCATAAGACAATGTCAAAATACCCATATGAAAAGGGCTCTTCAGTGGTGGTATGGTTTGGATGTTTTACCTACTTGATGAAAAGAAATCTTTGGAGCTGGAGCCCTGTCTCATTGGTTAAGAGCACTTGCTGTTTTTTCAGAGAATTCAGGTTCTGTTTCCAGCACCCACATGGCTGCTCACAACCATCTGTAACTCTGGTTCCAGCAGATCAACCACCCTCTTCTGACTTCTGTGAGTACTAGGCATGACTGTGGTGCACAAATCCAAAACATATAAAAAATAAACAAAGAAAAAGAAAGCCATCTCTTTGGGCAAAGGAAATCTAAACTCCCAGGTTCTCCACAAGGAAGGGGGCGGTGGAGGTTCTTTGGGTTGTTTGAATGAAAATAGCCCACAGAGGCTTAAAAGGAGTGGTATTTTTAGGAACTGTATCACTTGAGTCTTCAAATGCTCAAGTCAGGCCCAAATGTAGAATTCTCGGCTCTTTTCCAGAACCATATCTACACAAGTGCCACCACGCTTTCTGCCATGACGACAATGGACCAAATCTCTAAACCTGTAAGACAGCTTCAATAAAATGCTTTCCTTTATAAGAGTTGCCTTGCTCATGGTGTCTCTTCACAGCAATAGAAATCCTAACTAAGACATGCTTCATTTTGTCATTTTGATTACAACCCAGAAAACAAAGCTCAATTAGCTTCCTAGCCTGTTTACTGTATCAGACTTTGGGTGCCATAAAAAAGGCAACGCACATTCACTGGGAATGAGATAACCTCAAAGGGTCGTCAGTGGCTGTCATTTAAGTGTAGTGGCATCATAAAGATAGAACCAGTATCAGGGAGCCATGAGCTTCTTAAATAGATGACATGTCACCTGACACCTTAGTGTCCTGGCATTGTACCTAGCTGTAAACAGAGACTGTGCTTATGTTTCCTGGCCACCCAGACCCAAATAATCAGAGATGATGTGGGATGTCCTTCTGTATATGTGTTGCTTTTATTGGTTGATGAATAAAACTATTTTGGTCAATGGCTTAGCTGTATGTAGGAAAAAAGAAGTTGGAGTCAGCCAGATGCCATGTAGCTGCTGAAGGAAAAGGACACCAGAACCTTACTTGTAAGTCACAGACTCGTGGCGATACACAGATTAATAGATATAGGTTAATTTAAGATGTAAGAGTTAGGTAGGAATATGCCTGAGCCATTGGCCAAGCAGTATTATAACTAATATAGTTTTGTGTAATTATTCGGGTCTGGGTGACCAGGAAATGAAAACACCATTTACATAATGGCGCCCAATGTGGAGTCGAACCCACGACCCTGAGATTAAGAGTCTCATGCTCTACCAACTGAGCTATCTGAAGCCAGCGAGTGGTTCTGCTAAAACGTGATTACAGAAGACAGATCACAGGATTGCATGGCACAGCTAGTGATTCAGGTGTGAGTTAAAAGACATCCTGGCTTTGGGGCAGTGAGGGAGGAGGCAGCCAGAGAAACAGAACAACGAGGAAAGGCACTGAGGGTCCAGTCTCTGGCTTCCTCTTGACTGTGGGGGAAAGAGCGTGTTTCTAGTGTGCAGCCACAGTCCCTCAGGATTTCTAAGAAACACTTGGTCTGCATGCAGTTGTTCTCCTGGAGCCAGCTGTGTTATAATCTGGACACATTTTAACTTGGAAATGTACAAACATCCTTCCAGCTGCTTCCTGCTTTTTCTTCCTGGGCCAGAATGATGGACCGGGAGAGAGCACTTCTGAAACCAAATGGAAAGTGTTATAGGGTTGGGGGAGGGGTGGTCAAACAGCTGAACTCCTTCCTAAGAAGGCACTGTGAACCGAGCTGCTTAGTAACTCAGAGCCCGGACTGAACTGACAAGGAGCAGAAGTCCAGGATCCACACACGCCCTTCTCCCCTCGCCAGCAGGCAAATGTCCTGGCTGAACCTTAGATGGAAAGAGACAGCCAGTGACACAGCGGTAAAGCCATCATTCCCCCATTCAACAAAGTCTGCATGACTGCTATCGCCTGCCACGCAGGCACCACCCAGTGCCAAGGGATAGGGCAGACATTCTCTGCTTCATGGACCTCAGACTCTGCCCTGGCTCTCACACATTAAGGGCCCCACTCTTGGAATCTCCAGGTTAGTAGGTCTTGGTAGCCTTCACACTTGTGTCTCTGAAAAGCGCCGTGAGTGACCGGGCTGCTGTCCCAGGACCACAGCTGGAGGGCACCTGGAATAGGCAGCTAATTCTCTCCCGGGCGTAATGTGGTTCGCTGGAAGAAACAGAGCCTGGCATATGTTACTGACAGCCTGAACTTAGCAGTCCCAGAGCAGAGGCCATCCCAGCTCCACCCAGGGAGGAACATCAGTAACTTAACATACAGGCATCACTGGGAAGACTTCACGGAGGCCCAAGCTCCCACCCTGATAGGAGAAGAGGAACAGCATGAGAAGTTTCTCACTGAAATAAAGACTGCACTCACCCGTGCCAGGTATGTGTGCAGTCATGTTCACAATCAACTTCAGAACATTTCTATCACCCTAAAATGAAACTTCGTACCCTCCAGCTACTAGTCTCCTGCCACCCCTAGCTTCAGGCAAGCACTAACCTTCCATCTACAGCACTGCTTCTCAGCCTGGGAGTTCCAGCCCTTTGGGGGTCAGATGTCCCTTTCACAGGGCTCACCCAAGACCGTTGGAAAACACAGATACATTATGATTCATAAGAGTGGCAAAATTACTGTTACAAACTAGCAATGAAAATAACTTCATGGGTTGGGGTCACCACAACTTGAGAACTGTATTAAAGGATCACAGCATTAGGAAGGCTGGGAGCCACTGAAGTGCAGACTCCAGGCATTTGGTAAAAATGTAATCATACTCTATGCTGTCATGTGTTTGGGGCATGCATGTGTATGTGTGTGTGCGTGAACAGTATGCTCATATGTCATGAGCCTGTGGAGGCCAGAGGTTGATGTTGAATGTCTTCCAATATTGTTCTCCATATTATTATTATTATTATTATTATTATTATTATTATTATGAGACAAGGATAGCTTTGGCTGACCTGGAACTCTCTATGTAGACCAGAATGGTCTTGAACTCTGCCTCTGGGATAAAGGATACATATCACCACATCCAGTTTATTATTTTAATTTTGGACACGCTCTCTCTCTACAGCTCTAGCTGGCCTGGAACTTGCTATTTCAACCAGGCCGGCATCAAAGTCACAAAAATCTACTCATCACTTCTTCCTGAGTGCTAAGATTAAAGGTGTGTCCTTGTCTCTCTTACTGTGGTGGTTTAAAAGCCATGGTCCCAATAGGGAGTGACGCTATCAGGAGGTGTGGCCTCGTCGGAGTGGGTGTGATCTTGTTGGAGAAAGCATACCACTGTTGGGGTGGGCTTTGAGGTCTCCTATGCCCAAGCTATGTCCAGTGTCACAGACTCCTGCTGCTGCCTGGAGATCAAGATGTAGAACTCGCAGCTCCTTCTCCATGTCTGCCTGCATGCCACCCACCATGACAATAATGGACTAAACCTTTGAACTGTAAGCTGGCCCCAATTAAATGTTTTCCCTTATGAGAGTTGCCATAGTGATCATGGTGTCTCTTCACAGCAATAGAAACACTAAGACACTTACCTTACATATTTTTAATTTTTTTTAGTTTTTATTTTATTTTATATGTATGAATGTGCCACACATGCATGCCTGATACCCAAGGAGGTCAAAAGAAGGAATCAGATCCCCTGGACCTGGAGTTATAGATGTTAGTGAGTTATAGTGCTGAAAACCAAACCCCATCGTCTCCAAGAGCAGCAAATGACGGAGCCATCCCTTCTGATCATTGTTTATTTTGATATTTATTTGTTTTTTACATTTAGTAAGTGAACATATGTGTGTGCATGTGTGCTCATGCCCGTGAAAAACTGACTACATCACACCCCTCACTGCACCTGGGAACTGAGCTCAGACTCTATGTTTGTTCAACATGCACTTTACCCACTGAGCCATCTCCCCAGCCCCCCAAAATGATTTTTATCAGGAAAATGTGACTACTTTTTTACTCAAAAAGTAATCGTTAGAAACACAGGTGGAGACAAAACACTGAGGAGTACCTGCTGAACCCCAGAGCTGTGTATCCCAGGATGCCAGCTCCCACTCGTGGGACCGTAGAGGGCAGTGTGAGGGTCACTGCAGGCCTGGTTCACCTCTGCTCCCCATAAGGATCCTCCTCAATGAGAAGAGGCTTCTTGAAAGAAGTGGGAGCCTCCGGGAACCCCTTGAGGAACCTGCCTGACTCCATTTTGAAGGCGGGAAGCCCTCATGCTATATTATTTAAAAAAAAAAAAAACAAAAAACAAAAAAAACTGGGCTTCTGTTTTTAAGTCTCTGTTTCCTAGAACTTGACCTGCCACAACCCATGACCTTGACTTTGTCTTAGTTAGGGTTCCTATTGCTGTGAAGAGACACCATTACCACAGCAACTCTTAGGAAGAAAACATTTCATTGGGGTGGTGGCTTTCAGTTTCGGAGGTTCAGTCCATTATCATCATAACGGCATGCAGGCAGACATGGTGCTGGAGGAGCTGAGAGTTCACATCTTGATCTGCAGGCAGCAGGAGTCTGCCACACTGGGCATAGCTTAAGCATATGAGACCTCAAAGCCGAACCGCAGTGACACACTTCCTAATAATGCCATCCCCTACGGAGGCCATTTTCTTTTAAACTACCACACCTCGCCCATCAGTGACCACATGATGATGGTTGTTGGATCTGGGTTTTCGTTGTTTTTCACTTGCTTGTTTCTGTTCTGTTTTGAGATTTTTCTGTGCTTCCTAACTGCCCCATTGTCTCGCTTCTGTAAACCTGTTTTGCAATTGCTCCTGATTTTACTCCTTAAAACGGCCCTGAGAAATGGACTCAGGGCTGCTGTCTCTAAGGCAGTCGCTGGCCAGCTCTAAGCTTGGCTTCACAACTGTGGTAATGGTCTTGTTCTCACCCAATGAGACTGACACCACCCATCTGTGGGGGCCCACAGAGCTGGGTCCCCTCCACCTTAACTGAAGGTCGGAGAGTTTAAGCCTACTCTCGCTCTTTCAAAGTTATTGACAAGAGGTCTAGCTTAAGACGTGGCTACAAACAAGATATCTTGACCTAAGGTGTGGTTATTTGGTGTTTGGTGGGTATTGAGATGGTCCACAGAGGTGGATCCAATCCACCCTGACCAAAGTCAGAGAGTTTCGGCTTATTCCTGCTCCTTCAAGGATATGACAGAAGATCTGACCAGGGAGTGGCTGCCTATAGGATGCTTGGTCTAAGGTGCTGTCACTGCATGTCCTGCCTAAACAACAGAATGCTTAACTCAGGGTATAGTTGCTTGATGCTTCCGGTATTGAAGGAGAATTGCTCTGTTTGCTCTTTGTGTCATGTTCAAGCAGTCTTTTGCCTTCTTACCCCCACTTTGGATTGGGGTGTATAAGCATATGGAAAATAAACGAAGGCATATTCAGTATTCACTGGATTGCCCTCCTGGTTCTATCCTATGTCTCTGTATTTCTTCCATATCTCTGTTCCTCCTACCTAATCCACACGCCCCTACACTGGAACGTTGAACCCCGTTGAAGCTGGACCCTGACAGATGTTGCCCCAATGTGTGGCTAGTGTAGCTATGACAGCCATCCAAGTAATCTTATTAGGAGTCAGAGGCACACTGAGGCATTTGAAAAGCCAGACTATGGTTGTGTAGAGATGTTTTCTCAGCTTCTCTTATGCAGAAGGTTCAACCTGGAGCCAGAGTCAGCAAGACCATCCTCCAAGCTCTCTCATGAAGATGTTTGGGAATACTCAACCATTTTGAAATTACTCCTGTCACCAGGAGAGGACACTTTGGGGCTCTTCTAGGGTCCTCTGTCTCTTCTGCAGCCCTAGTCCTCCTGGCTGACCCTGGATGCCTCCGGATTTCTCACAAGTCCTGAGCTGCCCTCCACCTGTGCCAGGCTCTCACATGCCACCGTGGTAAGGGAATACTGGGGTGTCTTTGAGAAGTAAGGAGTCTTTGGGTAGGTGTTGGCAGAGGTTTCTATCCTGCCGCCAAAGAAACACACAGAGGTCTACATTAATCATAAACTGGTTGGCCTATTAGCTCAGGTTTCTTATTAACTCTGACATCCTACATTAACCCATAATTCTTGTTTGTGTTAGCCACATGGCTTGGTACCTTTTATCAGCGAGGCATTCTCTTCTTGCTTCCTCTGTGTCTAGGTCATAACTGTAGACTGAGCTTTCCTCTTCCCAGAATTCTCCTGTTCTGGTTGCCCCGCCTATACTTCCTGCCTGGCTACTGGCTGATCAGCATTTTATTAAAGCAATACAAACGACAAAGCTTTACAGGGTACAAGACTATTGTCCCACAGTGGGCAGGAGCTAAATTTCCAGAAACTAGATGGCCATCAACTTTTCCCCCAAAACAGGCTTTCGGGTTTTGTACTCGTGAATTCAAAGAATTAAATTCATGAACCACATTAGAGAGAAGTTTATAAACTCATAGGTGGGACTGGCATGGCGCTCAGCCACATGGCTGACATTCAGCACTATGTCAGATAGGAAAAGGGGACTTCATAGAAAGAGTAAGAAGTCCAAAGTGCCAGGAACGCTACAGTTTGATTCTGGCTGGCATAGAAAAGCAAAGGACATAAGAGGAGACTAGCCAAGGATGGGCACACCCACAAAGCTTCAGGAAGGCTTGAAGGGACTATGCTAGGAGAGGGAATTCTGGGAAGAAAAAGTGCATTATCTCATTAAAGGGATAATTATTCCTCCTACCTCTTTAGCATAACTTAAAGTAGACAGGCTTTCCTTCCTGAGGGGAGCTCCCTTGGCCTAGGAATTTGACCTGCCCAGTTGGCCACTGTATTACCTCTTAAGGGAAGCTAGGAGACACAAGAACATGTCTCCACCCAGATAATTCCTTCCTTTCTGCTGGGAAGCAACAGCTTCCCCTTCAACCGACCTTCCATGCTTCTGCAACTCCAGCTCCCTGTGAGCCGGTTGCTTTTGTGGATGTAGCTGCTGCCCACGCCTCCCTGTAGACATCCCATTACCACGCCTTCTTGTCTGCTCAAACCTTCACTTGTCCCAGTATAAGGCATCATGAGAAATCCAGAAGCCAGGTCAGAAACGGCACTAGCCTCTGGGAAGCCTCCCAAGGGTTTCTTACTTCATCAAGTCTGAGACAGGAATGCCAGGGTTCCACTCAGAAGGAACGGGGCTCTTAGATTCGGTTCTGCTCAAAACCAGTAGTAGAACTGTCAGCCTGTCCCCGCCCCACACCATCATATCAGCGGTTTGGGGCCTTGAGAGCAATTGCAGAATGCAGTGTGTTAGCTCAGCAAAAGGCGAGGCCAGAAGTCCCGACCCCTGCTATGCTGCCCTCTTCTTACTAAGTAGCTCAGCTCTGACTACAGAACGGGAGCAGAAGGGAGAAGACGGAGGTGTCTGAGACAGACGTGACGGGGAGTAGAGAATGGGAACATCCCACAGTAGGACTGTGACCAGTGAGGTGTGGCCCGGGCAGAACCAGAGCTGTGGGACAGGACCCGCACCCACCCCACATAATGGCTGAAGGTCAGTCAAGCAGTGATAAGAGGCTATCATCACTAGTAGCGCCCTTGGGCTCAGGGTGTGGAAACAAAGCCCGGAAACAAAGCTTACTTCTCAGCCAGAGGAGGACCTGGGCCCAGGAGGCTGAGGCCTGAATTATTAAGCCCGTGAGAGAAACTGGCTCTCCTGAATGCCAAGGGGGCCAGATCTGTCCCGCCCTGTGGGCTGAGCTTCATCACACACATTTTTAGCATTCCCCTTCCCAGTAAAGTAGCTTGGTATCCAGTCGTCCCCGCCCCTATGAAAACCTGCAGTTCCCCTCAGGCGCCCCCCCACCCCACCCCTCTCCCGCGCACAGGGAAAACCTGCAGTTGCAGACAGGCAGACTCTGGGGCTGACTACAGGAGCCTTCTCCTGTCAGCAGGAGATGTTCCGAGGAGGCCCATGCTCCAGATTCTGCCCCGTCACCCCCATCTCGGGTTTCTCCTCCTTTAGGTCCTCTGCACACCCAGGCTTAAATAGCCCTTACAAGGGTTGAATTTCCTATGTCTGGACAAGAAGAGCAGGAGGACCCACCCGAAAGCGGGTCAGAATGATGCCATGAAGCCTGAAGGAAGTGACAGCCTTCCACTGGCCATGCTTCTGGACTGTCCCACAAGGAAAAATACCTGGTGGTCCCGACCCCTGCTATGCTGCCCTCTTCTTACTAAGTAGCTCAGCTCTGACTACAGAACGGGAGCAGAAGGGAGAAGACAGAGGTGTCTGAGACGGACGTGACAGGGAGTAGAGAATGGGAACATCCCACAGTAGGACTGTGCCCAGTGAGGTGTGGCCCGGGCAGAACCGGAGCTGTGGGACAGGACCCGCACCCACCCCACATAATGGTTTACGTGGTTTACGGACCCACTAACTCCTTTCCGATTTTCTCACCTACGGTCTGTCTCTTCTCAAATTCCTGGAAACCACAGATTTCCTATTGATATTGGCTGATATGGGGGTTCTGTGAACGTTTCAGGAAGGGGTCCAAGTTTTTGGGTTCTCAAAGGAAGAATTTAGCAGACAAAGATAACTAAGAGTACATTTCCAAGGGACCAAGCTGGAGGAAGGCCAGAGCAGCCCAAATGCTGGGCCGTACCAAGTAAACAAGGGGTTTCCACACATGCTCATTGACCTGTCGCTACAGATCAAACCAGACCTTTTCATGTAGCCTGAGTTTTACCCCCCACACAGTCACATAACACTACCACAAAAAGGATACAGAATGGGCCTTGTCATCTACAACTCTCCCTGCTAAGATCTATCCCCTCAAAACCGTGCTTTTGACTTCTTGGGAATTATTCTGTGACTGATGCAGATGGAAGCCGGCGACTGAGATGCTGTGGGTGTGCCTGCGTTTGCTACCCTTCCAGCCGGGGCACCTAGGATTTCCAATCTGTCCACCCAGGGTAAGACTGGGCCTCAGAATCCAGGTCTGCCTTCCTGACAACGTCGCTGTTCCAGGAGCCGCTGAATTAGACACGAGAACATGTACGGGGAAACCGTTGCACACTGTGTGCTCTGAGGACTCTCATTCCAACTTCAAAGGTTCCCACAGTCTTATCTACCCCAGTCTCAACCTGTTTTAAAAGTCCAAAGTCTTTTCGGGGACTCATGACACTCTATTAACTGTAACGCCCCGTAAAATCCAAACAAAAGCAGATCACCTAGTTCTAAAATACAGTGACACAGGATATGCATTATCATTTAAAACGCTGGGAATGAGCATAGTGGGGAAATACTGTGCCAGAACAAGACGGAAACCAGCTGGGGAAACTCCAAACTCCGCATCTCCATGTCTGATGTCAAAGCACTCTTCAGGTCTCCAACTCCATTCAGCTTTGTTGATTGCAGCCTTCTTTCTCTTGGGCTGGTTCCGTTCCCTGTTAGCAGCTCTCCTCGGCAGGTATCCCATGGCCCTAGCATTTCCAACATCTCGGGGTCTCCAACACAATCCAGGCTTCACCTTTACAGCTTCACACATTGGCCTCTCTGGACCTCCATGCGAAAGCATCCCTGCCATATATCTGGCCTCAGCAGCCTTCCTTAGCAGCAGAGGAGATTCCATAACCCTTCACTTGTCTCCTTGACTCTAAAGCCAGAACCACATGGCTGAAGCTGCCAAGTTCCGCTGCTTGCTGGGACTGGAACATGGCCCCCTCGTTCAAACACATTTTCACCAGCTTTCTATTTTCAATGGTTTCCTTCACTGCCTAAGTTTGACTGTTCTGGAACTCTATCTGTGGACAAGGCTGTCCTTCACCTGCCTCTGCCTCCTGAGTGCTGGGATTAAGGGTGCGTGCCACCACAACCAGGCCTACGCTTTTCTTTAATTCCTTTTCACAAGTTGGAAGCCCAGCTGGGTAGGACCTTGCTCTGAGGTCTAGACTCCCTTAGCAGCAGGCTTTTCTTTAGTCTTCTTATCCCCCTTGAGCACAGGATTTAGCTCCACTAAATTTCCTGGTGCCCCCCAGGCTCTCCATTCTGTATTTTTCCTTGCTCAGCTTACTCCTTTTCACTACAGATCTGCAGAAGACTGGCCTCTAATAACCAAGCAGCACACTCACCACTAGGCTGCTGTGCGGTGCCCTCTGCCTGCACACTCAACACTAGGCTGCTGTGCATTGCCCTCTGCCTGCACACTCACCACTAGGCTGCTGTGCGGTGCCCTCTGCCTGCACACTCACCACTAGGCTGCTGTGCATTGCCCTCTGCCTGCACACTCACCACTAGGCTGCTGTGCGGTGCCCTCTGCCTGCACACTCAACACTAGGCTGCTGTGCAGTGCCCTCTGCCTAACCTGCTACTTCACAGCTCTTCATTTGTGCCCCAGGCAGATTCCTTTGGACAAGGGCAGAAAGCAGCCACTTTCTTCGCCAAAACAGCGCAAGATGTCTCTAGGCCACAGAGCAGGTTTCTCCTCTGAAGCCTCTCGAGCCGAGCTCTCCCAGCACTATGTCTTCCGTGCTTTTCCTAGGATGGTTTATGAAGCCCAGTTTAAAGCTTTCAAATGTTTTTCTAAAATTCACATTCCTCTAAACAAAGCATGGTCAGGCCTCTCACAGTAACACCCCAGTCCCTGGTACCCACTTCTTGTCTTAGGGTTTCTATTGCTGTGACGAGACACCTGACCACAGCAACTCATACATAAGGGAAACACTTAAGTGGGACTGGCGTACAGTTCAGAGGTTTAGTTCATTACTATGGCAGGAAACATGGAGGCGTGCAGGCAGACATGGTGCTGGAGAAGGAGCTGAGAGTTCTACATCCAGATTGGCAGGTAGCAGGAAGAGAGAGTGAACCACTGGGCCTGGCTTGAGCTCTGAAACCTCAAGTCCCACCCCCACAGTGACACACTTCCTCCAACAAGGCCACGCCTACTCTAACAAGGCCACACGCCAATGATGCCATTCCTTATGAGTCTATAGGGGCCATTTGCACTCATCAAGTTGGCATCTCAGGTTGGTGCAAAGGAGGAAGGGATGGTGGAGGGACCGGAGGGATAGGAACCTTGCTGGTAAGGGGTCTTAGGACCTAAGGACAGCGGTGATGCTCTTGGTGCCTAGGATGTATTGCAGGTAATTGCAACGGCACGGTGGAAATACAAGAGCCTTACAGTCCCTATGCACAGAAGAGCTCAGGCACGAGAACCAGGAATGTGGCACACAGGAGAGAGCAGGGAGTGGGGGCAGCAATGGCAGGAAGGATGCAAAGGAGGTGGCTTTTATTTTCCAAACTAAACAGAAGCTTCTGTCTTCGTGTGTGTGTGTGTGTGTGTGTGTGTGTGTGTGTGTGTATCACATTACTGGGCTTACTGGAGCATGGGTGAAGATGTTCTTAAGGGAGTGAGCGACCGTTGCAATGTTCCGCCCCGTCACGGGGTTGCCCCTTCAGTTAACCTTCCACATCTTGTATACAAGATTGACATTGTTGTATGACGTTGTCATCAACAAATGAGTTGGGCTGTATTCATAGCCATCTCAGGGCTCAGGCTGCAAGCGGGACACACCTGAATTTCCCAAGATTATATGCACCCGGAAATTTAATTTTATTGCTGCTTCCTAGCTGTAATTTTGCTACTGTTATGAGTCATAATGTAAAGATCTGATAAAGGACCCTAAGGGTACGTGACCCACAGGTTGATAACCCATGATCTAAATGCTTGAAAGTGTGAGCATCAACTTTTATTTTTTCAATTTCAAAGCTTTATTGTGCAGGACAGAGAGGCACACTTCTGCCTCCCACCTCTAAACTTTTAAATTGCTATTGCTCTGAGATCCTGGTGACCCCTTCATAATCTCCACTGTAGTTTGAAGAGGGTATAACCAAGAAAGCACAAAGCTTCCTTCCTTAAACACAGGCAGTATATTATATTACAGTTTGTCTTTACATTGAAGATGAAAACCACACTGGAATTTATCGTGAAGCTAAATTTAGTTTTCCTTCTTAAATGTCTTTGCTACATACTTTTAACTATTCTTGTGACTTCTTGTCCTTAATGTTGTGGTGTATACAATGTCTTCATCCTTTTTTGGAACGTTGAGCATAAACTTTTTTTAAAAATTTATTGTCACTTTGTTTTGTTTTCTAAAACAGAGTCTCCTGTAATCGAGGCTGGCCTTGAACTTGACGGTAACTAAGTGTGTCCTTGAGCCCCTGACCCTTGCCTCTACTATCCAAGTGCTGGGATTCTAGGAGTTCACACCTGTCTAGAAGGCAAATTCTTTGTGACCACCCTCCACCTCTCCACCCCATCCCTCACCTCTACCCCCCCCCTCCCCACCTCCACCCCTCCATTCCTACTCCCCACCTCCACCCCATCCCCCACTGGTGTGGGAGGTCCTTCTGTCTATGTGTTGCTTTTATTGGTTAATGAATAAAGAAACTGCTTTGGACCTATAGTAGGGCAGAACTTAGGTAGGCGGGGAAGACGGAACTGAATGCTGGGAGGAAGAAGGCAGAGTCAAAGAGATGCCATGGAGCTGCCAGAGTCAGACATGCCGAATCTTTTCCAGTAAGCCACTGCCACATGGTAATATACAGAGTAATAGAAATGGACTAAATTAATATAAGAGTTAGCCAATAAGATTCTAGAGCTAATGGGCCAAGCAGTGTTTTAATTAATATAGTTTCTGTGTGATTATTTCGGGGCTGAGCAGCCAGGAACAACCAAGCAGTCTCCCTCCATTCAACAAATTGGTGCCAACATGGTGGACTAAATCCATGTAAAACATGAGTGGGCTTGAAAGGGAATTCTAGACACAAAAAAGTAAAGTTTAGCCACATTTGCTTTTCAGCTGGCAGCTTACCACAGCTCCATTAAGAGAGATTTTCCTGATTCAGTCATAGCAGGAAAAAAAGCCACGTGGTTTTAAAACACAGCTTCCTGGGCCACGCTGCCAGCACAAACTCTGGCTATGGAGCATTTGAATGGCATTTGTGGGCGCAGGTGTTTGTATACCCACTTGGGGTCAAGAGGAAAGTAGCTGAGACCATGCCCATGGCTCAATACTCCCTGCCTGGGCAGGTGGCAGGATCAGGTCTGCTAGGCTTGCGTGAGCAGGAGAGCATGGTAAATTTCCACCACCACATGCAGAGATATTTCCGGCCTGTGCAGTGCTCTGCTTGGCAGATTTAGCTGTTGCTCATATAAAAAGGGTTTGTGTGTTGCATGCTCATTCTTGGAGTTGAGGTGCTGAGTGGGGCTCCAGCCTGGTAGCCCCAGGGCTGGCAGTGGTGGTATCTCTACCATTTGAAAGGTGGAGAGAGGTGGAGCCAGCATCCAGAGCAGCTGCAACCAAGCTGCTTACCATTTTAAAAGCTCTTTAAGACAGTAAAGAATTACAGATATGCAAAAAAGACAAATCTAGATGAGTCATAGTGTTGTATAAATGTACGTAGGCTTGGAAGAGAGAAGAAAAAGAGTATAGAGAGTCATAAAGTTAATGCTTAAAAAAGGGTAAAGTCTTTAAAGAGACAGAGTATAGATAGTCATAGATTAAAAGGAGTAAAGGAAAGCCACGTAAAAATGGAAAATTCAGGGGGCTGGAGAGATGGCTCAGAGGGTAAGGGCACTAGCTGCTCTTCCAGAGGTCCTGAGTTTGATTCCCAACAACCACATGGTGGCTCACAACCATCTGTAATGAGACCTGGTGCCTTCCTTGCCAGCAGTACATTGTATGCTTAATAAACAAATATAAAAAAAATGGAAAATTCACAGAGAGCCTGGATTATGTATATTGTGTTTTCTTTGGTTTTATTTTTTTAATTTTTATTATTTTTTTATTTTTTATTTTTTACTGTGAAGGAGCTAAGTACAGAGAGACATTTCATTGTATGGGCTGCTAAGCTAAACCAGCATGTATATGTATATTATAAAGGTATCATGACTTCCAAATTTGGCCCTAAGAATATGTTGATTTGGAAAAGAGGTTCTTCTGTTGTTTCCACAGAGGATGAGAACCTGTGGATTGCTTCCAGACTGGTGTGGTTTGATAAAACAATACCCCCTGAAAGATTGCTGTAAACATCCTCAAAAAATTACTTCGCTCAACTGGTGACTGAGATGAACCTAGCACACAGGATACACTATAAAAGACCTGATTAACAGCGCTCCAAACAGCAGGAAGCAGTATGGTAAAAACTATACCTATATTCCCAAATATTGTCTATAAATGTTTGTTTACATTTAAAGGGGGATATGCTATAGAGATTTACATTAGTATGGATCTTGGTTTATTGATATAAATTTAAAGTCAATTTTGTTATATGTATATATTTCTGATCTTAAGGCAGTGTGTTTGTGTAGCTCATTTAAAAATGTAGTGTATGATTAAGAAATATGTTAATAGATACTCATCTATAATAGTCAAGCTTATAGTCATGTTAGTTAGATTTTCTAGATGTATAGAGATATATTTCGGTTAGATAGATATTCTTCAAATCTTTCAGAGACCTTCAGAATATGGCATTTAAAATGTTTAAGAACTTAAGACTTTTCATGTGACTGAGACACATCTGCTCCTGGCAGCACCAATTACTTCAAGAGGATGATGGGCATCAAAGAGGCTCCTTATGGAGTTAGCTAGCCACTTGGTCAAGAAACTGCTCCTGCCTGGATTGCTGATCTGGATTTGCAGGACCCACAAAGAAATGACTGCTGAATTCGCTTAAAGGTGAGATAGTCCTTCAGGGTTCCTGCTACACGAAAGAGTCTGCTAGACATTCTGCAGGACATGGAAGAAAGTTACTGACAAACTTCCAGTATAGGTGGAACTGTCTTTGAAATTTCCTGCTTCGTGGAAAAGTCTGCTGGATTCTATGGCCTGTAGACTGAAGATGGATGCCCCAATGGTACAGAAGAACTCTGGGTAACTGTCCAGGCAGCAAGATATCTCTGTCAATTCTAGAATTTTGGAAGTTGCTTGCAATGCACTTTCTGTAATTAATTCCTTCTGGATGTGGGGTGTAGGAGGAGGTCACTTGTTCGTCCCAGCTGCCCAGAACCAAAATAAACACACAGAAACTATATTAATTACAACATTGCTTGGCCCATTAGCTCTAGCTTCTTATTGGCTCTTATATTAATTTAGCCCATTTCTATTACTCTGTATATCGCCATGTGGCAGTGGTTAGTTATAGTTTTCCTTAGTTATGATAAAAGATAAAATAGAGATAAATATTGTAACTGTAATTCTTGCTTGGTAACTGTTAGTTGTATGTAATTTTACTATGTTAAAGATAAAGCCTTCCTTTTTGTTTAAACAGAAAAGAAGAAATGTGTGGGAGGTACTTCTGTCTATGTGTTGCTTTTATTGGTTAATGAATAAAGAAACTGCTTTGGACCTATAGTAGGGCAGAACTTAGGTAGGCGGGGAAGATGGAACTGAATGCTGGAAGGAAGAAGGCAGAGTCAGAGAGATGCCATGGAGCCACCAGAGTCTGACATGCTGAATCTTTGCCAGTAAGCCACTGACACATGGTGATAAACAGATGACTAGAAATGGGTTAAATTAATATAACAGCCAATAAGAAGCTAGAGCTAATGGGCCAAGCAGTGTTTTAATTAATATAGTTTCTGTGTGGTTATTTTGGTTCTAGGCAGCCGGAACGAACAAGTGGCCTCCTCCTATACCCCACCTCCTCCACCTCCTTTACCTCCTCTCCTATCCCCCCACTCCCCCCTCTTCTCTTCCCACCCCCACCAAGCTGTTTATTCAGTACTTTAATGCAGATTTGGGTAAGGGTTTTTCTGAGTATTTGAGAGATAGATAAAGAACAGAGCTGGGCTCTCCCTGATGATGATGATGATGATGATGATAATGATGATAATGATCTCTTCCTCCTTATCCTTTGGTTTTTCTAGACAGGGTTCCTCTGTGTAGCCCTGGCTGCCCTGGAACTCACTCTGTAGACTAGGCTGGCCTCAAACTCAGAGATCCACCTGCCTCTGCCTCCCAAGTACTGAGAATAAAGGTATGCATGCACCACTACTGCCCGGTTTGACTTTTTTTAAAATATTATTTATTTATATCTCATAAATAAGTACTCTGCATATATGCCTGCAGGCCAGAATCAGCATCAGGTCCTGTTTTAGATGGCTGTGAGCCACCATGTGGGTGCTGAGACTTGAGTTCAGGACCTCTGAAAGGGTACTGATCCAGTACTCTTAACTGCTGAGCCATCTCTCTAACCTACAGTTTGACTTCTTACAAAAAATAAAAAGTGAATTTCTTTGCCAGGTCTGGTAGTGCACATCTTTAATCCCAACACTTGGGAGGCAGGTGGATCTCTGTGAGTTTGAAGCTAGCCTGGTCTACATAGTTAGTTCCAGGACAGCCAGAGCTAAGACTCTATCTCAAAATATTAAAAGAGAGAGATAAAAAAAATGAAAATTGAAATTTTGATCACTTTATAATGTGCGTGGTGGAAGGTATGACCTGGCCTCACCTGGACCACGGTCCCACACACTCCTTGCATGAGCCAGGGGATCACAGGGCTCCTGCTGCCGCCGCTGGAAGGTTGTATCATATGCCAGTATCAAGACCTATGCCCACTGCCTCCAATGGGAAATCAGTCTTCCTTCTTGCAGATCAGTATGGTGGTTCCTTTCCCAGACGTTCTGAACGTTCCAGTAGGGGAGCACTTCACACGAGCTCCAAAAGGCCCTGCTGCATGATTCTGTTTCTACAGCCCGAAGGACTGAGACTTGTCCTCTGCCAAGCCTCAGGAGGAGGCCATTCTTTCCCATCTGGAGGGGCCACTTCAGAGGGTTGGGCCTGGACATCTCAGGGTGAAAGGTTGGGAGACTCACGGCATTTATGCCTAAGAACAGCTCACACCAAATGAGAAAAAGAAGCATCTTAGAACAGGTGTCTGCTTGCTTGGAGGCAGCTCTTCTCAGACACAAGCTACTGCTTGTGACCAGCCCCCATCTCTCCACGACCACCCTTTCTGGGCTTTCTGGAGAACAGCGGTGGTTGTGTGTCTCACATCTGGTGGAGTGCTGTCTGCCATGAACACATGATGAGTGACTCACAAGAAAGGGTTTCCAAGGCATCAAGACAAGGCTGGCTTCTGGGGCCCACTCTGCTGAGAGAAGTCCTCGCTTGCACCCACTGGTTAACAGAGAAGCCAGGAGCTCCCCTTCCCATGCAGCGTTGGTGATCTTGGCCTCAAACTGAACTGCATTGCAGCCTTCCTCGTGGGTTGATCCTTGGTCCTTACAGATGTCCTAATTACACAGGCAATTAGACCTCAGCCTAGTGCCATGTCATCTTTGAGTCCCTCTCTATACATCACTTGCTGGACTAGAATGGGTAGGAAGGACCACAGGGGAAGGACATTCTGTTCCTGTCTGGGAGAGGCTTTACTGATCTTGACGTGGGGCTGAGAAACCCAGAGCGTCAGTGTTGAGTGCCTGGGCTACCTCAGAACCTGAGCAGGAGCCACCAAGCCTGAGAGAAAGTTGTGGCATCCTCTGTGGAGTCAGGGTTAGAATCATACTCATGCGGTCAGAAAAACTGCCATCACAGAGAGAGATTTGAAACTGCCTTGGGGCCGAACTCCTCTTTGTTCTTGCCTTTCTGGTGTGGCTGGGGGTTGCAGCGAGAGCAAGTCACCTCAGGTAAATGAGGAAAGGGGCTGCCAGTATGAGGCAGAGCTCATCCACCCAGACAGGAAGGGAAGGACCAGATTCTCCAGATGTGCTCATTCAGCAAGGGGCAGGGGTGGCCCGAGCTTCTGCGGAGCAGCCCCCAGAGCTAACGTCTCAGACTCAGCCTTTGAAGGCCTTTCCCACGAGCCAACCACTGCGTGCTCACATCTTCACAAACACCGTGACCTTTATTTAGTAGGACCCGGGGAAAGTCAGAGCACATGTTCCCACTCTGAAAACCTCAGCACACAAGATTGACAGGGCCAGCCCACTGCCACCTGAATCATCCTTTCCAGATGTGGTGAGAGGGAAGGCAACCAGCTGGTGCCGTGGGGAAAGCCCTGGATCCAACTGTCAATCACATGCTGGTTAGTCACACAGACTGCCGTTGCTGGTGGTCCTGCCTCCTCACGGAGCCTTCTCATCTGTGAAGGGCAGGGGCAGCGAGAGGGGTAGCAAACAGGCCTGGCATTCTGCACAGAGTATGCATGCTCTCTAAGTGCAAGAGTGTATAGAATTTAAAAAGGCAAAACCCTCTGTAGAGAGAGACAAACTACGCACCCCAGGTGGGCCTCAAAGTTGTCACCTCCCTGCTCCGCCCTCCCAAGAGTTGGAATTGCAGGGAAGGGCAACACACTGAGCGTGGGCACACCTAGAAGCCTCTGCCATCGATTTGGTGGTGGGCTGCAGCAGCAATGTATACTGGACTTGGTGTTAGAGATTCTGGTCTGGGGGCTGGAGATGTAGCTCAGCAGGTAAGAGTACTGGCTGCTTTTCCAGAGGACTCGGGTTCAATTCTCAGCACCCACATGGCAGCTCACACCTGTCTATAACTCCTGTTCCAGGGGATTGCACACTTCTGACTTTATTGGGCACTGCTACACAATGCACAGACACACGCACAGGCTAAACACTCAAACACACAAAATAATTCAAAAAGAAAAGAAAGAAGGAAGGAAGAGAGGGAGGAAGAGAGGGAGGAAGAGAGGGAGGGAGGGAGGGAGGGAGGGAGGGAGGGAGGGAGGGAGGGAGGGAAGGCAAGAGCAACTTAGGAGGAAGGGGTTCTGGCTCACAGTCTGAGGGTGCCATCCATCACTGCGGGAAGTCACAGCAGCAGGACTTGAGGCAGCTGGTCACACTGCACCTACAGTCACGAAGTCAAGAGGAACAAACGCTTGGGCCATCTCCCTTTCCCATTTTTATTTAATCTTTATTTTATGCATGTTTTACCTGCGTGTTTGTCTGTGTAGCACACTTGTGTCCAGTACCTAAGGAAACCAGGAGAGGGTCTTGGATCCCCTAGCACTGGAGTTATGGGTGGTTATGAGCCACCAAGTGGGTGCTGGGAACTGAACCCAGGTCCTCTGCAAGAGCAGCAAGTGTTCTTAACCACTAAGCCATCTTGTCACCTCTCCAGTCCACTGTCTCCTTTCCACACAGTCCAGGGTCCCACCCCAGGGGACAGTGGGGCCCATACAGGCCCTCCCACGTCAACAAACCAGATGAAGATGTCCCTGCATAGGTATGCCCAGAGGTGTCCCGCAGATGACTCTATCATGGCTGAGATGCAGAGTCATGCCGGCCTCCCCATCTCCACCGAGGTGTAAATGACATAGGAAGCCATGGGCAGCGCTGAAGCCCTGAGCCATCAGAAGCCTCTTAACTGGGCTGACAGCCCCAAGTACACCGGACCTTCCACAAGCCTGTTCTCTCCCAAGGAAAGAAAGTAGCTGCTGGTTGTCTTGGGGGTGTACACCATAGTTGTGTCAGGGACCGGGCGACCCTGCACAGCTCTAAAGTTTCCCTTTTCTCAGTCAGGGACCCTCTGCAGCACTGGATTTGCCTACCATCCTCCCGGCTTTGTGGTCGGGGGCAGAGAACGTTTGCCACACACCTCACTGATTTTCTGCTTTCTCCTTACGACTCACTTTTGAGTGTTTTAGGAAGCACGTGGAGCTGCCTTGACTCAGTTTTCTTCTCTCTGCCAGTCTGATGAACCTTCTTCCTGTGTCTAACCTACTCTCCCAGGGATACCAAGGTCAGGGCACCTGAGATCACCAGATGCCTATCCTGTCTCCTCAGAGCTTGAGGAATAGGTTTGGGCAACCTCTCGAGGATGGGCCTCCCTGTCTTCTGTCCCATATGAAAAGCAGAGGCCGTGTCTCCCCTGCCCTCAAGAGAGGGAGTCAGCTGAGAGCTCTCCCCTGGTAGCCCCCAGCCTTGGTCTTCCATATCAGTGAAGTTCTAGGAGTTGCTCTCGCCTTCCAGAATGACACCTGTGCTCCCAAGGAGGACCAGCCTGAATCATCTCTGATGGTTCATCGCATTTGCCATCCCATAATTCCTTCCTAGTTTTGAATGACAGAACAACAAAAGATGGCCTATGGGCTTGTCTAGGGGCAGCCAATAAAAGAGAGGGCGTTGAACCTGATGGAGCAGCTTTGTCAGTGAAGGCTTCTGTGAGGGGTGGTAGGGTGAGCGCATGATGGAAGGAAGGCAGGCCTAGCATGAGGGAGCCTGGCCGGCAGGGAGACCAGTGAATTCTTGATCTGTGGCATCCGGGAAACTAGAGAGGGCAGAGTACAGTTGCCAAGGTACGTAGTTCAAGGAATGGACCCAAGATTGGCCTGAGAGGTCCTTGCTCTGAGGGTCAGAGAGTCCAGGAAGAGAAATGTATAAGCATGCAGCGATCATGCTGGCTGCGCTCTCTGGAGAGCTCCTTTCCCTTGCACCTCACGCTGAACCCGGCACGAATACACCACTCCTTAACAGTCAGGAGAGCGAGCAGTTACAACGGTGACCAGGCCTCTCAGAGTCAAGTGAATCTTCATACTGCTATTGAACACGCCACGTGCCAGTGCCAGGTCCCCTGCCAGGTACTTTCCCAAGAACTGTGCCCTGTAGTCCTCAGACAGTGTCCCCATTTGACAAGTAAGGCCTGCAAAGGTGACAGAGGGTGTGAGTACAAGTCTATAAACCCAATATCCCTGTACATTAAACAAATAAATGAAAGAAAGGAGAAACCCAGCACCTCTCTTGATCCTGGAGCTCACCGACTGGCCAGCAAGCCCCAGGGATCCATCTGTTTGCACCCTATGGCAACGGGACATAGTCCAATTATTCATTGGGACCATCACCTCTCCAATAAGGACATGGAGACTTATTAATTATGAACGCTTGACCAATAGCTTAGGCTTGTTTCTAATTAGCTCTTACAACTTAAACTATCCCACATTTTTTCATCTACGTTTTTATGTGGCTCGATTACCTTTTCTTTGCAATGCCCGTGCCGCCTGCTCTGCACCTCGTGGCAGCTCCACCCTTCTTCCCAACTCTCTCTATGCCTGGAAATCCTGCCTCGCTATTTATTTATTAAACTCATTAAAGTGACACATCTTCACAGTGTACAAAAAGATCATTCCCCAACACTGGGATTACAGGTCTGCGGCACCTGGCTGCCTGGCTTTGGTTTACGTTTGTGCCTTAGCTTTGGAAACTCAGGTCCTTACTCTTGCACAGCAAGCACTTTACCTGCTGAGCCACATCCCTGCCCCTATACCTGTCTACCTCTCAGGCAGAGCTGCGTTGGCTCTGCCCTTCAACTGCCCACAGGACAAGTCAGCAATCAGCCTCAGGGTCCCCAGGACCATCCCAGACCCCATGCTGCTGGAGGATGGTAACCTGGCTGACTCCACCACCTTCTGACCCCTAAGCCGGTCTCAACAAGAGGAAGGAAGAGGGAGCAGGCAGGAAGAGTCACGACCTGGGCCAGGCTCGATAGCAGCGTTCTCAGCCTCACACCTAGTTTGAGGGTATATAAGCGTGGCCAGTATAAACCAGAGACAAACTCACCACGTGGTGTGCTTTCTGCTTGGTTTTGTTGTTGTTGTTGTTGTTGTTGTTTGTGGGTGGGACTAACAGTCAATAGACCAGAAGCCTCATCTAGAGAGGCACCGACTGTGCCTGTCCCTCAGCTAGTGGTGACAGAACCAGGATTCAAATCTAGGCTGTGAGACTCTAGCATCCAGAAAATTCCCTCTTGAGCCAAGCATGATAGCCCATTCCTGAAATCCCAGCACACAGTAGGCTGAGGTTGGAGGATTTCTACAAGTTCAAGGCCAGCCTTGGCTACATAGTGAGTTCCTCCCAGAAATACAGAGTGAGACACTGTCTCAAACCAAACTCAAATTAAAAAAAAATGGATACAGTAGCCTATATAGTTTCTTGTCTATTGCTGTGATAAACGCGAATGAGGCAGCTTATAAAAGAGACTTTAATTGAGCTTACAGTTCCAGAAGGAAGGGGCTGAAGCAGCAGCCTTGAGCTCACACCTCGAACACAGGCACAAAGTAAAGAACACACTGGGAGCAAGCAGTAGGAGACTTCCAGAGCCTCAGAGCGGGCCCTGTATCTCACCTCCTCCAGGAAGACCACACCCCCTAACCCTCTCTAAACAGTTCCACCAGCTGGGAATCAAGCGTGAACCTATTGGGGCCACTCTTATTCAAATCACCATATAACCCAACCCTGTTAGCCCAGCATTTAGGCTACACAAGACCCCGTCTCAAACATCACCAACGACAATCAGTTCACTTTGAGGTAAAGAGAATGCAGCTAAAGCGGAGCATGGAGGGTTAAAGAAGCTTTGGGGGAAAGTGTTCTGAACAGTGTCCGGCTCACAGGAGGCCACCACTATTATGAGCGCCTTGATGGCCTCCTTTCTTTATGCAGGTAGAAGGGGGGCTTACGTCACACAAATACAGGGCGGCAGGACCAACAACTAACAATCTAGTGCCAGCTTTCTTCATCCTCGGCAGTCAGAATACTG
The DNA here is from genome assembly GCF_903992535.2 of Arvicola amphibius. Lineage (NCBI taxonomy): Eukaryota > Metazoa > Chordata > Mammalia > Rodentia > Cricetidae > Arvicola > Arvicola amphibius. Next base: position 84,913,952 of record NC_052047.1, read on the forward strand.
ACTGTGTGGCAAGGTGAAATTAAAACCAGGGCTGTACACCATGCCACTAAAGTCATATACTCACACTCACTCAAGATTTCGTGTTTTATTTATGTGTGTGTGCCCACACGTGTGAGGTTGCCTGTGGAGGCTCCCCTGGAACTGCAGTAGGCAGCTGTGAACTCCCACTCACGGGTACTGAGAACCCGACTTCGGCAAGCAGAGCAAGCGCTCTTAGTTGAGGGGCCGTCTCTCCAGCCCCCGCTTTTACAAAGTACTCTTTGGATTATGAAAACAATGCAAAGTCCTCATACACTGTACACAGTCTCCTCTCGTTAGCGGCATGTTACACTTGTAGGACCGTTTTTCCTACTTGATGGGACAGTGTGGATTTACAGGTGACTATGAGAAGGTCCTGGCAGAATCTGTGTTCTCGGGTCCTAGAACAGAGACTGGGCAGCAACATGTGGACAGAGCTAGAAGCAGAGATGGTTTATTAAGGGTAAAGAGCACTTACTTCTAAGAGGAGACTGGGCCAGAGGAGGGGGAAAGGTCAGAGGCTCCGAGGCCTGTACCTGAGCTATGAGTCACACCCACCCCATCGCGCCCCCCCCCCCCACATACACCAGGAAAAATTAAAACATATTTTTGAGTTAGAAAACAGCATTGCTGGCAAGATGGCGCAGTGGGTAAGACACACCTGGGGGCCTGAGTTCAGGAGTTAGGATCCACGTAAGGCGAAGGAGGGAACAGCTTCCACCAAGCTGGCATCTGACCTCCACGTCCATGCCTGTTCTGACATAACCGTCATGCACCCAGACTAATGATAATTAAGAGATGTTTCGAATGACAACAGAGACAATCTGTGGACAACTTTGAGGAAGGGGCTTCTGGAGCAGATAAAGACATCATCTCGTTAAGCCTGCTGCAAGACTTACTTTTTTTCAGATTTTGTTTTTAATTACGTGAGTGTGTGCATGTCTATAAGAGAGAGACAGAGAGAAACAGAGACAGGAAGTGGATGTTAGTGCATGTGTCTGCAGTGCCTTTGGAGGCTAGGAGACGGTGTGGTATCACCTGGAGCTGGAGTTACAGTAGTGAAGGGTGCTGGGAGCCAAACTTGGATCCTTTGAGCCTTTCCTCAGTTTCCTAAAAGAATTATCTTGAACTCTCTGAAAAGATCGTGGAACCTCAGCAGAGCTGAAAGTATGGACAGGGGCTCCATGAGTTCTACCCCCACTGAGGTAAGACAGATGGATTAGCGGTCATGAGCAGGGAAGGAGAGCCTCACCCAGAGTCTGGATTCAGCCGCATAAGAAGCAGGAATCCCAACACAATTAGCCTCTACTAGAGAAGATACTCCTTTCACATACAACTCTTTCCTGCTAGACTTAAGGTCTGAATGTATTTAACCGTAAGGAGGGCCTCATTTTCCTACCAGACATTTTCTTGGAATAGTGACCAAAACTGATGAATTTGCTTACAGTAAAGTTCTACCAGCAGAGACAGGAGGATCTCTCTAAGTTCAAGGCCAGCCTGGTCTACAAACTGAGTTCCCAGGATAGCCATGGCTGTTTACACAGAGAAACTCTGTCTCGAAAAACAAAAACAAAATAATAATAATAATAATAAAATGAAAGCAATAACAACAAATCTACCTTCTGGTATCCAGGCGATGCTAGAGTGTTGGCGGCTGTAATCCTTTTAGGGTCCTTAGCCACCCTTTGAAGATAACAGCTTCAAACTCTCAGAAATCCTACAGATGCCTATTGTAAAGCCAATGAGTTACCCCCAGCTCAGTCCACACTCACACTGAGGGTCTCTTTCATATTTTAGTAACTTCGTTAAACCTCGACTCTTCTTCATTCCAGCTAGTCCTAAATTTTTTTTTTCTGAACTAAAGCCACAAATCCCAGGTCCAAGTTGAAGTCCCTAAAAGACTAGGTACATTTTAGGATGCTGTAGGTGACAGCGGGGCGCTGTGCCTTCTGCTCCCGCCCTTCACAACGCTAACACCCCTATGTGTTCTGCTGGCCAAGCCCACAGACTTATCCTGGTCCCCGGCTAAGAAGCTGCTTCCTCAGTTGGATGTGACCGTTGCTGTCCTAAAGTACAGCTGCTGTTCGTGACCTAAGGAAGCCAGCTGGCACACAGTCCGGGCAATGACAGGAACAGGGCGGTGCAGCTGATAATTAGTCCCTTCTAAAGAGGTCGTTAGCATTCCTGGAAGGAGGGGCCAATCCTCAGGTCCAACAGCGACTCTTCCCAGCCCAGGTGCACAGGGTCCTTGGCAGGCCGGAACCAACAGTAGGTGGAAGGTTTACGGGTGGGGCAGTGGCACTCTTGTGAGTCAGCCCCACTGGGACTGACCTGCTGAACAGCTGCTCCTGAAACCCACTCGCCCTGTCGTTAATGCCAGCAAACTCACTGGTTTGCCAAGTTGGACAAAGTCCTGTTCGATCTGTCAGTCCCCTTTTTATCTGTCCAGGAAGGCATGTGACAGTTCACGGAGACACTGGGAATGAAGAGAAATCCATTGGTTTTAGATGAGAAAACTAGTACAGAATAGCAAACCTTGGTTTCAGTTGCCAAGGTCTAAAGGCTTGGCTAGTGCCAGGCATAGCCTTTAACGTCAGTGCTTGGGAGGGAGAGGCAGGCATAGCTCTGGGGGTTTGAGGCTAGCCTGATCTACACAGTGAGTTCCAGGCCAATCAGGGCTACATCATGAGACCCTGTCTCAAAATATTTTGTGCCTCATTCAGAGCTAAAAGTCTTGGGGTGACAGGAGGTCCATGCCTACTAGATAATTATCATTTTCTTTTTTAAATTTTTTGAGATACTGTTTCTCTGTGCAGCCCTGGTTGTCCTGGAACTCACCCTGTAGACCAGGCTAGCCTTGAACTCAGAGCTCTGCCTACCTCTGCCTCCTGAGTGCTGGGATTAAAGGTGTGCACCACCACCGCCAGTCAAATAATGGCCGTTTTCTTTTCCTTGAGTAGAGTGTGGGACAGAGAACTTAGGCTCCCATTACAGTGAGGGGTGCACGTCTATGTTTGGAAGCCAGAGATCAACATCTAGTGTCTCTTGCTGAACCTGGAAGTCACTGGCCCAAAGGATCCTACTGTCTCTGCCTCCCTAGTGCTGGGATTCTAGGTACATTTTATCACACTCCACTTCTTTATGTGGGTGCTGGACAGCAAACTCGGGTCCTCTTACTCACTGGGCCATCTCCCCCGTCCTGGTTTTTCTCTTTTTCTCAGATACTAGCTCAAACCAAGTCTTCCCCCCTACACACACACACACACATACACACACACACACACACACCACACCACACACACACACACACACACCACACACACCACACACCACACACACACACACCACACACACCACACACACACACACACACACCACACACACACACACACCACACACCACACACACACACACACACCACACACACACACCACACACACACACACACACCACACACACCACACACCACACACACACACACCACACACACCACACACACACACACACCACACACCACACACACACACCACACACACACACACACCACACACACACACACACACCACACACACACACACACACACCACACCACACATACACACACCACACACACACACACACCACACACACCACACACCACACACACACACCACACCACACACACACACACACCACACACCACACACACACACACCACACACACCACACACCACACACACACACACACCACACACACACACACACCACACACACCACACACACACACACACACCACACACACCACACACCACACACACACACACACACAGACACACCACACACAATAGTCTCACTCCCTGAAGAACACCTCACAAGTGGCAGTCGCAGGCTCTCCTCACTGAGACGCCTGTCTTCCTGACCTCTAACAAAAGGCATGGCTTTCACTTCTGCATCTGCCTTCTCTCTGCAGCTCACAAGACTGTCTGACCTGTTGTGCGTGCGTGCGTGCACGCGTGTGCGTGTCTGTGTGTGTGTTTTTTACATTCTAATAACATTGTCCACAGGTTTCCTTCTACATCTGTTTTTAAATATTTTTATTGAGGAGACTAAGAACCCAGAGCGAGGAGACCCCGTGACCCTCGGCAGCGGTACCACTAAGTGAATACTGTCGGTCCTCAGCAACCTCTTGGCTTTTCTCAAGATTTCACACCACACCTGCACTTTCCTCTCTGCCTTCCCTCGTTGTTCTCCCAGGCTACGGTGCTCCTTGTTTGACTCTGCGTTTCCATTTCCTCTTTTTCTGTCATTTGTGTCTCAAATGTTGTGGGCAGAGCGGCTCCAGAGATGGCTCAAGGGTTACGAGTGGTTACTCTCCAAGCAGAGAACCCGAGCTCAGTTCCTAGCACCAACATGGGGCAGCTCACAACCACCCGTAGCTGCAGTTCCGGGGATCCAATGTCCTACTCTCCTGAAGCTTCAGTTCTGGAGGATTCAATGCCCTCCTGGCTCTGTGGGCACCTGTGCTCACACATGCACATACCTGCTCCCCCATGTATGCACAATTAAAAAATAATTTTTTTTTTAAAAAAAGAATTGCTGGCAGTGCAATTCTTTAGATCCAGGAAGAGCTAAAGAATGGATCCAGAGGCTGTTACAAGAGTTTTTAGGGCAAAATCCCAGACTCTGACAGGCCCTCAAAAGCTATGGTTAAACGTACACTCCCCTCTCCCCACAACTAAGAAATGAGTAGTAAAAACAGAGATTTATGCAGTGGGGCCACACTGAGAACAAGGGGGCCAGATGGTCTAGAGCCAGTCCTGGGGTACTGACTTGAGCTAGGTTTCAAGAGAACTGGGGGCCGAGGTATGCTAACACCGCGGTCCTGGTTCAGGTGTGGCTCTGTTCGCTCTTGCCCTGCAGTGTGGTCTCCAGCAGTTCCTAGGGCACGACAGAACAAGGTGGCTCTCAGGAGAGGGTGACTCCTGCTCCAGGGTACAGCAGGGCCTCATGGGTAACTATTGGGGAGGAGGGGGTTCTGCCTAAGGACTTTATGTTCTTCTGGAGCCCAAGGTGGTTCAAGAGCCAGTTAAAGACAATTTATTCCCGTGCCTTCAGCCTAAGTGAAGGAGACAGACACAAAATGAAGGCAGAGCTGTGGAGCTTCAGTCTTGCTTTAGTTATGACACGGGCCCATGTGAGGAGTTAACACTTTAGCAAAAACAACTTCAAAGTACCCTTTTCGGGTCCATGCTGGAGGGAGCAGAGATGGGGACCTGCCAGTCATTCCTGTCTACTGGGCAAAGGTAGAGACATCTGACACACGTGTGCCTATGTGGGAGGCGGATAGAAAGGTTGATGCCCAGTGCTTTTCTGGATCCCTCTCCACCATACACCAAGCAAGGACTCTTGCCTGAACCCAGAGCTCACTGCCAATTCTACAGCAAAGAAAACCTCGCCGTCTTTCTTCTCAAATGTTGGTCAGGAGGTCTTTAAGCGTCCCCCATCCAGCAGTGGCAAACTTGTACAGGTTGTTAGTGTCTGTAAATCCGGGGACACTATCAAGTTCCTCTGACCTAGGAGCTGTGCATCTCTGGGGACGTTCAAGTGTTGCAGTGGCTCGTTACAGCCACCTTCACAGGACCCCACTCCTCCACTTTGCTGGTGAGATTTCCATTGGGGTTTATTTTGAGTTTCATGCTACGTCGGTTTTGCCCATAAAGACAGAAACACCTTAGTGAGACTCTCTACAGCTGTGGGAGGAACTTTCCAGGCGAGGGACAGGCCAGGGTACAGTAAAACCACCGAGAAGCTCCACATGTGGACCAAAGGGCATGGGAACGGCCGAAGCAGGTGAATCGCTCAGGCGTTAGGACAGAAAACGGATACAGGACAGGGTGTGACGGGTGACTGAGGACAGACTGCCACTCCTCTGTGTAAGAGGTCAAAGCTGCTGACGGATCACTGAGAATGAAGATAACCTAGTCTAGTGCTAATCTCACGTGGGAAGAATAGCACGAACCTGGCACTGGGTCTAACTACCAAGTCCGGCAGGCGCCTCAGCTGGGTTCCTTGATTTCACCAGCGGACACTATTTGCATTTCTTTTTTTTTTTTTTTTTTTTTTTTGGTTTTTCGAGACAGGGTTTCTCTGCAGCTTTTTTAGAGCCTGTCCTGGAACTAGCTCTTGTAGACCAGGCTGGCCTCAAACTCACAGAGATCCGCCTGCCTCTGCCTCCCGAGTGCTGGGATTAAAGGCCTTACGCCACCACCGCCCGGCTACTATTTGCATTTCTATCAGACTTCTGAAACCCCTGGAACTCTGCTGCAGGCTCTTAACCCTCTGTGCTCTGTAACCTACTCGTACACAGATATTGAGATATACTCACCATACGATGTATGCTCATATCAAGACTTAGGAAGGGAATAAAGAACCTATGCGCTCCTTGGCCGGGGCTCTCAAAACAAGCGAGACTACCAGGCAGCTGCTGCCGACAGCACTAACATGCTCTGTGACATTAGCGTTAAGTAAGTTCTGCGATTTGGGGGGAAACGAGGGTGCTCATCTATGTTTTGGGCACAGTGCAGCCGCAGCAAGCACCAGAAACAAGCTGGGTTGTACGAGATACTCCCTTCGTTTGGCAGAAGAACAGATGCCAGACGGTAAGCCGGTGGTTCCCGCTGAGAGGAATGAAACACACGCTAGGCACCAGCATGAAGAGCAGAGCAGCCTGAGCTTGGAATCCAGAGGAAAAAGGCCTGACGCGCTTGAGGTAAGGGGCCAGCATCCAGCGCTAACCATCGGGCTACTCCACCCTGGCAAGTCCCTCACGCCAGACAGGATGGGGCAGAGGGAAAGGACACAGAGAGAGAGCAACTGTGGAACAAACGTCCTCCTTTGTCTTCCTTTTCTCCCTGGAGGCCTTCTGTCTAATTTCCTCAACAAACAGTTACCAGCTCACTGAATTCCTTCATCCATCACTCATGACTAACCAGGTACTGATGAATCCGTTCTCCAGAGGCAGCACCCCTGCCCCGTGGGACTTCTCACTCACTTTCTCCCAAAAAGTCAAGAACAAATACCAGATTCAAACTAAATTTAACCCATCATCTATCCAACTCACATCTTCCTTCAGTAAATAGTGCTGTCTGTTCATTCTGCAGTCCCCAGCTAAGCTGATTAGGGGCCGATCTCTAGCAAGAGGCAACTTCTCTGCCCTTGTGGAACCTTCTACCCCCTTTCACAGAAAACCTGGGGGAGAACAAACTGAACTCAAGTTAAAATCAGTCTATCGAGTTGTTATATAATATTATGAAAAACGCCTTGAGAAAATCAGACTGTTGGAATAGGGAGCTGCTATGCCCAGCAAATTACTGTCTTCCATCCCAAACAGCATCCCTGGTTCCAAACCACCGTCTAAAGAGCAAGCAGGGAGACTCATGGCGCCATGGAACCAGGATGCTGCAATTCTAGTAACAGAGAGACCTTGGGCCTTTGTCTTGTCAATAGTAATAGGAAGGTCAGGGAAAGTTCATCCCGTCCTGGGAGGGACAATAAAAGCACACTTCTAATGGCCAGTAGTCCATTGGAGCATTCTGGAATAAGAGCAACCATCGAACTTAATCAGTGTGATACCCTTCTCTCAAGACTTGGAATTGGGACCCATGAATGTTTTACTTCTTTAGGTTCAATGAAATTTTATTTTAATACAAATTTACTAAGATATGACTTGTTAGTTTTTTATTGCTCTGACAAAATATGTCACAGAAACAATGTAAACGAGAGATGACAAACATCCATAATTCATCAAATTACCAGAAACCACCCACCCCACCTCTTGGGGATACGGGTGTTATGTTTTCTAGATTGCTTCCTGTTGTCTGGGGGTGACAACATCTTTTGGGGACCCTGAGAAAACTGGTATGATGGTCAAGTCCTACGAAAGCTAGCTGTATGACTTTTTGTTTAGTCTCTGTGTGATGGGAAAATGGAGAACTTACCTGAAGTCTTGGCTGGATAGTCTGTGAGGCTGACCATCTCAGCTAGCAACTCTGAAGTTGTTCTAGATGCAGAATTTTGAGGAAACTGCAACAGAGGCATTCTGAGAGGCTGGATCACCTGGGATACTTATCTGACTGGCCAATAGCTGAACAGGATAAAGTTAGGCAGGAAAGCCAAACTGAGAATGCTGGGAAGAAGGGCAGAGTGAGGAGTCACCAGTCAGACGCAGAGGGAGCAGGAGATGAATGTGCCATGCTAATAAAAGTACCACCATGTGGCAGAGTGTAAATAAGGAATGTGGGTTAATTTAAAATGTAAGAGCTAGTTAGTAATAAGCCTGAGCTATTGGCTGAGCATTTACAAATAATAAAAGTCTCTGTGTGGTAATTTGGAAGTGGCTCCCAGGAAAGGAAAACTCCATCTACAAGGATATAAGGTATGAAAGAATTTAAAAAAACATATACAGTACAAACATTCCCATTCTAAAATTGAGATTAGAACACCAAGGAAGGCTGAGACCAAAGCACTCAAACTCAGAAGGGGCAAAAATTATGCCCTGTAACTGCCCAGCCTTCAGGGCACATGGTGACTCCAACTCTTACAGCTCTACTGTTTGTACCCTACATGTCTGGCGCTACTTGTAGCCTGTGGTTTTTCTTGGCAGATGTTCCACAAGGCTGGCATCCAGAATTCCCTCTGCTCTCACAGCTTCCCACATCGTCCTCTTAGGAAATCCCCACAGGGAATCCACCCTGCTGCATGCTCTCAGGCTTCACCTGAAATCAGATGGAAGTCTCCGTGGCCGTGTAGCTCCTGCATCCCATGACCTGTAAAGCCAGCATCATGGGGAAGTCACAGCATCCTGGTGAGGCCAGATCTTCTCATCCAGGAGTCTCCAGACCTGCCCTGGACACACCTGAGAAAACAAGCGGACATCCCCATGGCTTCCCACATCCTGCCACTTCCTTACACTCTCTGTTTCAAGACAGACACTTAGGACATCACCTTTCCAGACGTCTCCTCGGAGCAGGATCACAGAGCAAACCTGAGTTTGAGCATCTTGGGGTAGGAATCTGAAATGCCTGCAGCTAGATTCAACTGAGATTTCAGGAAAGGAAGTGGGTTCTCACGGTCTCAGTCCTAACCAAACACCATCCACTCCCAGCTCGTTTAAGCCAAAAAAGGGAAAGGAAAGAGACCTTAGGGTTTCTATTGCTGTGAAGAGACACCATGACTATGGCCACACTTATAAGGGAAAACAATTAACTAGGGCTGGCTCCCAGTTCAGAGATTTAACCCATTATCATCATGGTGGGAAGTACGGTGGCCTGCAGGGAGATACAGCGCTGGATAAGGAGCTGAGAGTTCTGTATCTGGATCCACAGGCAGTGCCAAGAGACTGAGATGTGCTGGCCCTGCTTGAGCATCTAAGACTTCAAAGTCCACCCCCTCAGTGACACACTTTCTCCAACAAGGCCACACCTACGCCCTCAAAGCAACACCTCCTAATAGTACCATTCTATATGAGCGCATGGGGTCATATTCTTTCAAACCACCAAAGAAGCTCACGTGACTGGAAGGTCAAGACAACACAGGTCAGGGGTTCAGGGGCTCACCTGTGTTTTATTGCCTCCTCTCTTCCCTCCTGCAGAGACATAGCCTTTGTTCTTGCCTTTATAAGCTTCCTGAAGGTCCTCAAAGAGAGTAACTCCATTACCCCCATTTAATCGGGAGGAAAAGAAGGGCACTACCCCACCCCATGACCTGTCTCCAGGAGAAGGATGAAGACACTGCCTGACAGGCCAAAGCAGCAGCTACAACAATCCTCTCCACGGCAGCTCTTCTCAAACAAGAGACTCATCCCATCTCCGGGTAAACACAGGGCCAAATGCTCCGAAGTAGGAGAAGAGTCTGGGAGGTGGAGAGAGCTGCCAAGAACAGCCATCCTGTAAATAAAGTGGTTTGCTGGCACAGACCGGGCCTCCTGAGAAGCAGTCATAGCTGCTGAGGTTGCCTGCCTGCTGGCTGAAGCAGCAGAGAGGGCCTCAGCTGTCAGGCCCACTCTCTGAGAGCCAGCCAAAGCTGCCTCACTCAGGGAGGCCCAGCTTCCCACAGGCTTTGGGGCTCTCTCCACCAGACCCGGCCCCCTTCCTAGAGGTTACTCTTGAGGCAACTCTGCCCTAACCAGTTGGGGTTCACTCCTGCCTCGGTGGCTGTTATATGGGTTTTCTCTCTGTCCTGGCCAGCAGGGTCTTCTCCAGACCTCCAGGGATGTGGGCCAGCAGCCTTACCCTCCCTAGGAGGAAAGACACAGCTAACGTGGGCGTATTCTACACAGGGGAATTGTCGGCCACTCACCCTCCACTTTGAGCTCCTCTGTTTTGTTTTCTGAATCAGGGTCTTGCTCTATAGTCAGACCTGGCTGGTCTTGACCTGGCAGCAACCTTCCTGCCTCTGCCTCCTGAGTGCTGATAGAGACACGTGCCACCATGCCCAGCCTTGCTGTGCCCTTCTTAAGGCTTATATCCTTAGTATGCACAGATACATGGAATGCGACAGCCAGTGACCACTGGGGTGGGTCAGTGTGAGGACAAGACAATGGGCAGTCAAAGTGAGAAAGAGCAGAAGAGCAGAGAGAGGCAGTGCTGATACGGAAGCAAGAGCTAGTCCACTGCTGAGCAGCTGCTACATGCCAGGCTCCGGGCACTACACACACTGGTGTCTTTATTTATCTGTGCATTTCAAATGTCCAAACAGCTCTCATACTTCTTAACTAGAAATAGAAAGACAATTATCTTACTGTGAAGACATGCAGCACGCATTATTGGGGGCATGACATCACGAATGCTAATGGGATGTGCCGGCACGGCTCTGCGATATTCCTGTCCACAGCACCTAGCCCACTCTAATCACGAGAAGACAACAGACGAGCCCACACTGAAGAACAGTCTATGAATAACCAGTACTGGCCAAAAACATCAGTCAGGAAAGACTGGGAAGCAGATGGGAGACCGAGGAGGAAACAGAATTCTATGTCACTGAAACCTTAAATAAGGAGCTGAGGAACCACAGAAGGACCTCAGCGAGAAACACCATCAAAGCCAACCACGTCTGCAGGATAAGCAACGGAGCTACAGAGCCATGTTGATTTTGCTGCAGGCTGGTCTAATGTTGATTTTGATTGTCAGCATACAGTTAAAGTTAAGGAAAGCTGGACAGAGGTTCACAGATGCTGTGTACTGTTTTTACAACTTTTTCTGTGTCAAAAAAAATTAAAATAAAAAAAAGTTTAGGGGCAACTGGAGAGTTAAGAGCACTCCATATTCTTGCGGAGGACCTGAGCTCAATTCCGAGCATCTACATGTCAACTCACAACTGTAACTCTAGCTCCAGGGGATCTGATACCTCTTCTGACCTACATGGGCCCCCACAGCATGTGGTACATACATACACTCAGGCAATAGTGAATGCGTGCATACATACACATTAAAAAAAATGTTAGGGGCTAAATAGATGGTTGGACTGTTAAGCGCATACCTTGGGGCTGGAGAGATTACAGAGGTTAGGAACATTCGTTGATCTTACAGAGGACCTGGGTTCAAGCCCCGGCATTCACAAGGTAGCTCATAACTGTCTATTAACTCCAGTCAATGTAACACCACCTTCTGACCTCTGAGGACTCCAGGCATGCACACGGGTGTGCAAACATACATGAAGCCAAACACTTTATACACACTAAATAAGATAAGTAAATCTTAATTTTATATTTTAAGAGCACTTGCACTATTGCAGAGGACCAGTTTGGTTGTCAGTACCCATGCTGGGTTGCTCACAACTGCCTGTAACTCCAGCTCTAGAGGATCTGACACTCACTTCTGAACTCTGTGGGTACCTCCATACACGGCACATACACGTGCGTGCACACACACACACACACACACACACACACACACGGCACATAGAGTCATGCACATATACATAAATAAAAAGATGAAACTTTACATTTTAAATTACTCTTTAATTTTAAGGTTTTCCAAATGAGTCACTCAATAAGGCACTTAAGACATTTATGCTCACTGGATTAGTCTACTGGTAATAAAAAAGAATCCTGGGATAAAGCAACATGCTTTTACATTTTCTGACATATTACTTAAAATACGCCACAGGGAGTGGGATTTTGCTGTTTTGTTGAGACGGGTCTCACTATGTAGCTCAGGCTGGCCTTCCAGGCACATACAGCACATGCACCTAGGCTGTTTGCAGCTCTGATCAACCATTAGCTAAGCTCACACTGCAGGGGCAGGGGCTAAGCACCTTGCCCACTTCTGGAGGAAGGAGCAGTAGAGGGAGCCTGCCTTCAAGCATGAAGCCCCCTCCCTCCCAGCAGGCTGTCTTACATCTCGTCTTGGAGTCTCCCTGAGTAAAAAAACAAGTTCTCTGGCCTTCTAGACAGCACCAGTACCCCCCCCCCCCCCCTTCATTCCTTCCACGGTGACTCACTTGAAGATTTTGGATCAGATAAATAAGGGCATTCCCCACCAAGTTTTAGCCCAGTAATATATCTGCCAATGCGCACTACTCATTTCTCATTTCCCACCAGACAAACACAAGTGTTTGCTATGTGAGTGAGCGGCTCACGTGTGCCCACATTTGATTACTTTCTTTTCCTGTGTGCCTGGGCTCCTCCAGCTCACCAGCCAAGAGGCCGATCCTGCCGCCAGAGAGTCTGAGCTCTGGCCTTAGCCACAGCTTGGAATGCAGGGCTGCAAGAGTCAAAACAAGGCGGGGCTTGTGGCTTGTCCTGGGCAGAGTCTCTGTCCAGGTAGTTTTCCAGCAGTGTTCCCTTTGCTGGCGCTGTGATCTGCCAACACAGCTCCCATTTTCAGCCTCCCTCCCTCCGCCACCCAGTAGCACACACATGTTCATCTCATGGCAACCCTGTGCCGCTATGCAGTGCGGAAAAAGGCATTCTTACCCTGACCACCTTGAGCATGAATGAGAAGGAGAGCTGGGGGGATCACTAAACTAAAGGAGGCAAGACCTGGGGTTTTCTCTAGGGTCCAAGGAGGGCTTGGGTGAAATCAGACAAGACACAGAGACCCTGGCCACTCCCACCCACCCCAGGAAGGAGCAGTTGGACAGGTTTAGGTACCTGTGACTGAATCCTTCTCCAAGACAAGCCCCAGAGACTCGGAGGAGACAGGGAGAAAGCTCTGACGCTGGTCCTTCCAGGTCAATTCCAATTGTGAGCAAAAGGGTAACAGCAAGCAGAAGCCCATCACCCAAGACAGTCAGAGGAGAGGCAGTTCCTCCCAGAGGACGCAGGCAGCTAACCCTGACCAGCCAGGCGCCAGCACATCAAGAACATTCTGGTCCAAGGGACACATACAGGCCCTCATCTTAGATAACAGGTTCTTGCCTTGATCTGAGCGGACGACCCAGACACAGAGTGGAGAACACCCCACTCCCTGCCTGCCTACTAGGTAAGAACCCTCCAGTTAAGAGTCATGGGAACGGGGAGGGTTAGTATATGCTTTCCTGATAGAATGCCTGCACGGCATCCATGACGATCCCTGGGTTTGAAAAAAAAAAAAAAAAAGCAGAAAGCCAGACAAGTTATTTTAAATTAGAAAATGGAGCTCCTTCCATCTCCATACCAAGTCTCCTCCTTGGTTACGGAGTGTGAGAAGAGACTGCTTGCTGGCCAGGATGGAGACAGGGCCAAAGAGCACTTCTAGGCTGGACAGTGACACCAGGAAGTCCACAAGAGACAAGTGGGACACCCCTCCCTCCACCCCTGCACTCCACTCCGAGTCCTACTGCATTTCAGGAAGAAGCCAGACATTCTGCAGAGGTTCAACCACCAAGGGGGTGCTGGGAAGAGTGAGGTCATGAACAGACGCAGGGGTGCGGAGGGAGAGCAGGTGGGAGGCTTCCTATAGGACCAACAGAGCCCCGGAAAGGAGGACTAAACCCTGGGACTGCTTCGGGAAGGAAACACAGGAATATATTTAAAATGACTTTCTAGGAACTTTTACATGTCAGGTGTTCAGATATAACCCCAAGGAGAGGAGGAGCCCTGAGGTATCCAAGGATGAGGCCATCAGTGGGACTAAGGAGCCAACAGCAGGAACAAAGCCCCCGGATGACGGGTGCTACATCAACAAGCAGGGGAGTGACAAGATGACCTGAGCAAAGTAAACGGGGGAGGGGGGTAGGGGGCCTGCTCCCTCACAAAAATCCCCACCCATCAACAGACCCAAAGACACCCAGTGCAGGCCAAGACTTGGCATTCTATCAGCAGACAAATGGAAGTGTGAACACCGGCCAGAAGATGTAGCAGGCCTTCCCAAGGCCTATCTGGTGTGGAGGCGGGGCATGGGGGTGTGTGAGTGGAAGACTGGTGGACCAAACATGTTTAAACTCAACTGCTTACCAATATAGGTTTTCCCTAGGCTGAGCTTGGTCTGTAGGGTTAGAAGGAAATCCCAAGTTGTAGTGGACAGAAGGTAGTCCTAGCATTTGAGATCAAAGCCACAGGCTCCCAACCTGCTTAACCGGTAAAAGTAAAGGAAGACACACTCGATGAGGCCCACCTGAAGCCTTAGCACATGTTAGCCAAACATGGGGTACCCATTCTTGAATACAAAACCTTTGCTGAGGGGCAGACTCGCTTATCCATGCTCATTGAGTAAAGGTGTTTGCCAAGCGTGTCTGGCAGTCTAAGTTCGAGCCTGGAACCCACATCAAGGTGGAAGAAGTGACTCTACAGAATTGTACTCTGGTGCCACAGCACGTGTGCACATACATGCACATATGCACATACATGCCATGCCAAAAACCGTTTTAAAGACTTCTTATAAATTTTTACATGCCAACTGAGCTCATAAAAAAAATGCCAAGGTCACTTGGTGTTCTGTGAAAACATTAGCAACACAGTGTGAGGTAACTATTAAATACTTTCATGTTGGATTCATTTTGGCATCAACTCATCAATAGGTTTCTGTAGAACCAGCAATCAGAAAACAAGACATTGCTGTTTTTATTTTGTTTGTGGAGGGGAAGCGAACAGGATATGTGCTCCAGACTGGCTTCCAACTTCCTATGCAGCCAAAGGATGGATGCCCTTGAATTCTGATATTCCTGCCTCCTCCACCTCTGGGACAGAGGCATGTGCCACCCACCACACTCCACCGCAGGTTCATGTGGCCCTTTGATTCCAGGGCTCTGAGCATGATGGGCAAAACACCCTCCCAGAAAGTGTTTTAAAAAGCAGAACAGCAAAAGAACAATGTCTACAGCCAGGCATAGTGCCTCAACCTTGCAAACTCGGTGTCTGAGAAACTGAAGCAGGAAGGTAATAGTTTAAGGCCACCTTAAGCCACATAGCAAGACCATTAAGCAGAAATCCGATAGAAAGCTAACGTTTGTCATGGTTCAATTAAATATTTTGGAATAGATTACAGCAAGAGTGGCTGTGTAACCTGTGGCCTGTTTTTTTTTTTTTTAAATTAGTGAACACACTTTGTGAAGAACTGTGTCATCGAAAACAGCTCAGCTTCCTTAGTTTCAGATACTGTGGGCATTTCTGCACTCCCTCCAGGGTTCTCCAGCTTCCTTAGCTTCAGATGCTAACTGTGGGCATCTCTGTACTCCCTCCAGGGTTCCCCAGCTTCCTTAGCTTCAGATACTAACTGTGAGCATCTCTGTACTCCCTCCAGGGTTCTCCAGCTTCCTTAGCTTCAGATACTAACTGTGGGCATCTCTGTACTCCCTCCAGGGTTCTCCAGCTTCCTTGTAAGCATCTCTGCACTCCCTCCAGGGTTCCCCAGCTTCCTTAGCTTCAGATGCTAACTGTGGGCATCTCTGCACTTCCCCCCCTACCAGGGTTCCCCAGCTTCCTTAGCTTCAGATACTAACTGTGAGCATCTCTGCACTCCCTCCAGGGTTCTCAGCACATCTCCAGTCCTAGAAGGCAGTTGCCTTCCCGTCCCATGTCCAAAACTCAACACACACTAGAAGCCTCACCTTAGAGCATGCTTCTGTCAAGGATGGGTAGACAGGAATTTTCTAGTCTGCATACTTCTCAACCATTTTTTAAAGAAAGAGGTGACAGAGGTGGGTGCTCCAGATCAGGGTTATTCAAGCCAGTGAAATGGTTTAGACAGTATCAGGGAGGACTCCGAAGGATATGGGGTGCACAGTAGTTGGCAGGCTGCAAAAGACACTGCAAGACACTGGATGAGAGAGCCTGGGTCCTTCTCAGAGACACTTAGGCTGCAAGGCTCTAGATGAAGAGGGAGAGAGAGCACTGGCCAGGATGGACAGCTGCCAGGAAGCCACAAATAGTACCCTCCCAAGTTTCAATTGGTGAGACCAGAGATGCAGTATGGCTAACCCACAGAGATAGACAGATAGTTAAAATATAATGGTTTCTGGGAAAGAGAGCTTGGGGAGGATGTGATAAAACACAGGAAACCAAGAAGAGAAAGGTAATTATTACACACGATGATTAAAAAATACAGTCACTTTATTTCCACTTTTTCCCCAGTCCCCAGTAGCACAGATGAGAACCCTCTAAAACACAAAATATTTCAAGAAAGCATGTTACAAGGTACAAGGTATAAGCAATAATTTGGCAGAACTTTATAATCTCTAGCAGTTCATAACCCCCCATACAAATTTTAAAATTCAAAAGTAAGAGTTAATTTTATTCAACATATGTTACAGCTTAACATTAAAAACATCATGCCGGGGTCTGGATCTGGGAGGAGTTGGGGGAGGTGAACATGACCAAAACACATTGTAAGAAATTCTCAAAGAACTAATTAAAAAATGAGGAAAAAAAATAAAATATCATGCTCTAGTTAAATATTTCACAAACAATACTGTATACAAATAAAATATTACACAAAATATTTTTAAGAAAATGTTTTGGTCTTTGATCTAAACAATAAATAAAGACACAGGCACTTCTACACTCAGGGAAGTGTCACTACCCGAAAAGAGCTCCGTCTAAGCAATATCTGATAATATGGCAAGAGGAGAGTCCTGGAGTTTTAAGCTGGCAAACCACTTAAGAAAATGCCTTCAAATTCTACCTTTTCATTTCAAGTTCACAAGTCACAAATGCCTCCCTGACCCACACCGAACACTCGCAAACCCACACGGCTGCCGGGCTACTCAGGCTTCAGCTGGTCATTAGGGAGTCACACTCGAGACCTTCAAAACACTAAAATCAGGTTAAGAATCATGATGCCACCCAGCAAACCGAACACAAGAAAGCCCTCTGCCCTGTGTGTGCTGCTCGGTGGCTTTCCTCTTTAAAGAAAGTGACAGGTTCCAGTAACAAGGAGAATACTGCTGGGGTGACAGGGAACTCTGACATCAGTCCACTTCCTGGACCATTTTAAAAGTCCATCAAAATCTTAATGAAAATAAATAGAATTCCATTTCAAAAAAAAAAAAAACAAAAAAAACAAAAAAAAAACCACCTGATCATGCCCTATGCAATCTTGATTAGCCAATCAGCTTATAAACCCCTGGGGTCGAGTCACCATTACAAGGGAAACAGGAGCATACCATTACAGGGATCAAAAGAGACCAAATTCTAAATTGCGGCCAAATTCTAAACATGATTTTGAAGAAGGAAAAATGAGAAACTGAGGACCGGCAGCAAGAGGAAGGGTCAGAACAAATCCCAATCATCCTGCCACAGTGAATATCTTCAGCTTTACCCTGGCCACAAAGGTGTGGAATTGAAGCCAGGATGCTACTCATCATCAAGGCTGATGGTTTCATACAGAAGTCACCCTACGTGAAAGTATAACATGGGAACCAGTCAGGATAGGCTTTCCTGTGAAATGTAGCTCAGCTGTACTTTAGCATTTTAAAGAAGGACTTTGCAACTGAGACCAAATATCAATCATCTCTTGAGGTTTTCTGCTATGTACTAACATTAGATCTATATATGAACAAATATTTTTTTTATTTTTCTCTTCGATATCAAATGTCCTGAAGCCTTTGTGTTTCTCAGGAACAAGGCCCAGTTTCTGAAGGCACATTCCAGTATAAACATCATCTATGGGGTAGAGGTGGACCCGGTCAGTTATATTGTACAGTCTCAGGGCCAGGGGGCCGGAGTACAGAAATCCTCCTCCCCCCGCATACGGTGGGTAGACCCCCGTGAAGAAGACTTCTGGGATGTAGTACTTCAGTTTCTTATCCCGATGAGGCCCAGCATTGTGGATCACGTCACCTATAAACAAATCTTTGGCTTTGTTCTTGGATAAGCTATTCAAGTAATTCAGGATGTGATGAGTGTTGACAAACACGTCATCGTCGCCCTTGAAAACAAACTCCACGTCTGGACAAGAGGTGCTCACCCACCTGAGAAACAGCACCTCCTTCAGAGACAGGTTGAAGAATGTGTCTCTGTAGTTCCACATGAGAATGTCCTGGTGCTTCTCACTCTCAAACTTCAGCATGTCTGAGAGGTCGGGGTGATTGTCCTCTGGGGGTGTCTTGCCCAACAAGAAGACTCTCACTACTGTCTGGTTCCCCACGTTGGTTTCTCTGCCCCAAGATTCCCGGATGGCTTGTCTTCTGGCAAAATGTGGAATGAGGGATTTAATGGCCAGCAGCAGGAAGGGTTTCTTGGCGCATTTCTTGGGTTGGTCTATCAGCAGTGAGTAATTCCGGCACCTCAGATACAATAGGAAGTCTTTAAACCTGTCCGGGAGACTACTAAAATCTGTCACAGCTGTCATGACCCTTGGGTCAGGCTCACAGAAGCCCAGGTGACTCGTGTTGGGAGACGTGTACCAGTCCCCTGTCTGGTTGGCCAGTCTGTTGAGGATGGGGTTGTACCACTTGTTCAGCTTCTCCTGCTCTCTGTTCCAGTATGCCCGGGGAGGGCTGGACAGCTTCCAGAACTTCTCTTTGGGTATTATTACTCCCCCCTTTCCATTTTTCTCTTGACTACTGTTTTTGGAGACTTCCACAATCAGATAAATGAAGACATTTGCCATCATCAGGATACCCAACAACTTTATTCTTCGACGTCCAACACTCATTTCTCATATCTGGAATAAAAGTTAGGGAAGCGTATTAGTTAACTCTGAATTTGAGTTTCACCATGTACACTTCAGGTTGTTTTATTTTTCAACCTTTCCATGAAAGCTTAACGTGGTGACATATGACCTTATTTCCAGCAACTCAAGCGGCAAATGAGTCACCGAGTCCCAGGCCAGCCAGGGCCACACGGTGAGACCCACTCTTCCTTCCTTTCTTATTTTTAAAGTCTCCCCATGAAGAATTTTTTTTTTTTAGAATAAGGACACCAATTCACTAGTTCTGGTTCAAATTAAATCTCAATTTCTCCATCTATAAAGTGGGATGGCTGTAGAAAACATGTGATTTTTGTATACCAGGCTTTTGAAATCATGCCCGGCCCACTGCAACCACCATGTAAGGAATGACTATTATCAATGTTATTTTAGATGCTTAGAGGGCAGAGGCAAACATCACTAAATAAATGACTTCACAGTTGTTCGACTATTTTGCTTTAAAAGGTTCGTACAAATCAGTGCACTGCGAACTAACTCACCTATAATAATAAGCCTTTTATTCTGGGATCCAATATGCACACGTGCACACAGTATCACTCACTACATATTGTGTTACACTACATACAATATCACATCATTTACTCTGAATCTTGTCACTTCTTTAAAAATGCAGACCCAACCCTGAATTATTTCCTAACCTACCAAAATAAATAAAATACAAATTAGTAGGTTGCTTTAGGCTCACTGGCTTCTAATCGAGAGTCCCAAGGCAAAAAGGATTTGTAGTGCTGGGAACGCTGAGAAATTATTTCATCATGGACAGCCCAGACCATAGGAACTCATGGTTACTTTGTTCCTCTTGTACTATTGTATCTAGTGTTTGTATTGAGGACTGTCAAGCAGTTCTACTATGGACAGCTTAGAGTTAAGCCCTCCATAACACACAAAAGGGGCTGCAGAGGTAGTTCAGCTGCTAAGAGCACTTACTGCCCTCACAGAGGACCCGGGTTTAGTTCTTAGCACCCCATATGTCAACTTACAACCATAAGTAATTCCAGTTCTGGGGGATCTAAAGCCCTCTTCCCGTCTTCTCAGGCACCAGGCACACATATGCTATGAATATATGCAGATAAACACACACATACAAAATAATGAAAAACAAAAATATATGAAAGGAAACAAGCTTGCCTGTGCCAAGCAAACAGACACTGCAGACTTCCTTTTGCTACCCTTTCTTAAGCAATACAGCACGACTGCTATTTCCATAGTGTTCACGCCGTAGCAAGCAAGCATTGTAAGGGAAGCAGAGATCATTAGGGCGCATGGGAGGAAGCCTCGAGTGGTAGTGTGCACCTCAATTCCCAGTACTTACTAGGGTCCAAAGTCAACACTGGCTACCTAGTAAGCTCACAGCCAGCCCGAGCTACACACAACTCTCAAACAACAACAGACCAAGCATACCCCAGGAGAACGTTGATAGGTTATAAACAGATGGCTTGATGGTTATAAACAGACTTGAGCATCTATGAATTCTGGTATCTGTGGGGAATCCTGGAACCAAACCCACAGATACCAAGGGCAACTCAGTAAGTTAAAGGGTTTGTCTTAGGTAGTTTGTTTTGGGAGGCGGAGTCTTGCTGTATTGTCTGGGCCCAAATTTCAAAGCTCAAGCACACAGGGTCCCTCCTGAGTCTCATTATTTTCATTTCTTTTTAAAACAGCTCCCACCACAAATCACCACTCCCTAGGCCACTGCATATCCAAAAGAGCACTGCACAGCAGAGACACTCCAACAGGCCACGCCCCCAGCCCAGCAGAGCAGGTGACAGGCAAACAGGCCACGCCCCCAGCCCAGCAGAGCAGGTGACAAGCAAACAGGCCACGCCCCCACCCAGCAGAGCAGGTAACAGGCAAACAGGCCACGCTCCCACCCCCAGCTCTCCAGATCCCACCTATGAGCCAGCAGAAAGGAAGGCTGCCTTATACCATAGGAAGAAAACCACAACACATGCCTTACTTTTTGATAATAGTTGTAAAGCATCCCTGACCACACGGCCTGAATAGTATCTAACTGTCCACATCCTTCTCAGGACAACTCTGTCCAGATGAACTTTTTGTAAGTACATCTTACAAAATCTTACCAGTATCAGATGCTAATAAAGAATTAATCGTTTAATTTAGAAAAGTCACAGACATCTTAAAGCTTGACTGCTTTTTGAATCAGGGTCACACATAACTCAGGCTGACTTCCAACTTTTCATTTCTGATCTCCCTGCCTCCACCTCCCGAGGAGATTACAGGGCAATGCCACCACACCCAATTGAGTCTTTTCAAAAGACATCATTCAAAAATAAAAAGTTCCCATTCTTTGTTTTTTTTTTAAATTCTTCTATTTTTATTTTTGTGTTTTGAGTGTTTACCTGCATGCATTCATGTGTGCCACATGCATGCCTGGTGCCCCAAGGCCAGAGAATGGCATCAGATCCCCCTGGAACCAGAGTTACAGAATGCTAGGAGCTGCTACTTGGGTACTGGGAACCAAATCTGGTCCTCTGCAAGTGCTCTTAACCACTGAGTCATCTCTCCAGGGCCCCAAAATGGTTTTCTTTACATTGGAAGCCCTTTGTGGGGCTATGCAAGCAGAGGACCTGGGTTTGAACATCTAAACCCACATCAAGCTGAGTGCATGCAACATGCCTTCAACCCCATGCTCCTATAGGAGGACAGGTTCAACAACACACAAAAGAGATCCCACTTCAAACAAGGTAGGAGACTTGGTCTCGTCCTGCACACCTATGCCGTGGCAGGTGCGTGTCCACACGAACATGTGTGCACACAAAGAGACCGCTTCCCTCAGAACTACTAGTCTCTTGGCTGTGAGCCCTTTCTCCTCTGAAAGAGGCAACAAGGAAAAGTATGGGCTTGAACAGAGAAAATTATCATGAGAACAACCTTTGGAAAGGTGCTCAGGGAAAAGAAATAATACACACATGCCAGGTAGTGGTTGTGCACACGCCTTTAATCCCAGCACTCAGGAAGCAGAGGCAAATGGATCTCCCAAGTTTGAGGCCAGTCTGGTCTACAGAGTAAGTTCCAGGACAGCCAGGGCTGTCTCAAAAATCAAAAACCAAAAAAACACAAAAGAATAAAAAACAGTACATACTGTGACTACAGGCAAAAGCTGAATACTTAAGACATATTTCCAATTTAGAAATATGTCTAATATTAAAATATTAAAAAATTGAAATACTAATAAATAAAAGACACCAGATTACAGAAGAAGATGAAGTACTTATTACTTTGCAGGCTGTGAAATTCTATGGCTAATTTCCTAAGATGCAGTATAAAAAATGACCGCAGATAAACCAACAAGCCACATGTCCAGGTTGTGAGGGCTAGGGATACTGAAACTCAGCCAGAACCATGCGGCATTTCTCATAAGTCCACCAATCTTTTCAAGAAATACTGAACTTACTAAATATATATACACGAGTGTTTTACCTACATGTATGTCTGTGCACACATTGCGGAAGTCAGAAGAGGCTGCGATCCTCTGGAACAGGAATCACAGACCACTGCTAGTCACCATGTGGGTGCTCAGAACAAATCCTAGGTCCTCTGGAAGATCAGCCAGTGTACTTGACTACTGAGCCATCGCTCCAGTTCACTTCTCAAGAACATTACTTCTTGAGAACAGATGAACGCACTTGAAGCTCTCAACTGTGCTTGCTCAAGACAGAGTATCATCCTATCATCCCTGTGTGCTGGTACCACCGCCACCACACGCCCAGCCAAGTTCACAGGATGCCATTCTATGAGTAAAGAAACTAGAGATGGGGCTGAATATCACCTAAGACTCGAGGGTGAGCCGGATCCCAGAGTGGGGCTCTTGGTACGCATTTTGGTACCACCTCATTCTGTCCCAGGTCATTGGTGATGTCTTGGGGGTTGGCTCAAGAATGAAAAAGCTGGAGGCCTGGAGTCTAGTATTTTACCTGTCTGTGGCCTAGAGTCTTCAAAGAAAGGGAAACAGGACAGCAGAAAAGCTCCTGGGCCCTTCAGGAAATGACAGCCACTGGAGGAACCTCTTCCACTACTTTCAAACAGGTATTCTTCCAGACTTACCTGAGGAGAGAGATGAGAACCCCAATTCTAACTGCATATTCCCCCAGGGCTGGATGGTATCTGTTACTTGTGGCTCAGACACTCTTTTAAGAGAACTTTGCTTTTAGACTCTGAAAGCAAGTGAAGTTCACAGAAGATAATAAGGCAAAGATCCCATTAAAAAAAAAAAAAGGAAAACAACTGTGGGAAAAGCTATCTAAACAGTTAAGGAATCTGCA
This sequence comes from Arvicola amphibius, assembly GCF_903992535.2. Taxonomy (NCBI): domain Eukaryota; kingdom Metazoa; phylum Chordata; class Mammalia; order Rodentia; family Cricetidae; genus Arvicola; species Arvicola amphibius. Next base: position 84,937,359 of record NC_052047.1, read on the forward strand.
AACATAAAGCCCATTTTGTGGTTTCTGGTGTTTCCTCCCCCCCAGGAAGTTACATTGCTTAAAACGAATTTAAGAAATACACCAAAGTCGGAGAAATGGCATGCCTCCCCCACTGTGAGACCCAGAATTTTTAAGGAAGAAATCCTAGATGCAAACATCAAAATTTTGACTTTTGCATTTCTTTGAACAGAGATGGACCCTTTTCAGAGACACCCCCTCCCCCGCCTCCCGGTTTCTCTGTGTAACCCTAGCCATCCTGGAACTCCATCTGTAGACCACATTGGCTTTGAACTCAGAGACCTACCTGGCTTTCCTTCCAGAGTACTGGGATTAGAGGTGTGCACTACCACTCCCGACTAGGAAGAGACTACTTCTACAATACTATAATTGAATTTAAACAAAACAAACAAACAAACAAATAAATAAATAAATAATAAAAGGAACTGTCTCTAGCCAAGAGCAGAGAAAGGCATTGCAGCTGTGCAAGCCATCCAGACGCCTCCCCCCTGGCTCCAAAACACTAGACAACTAGAAGGCACTGAAGGCCGCGGTGCTGACAGGTTCCTTCCAGTTCTGAAAGATATGTAAACACTTCAGCCAGCTACTGGTCAACAGACACCCGATGGTGACCAGGGTAGTCATGACAACCTGTTTTCAAGGGTCTTAGGAACAACAGTCAACCAGAGACAGCACCAGCAACACAATCAAGTCAACCCTAAAGCCTGCATCAAGACGCCTTGTGTAGTGAGTGATATTTCATTTGCATTTTAATAAATAAAGCTTTTTTCCTTGGCCAATGTCTCTCTGCAGCTGCTGTTCCTTTCTCATTAGTATTAAGAAAATTCAAGGTTAATAAAGCATTATGCAATCTATTTCTGGGGGTATTTAAGGGGGTTGGTTACAAGTTAATATTGGTAATGGTCAGGAAAAAAAGCTTGAACTCACTTCCTGATTGTCATCAGGTGACCAGCTCCCTCAGCTACATGCTCCCACCATGATGTTCTGTATAAGGGCCACCACAGACTCAAACGCTATGTGACAAAGTGACCATGGACTAAATAAATTTCTTTTTTTTTGGCATAGACCAAATAAACTCCCCCACCTTCCAGTTTACTCAGCACGGAAACCTTGCCAACACAGTGTTAAGAGTAAAAATGGAAGACAGGACCTTTCTCGTGAAATAGAAGCGATCAGTCCCCCACCCAATCAGGCTGAGGCAAGGCTAGAAACCCAACTTATGAGTGTACACAGGGGAATGAGTCAGAGGCCTCTGAACAGAGCCTTGCTCACTGCTGTTCAAATCCGACCAGAGAGAACAGAGGAGAAGAGCGCGCCCAGGCCTGCTGCCTCAGCCAGCTCATTCCCGTGCCCTGCTGCTGCTCGGGAAGCCTGGGGAGGGCCGCTTCTCCAACACCTTTACCTCCCATCTGTGCTCCCTGCCAGCCATTCCTGGGCCCTATTCAAACAAACAGAGGTAGACACAGTTTGCAGCTAAGAGGTTCTGTGGGGAGAACAGCTTCCAGCAAAATGGCAGATGGCAGGTTACCAGGGAGGGCGATCAGCAGGGCCAGAAGGCCTGGGACATTCCTAGAGTTCCGCCCTAATCGGTACTAGAGGTCTGGCCCAGGCTCTTGCCAGGGCTGGGCAGGGGAACCCCAGGAGTTCCCCCATGACACCAGGATAGAAAAGTGTGCCTGCCAGTGCTTCTGTCTGTGAGCCATGGAACAGGCTGAGTCTCAGGAACTGGTTCCTAGTTATGCGGTTTCCCCTCCAAGTTCAGAATTAGAAGGAAAAGGTACTTCCAATGAGCCTGGTTCAGTCACATGTCCCCACGGGTAGAAGCACAGATCAGTGTCTCCCCTACAACCCATTATGGCTAATCTGCTCAAGTGGAATTTATCATTTAAAACAAAATTAGTCACAGGGCTCAAGTTTATCTCACGGCAGAGCACCTGCCCAGCAAGCAAGACGCCCTAAATTCTGTCTTCAGCACCACAACAAAACAAAAACCAAATCTACCTCTGTATTTACCCTTTAAATAAATACATGCAGAATATTTAGAAAAGGAGAAGAAAAATAAGCAGGTCACCTTGCCCTGTCTTTAATAAAGCTGAAAAGAATTGTATAGTCCTCAGTGGGAAGATTATGCAATTTAAAAACAGTTTGGGCTAGGAGATGGAGAAAACCTAGACCGCATTCGGGCTAAAATCCAGTCTGACACATTCCCTCAGGCTTGGCAGAGCTGAGCTACTTCCTTGACCTCTCGGCGCCTGCTTCCTTCTGTCTCTACACACAGCTTAGGTCTACACGCCGTGTCACTGAGCAGCTCTCTGCTGGGGCTCCTGCTTCTGACACCAAGTACCGACTACCATACACTTCTCCAGTTTCGTCCCTCAGTGACTAAACTAAGACGTTCTCATCCAAAAGAAGGGCCCATGGTTTAACATGTAACTCCCGAAACTAGTTTCAGAATGTTTCAGCTCCAAGTTTCTCTGCATGTTACATTTGCAGAATGTTGGGTTCTGGGCACGGGGGGGGGAAACCCCTGAATTTCCTTTGCTGCGCCTTCCTGCTCTCTACATTCGACCAGGAGTCGCAGCCTGAGCTCCTACCTCCATCTTGTCATTCACGACTCCTCCTGGTCTCTTCTCCATTCATCGAGCCTTGCGCCCATTCCCACCCCAAGAACCCAAAGTTCACTGCTCACAACGACGACCAACTCCCAAGCTAATCTGTCTGCACATGACCTCCCTGCTCATGCAGCTCCACAGTGAAGCCAAGGCATTACTGAATGCAGCCTCACTTTACGTCCTCAGCACATGCACGCATGCGGGCACATGCACACACGCACACACGCACGCACACACACACACACACACACACACACAGGTGACACCAGCTCACTTTCCTCACCTGGTCAGGGCAGCCCATACAGTGGCATCTGCCCCGGGCAAGGTCTCCGATGCACCATTACACACCAGGACACAGTGCCTCAGAGGCACTCGTTCATCCTCTGACAAGGTCACTGAAAACAGTGACTATAAAGTAGGAACCGGACCATTAAATACATATAACCTTTTCCCAAAAAGGTATTAGAAAAGCCACTTACATGTGGGATAGCGAATTACACAAAATATTTAAATTACAGGAATCTGCTGCATTCTATCAAGTACTGAAGAGCAACGGGAAGCTAAGACGTTCTGGAGTTAGGGGACCCGAGCTTGAGAAGCAGTGTCAGACTCAGAGGAGTCTCAGGAAACGTCAGTGTTCCTGCAGCCAGGGGCCGAAGGGGCCTTCCCTCTTCAGGAGAATTCTAAGTCATCACAGGTGACCAGAGAGGCTCGGTCAGCTCGGGACAGCTTAGGAGGCTAGGCCACTACACAGCCAGCCCGTGGGCCCACGAAGGTGCGCGTGTGAGGGCTGAGGGCTGAGCACAGACCACTGTCTCTGCCTCGCAGTTCCACTGGGCTGCCAGAGTGAGACACAGCCCTGCCAGCTACTGGGGAAAGCTGTGCCCTGGCACCAGGGAGGGCGAGAAAAGCAACCAACATTCTAGAAACAGAACCACATAGTAGCCACTTATAGTCAGGAATTCAGGAAAGAAAATCTCTTCATCCTACCATCAGAGCAAGAACCACCAACTTACAAAGAGAGTAAGGAAAAACAGCTATAAGGGCCCAGATCCATTTTCAGAGGTCAGCCAACAGCCGGTGTGTCAGCAACACAGGCGGTAAATGACCAGTGAACCAGTGCATGGTGACAGTCTCTACACCATCAGCCCAAAGTCATCTCTACCGGCAACACTGCTGCTCTTTAAGAGGCCACCAGACTTCTTTCTGCACAGTGAGTTAGCAGAGGCAGGAAAAGGCACAGCTTTAACTGCAGGGGGGAGACAGGACCTGAGGTGTCGAATGGCAGGGCGAATTTCAGAAGCACAGGGAGCAGCAGGGTGCAGGAGAGTTGGGGTGGAAACATAAAGCAACTGTAGGCAGATGAGCTCTGGAGCCTCTAAGACAGTGTGGGTAGGAGCTGGTGGGCCCAGGGGTTCTCCTACTTAGAGAAGCCTGCTGCTAATGGCTACAAAGAGAAGCTGCCAGACAGCTTACGGCACTGTGTTTTCTTTCACACCTGGGCTTAAACGTGAAAACTGATCAGTTATATCGTACACAGACACGAAGTAAAAGGAAAACGAAGGTCTCCAAACTGAATGTCCACGGTGCATACACGTGCAGTTGACTTTGGGTTCACTGGGGCATGTGCCTGTCTCCTCACAGCTCTGGACACCCCTGACCGCAGGACCAGGCCACTGCTCCACCAACTGCCAACAATGGGAAAAGGGATAACGTGCCACCAACTTTTCCCATCCTCCGAGCATTTCAGGAAGATGGCAAAGTGAACACAAAATTCTGAAGTCATGTAGCAGCTGATGGATGTACTGTGGCCACACCCAGCAGAGGGAGAAGCTGGACGGTCAGCTGTCAGAGCACACACAGGAACGCGAGGTCACCCACTGACTCAGGACATTGTCCTTAACCTCACCAGAAAAGAACACACCCCTCTGTCCCATCTACCCTCTTCCTGAGTTCCCTCTTCTGTCCTTTGCCCGGTAGTCCGTCAGGATGTCCCCACGCCCTTAAATTTTCACAACCAGCCTCCAAAGCTGAAGCAATTAGGTTGAGAACAGAGAGCTAATCCCAGTGGAGGTGAGCTTTGGCCTTTGAACCCAACCTAGAGGCTCCTGCACTACCTACTACTATCAAGAGCATCACAAAGGACAGGATTCTCCACAGAAGACAGCTCCTACATGACGGAGAAATGAAATCACAGCATGTGTTGGCACCTGAAGGGGCGTACACAATTCTAAGAAAAACCAAGGACTGAGACTAGGAAAAAACAAAACAAAACAAAACTCAAATTGAGAAAAATAACATACAGCAAATGTCCAACGGAGGCCTCTGGCCTGAGGCACACTGGTCTGGTAAGAGGCATCATTTATGCCATGGGTTTTATGACTCATGAGCTACTCTTGATTAGTTACTCATTCACACGAAAGAATGAAAGACTGGCAAAGGCTTAAGCTAGCCCAGCCGCAAACATGTTCGTGCAAACCTTCGGTTAGAATTTTTAGCCTTCAGCTCCCCTCCAGCAGTGAAGCCTGACAGGAGGGAACCAGCAAGGCCACAACCGAGTCTTGCCTGGCCAAGAATAACCAGTCCGCAACAGAGGACTAGAAGCTGTCCCGGCTACAGCTGCACACACGTTTCCCCCACAACACACACATGCATTTCCCACAGAAGCCCAGCCCAAAGGCACAGAAAACAAATTTCTAGACCAGAGCCATAGAGATCATTCACCTCATTTACAGGAAAGGACCAAAGGCTCCAGAGACAAGGGTGTCCTCTTCACCCACAGGGAGAACCAACAAGTCACCATCAGTGGGTAGTGAGAATTAATGGTGACCGGTTCTTTAAAACAAAACAAAACCCTCCATTGTCTTAAGCCTCTCAGCCCCCAACCCCCCTCTGGGACGGCTTCTATTGCTTCTTCCTCTGACATCTCCTCCACATTTATCTGACTTCGGGCTCTGTGATAAAGGTCTGACAGACAGCAGGACTCTTGTCTCTAGTCAGTCTGCCACACCACAGACAGCCAGCGTGTGGAGGAGAAACCCAGGCTCAGGGGCAGGAAGGGACAGCAGGCCTCTAATGCTGTTTTGGCTGACCTTGAGTTTCCCACCCAGGAATGACCTTGAGAGCTCCTGCTCCTAGAGACTTCACCCCCCAGGTCAGCAGAGCTAGCCAGTATACACAGCCATCACAGCTTAAAGGGAAGCTCACTCCTTCCGACCAAGTTTCTAACGCCGCTCAACACAGTCATTCTTGGTTAAGTTCACACATGGGCCACGAGTTTCCCTCTCTAGTCCTTGGCTGGCTACTTGCCAACCCTTATTCCTCTCCATAAGGTCAAAAGCCTCTTCACTTTAAGGCCTCCCTTACTGCTACTAGGACATTACCCAGTACCATCCTCAAAACAGACACCTGAAAGCAGCACTCAGGAAACAGTCACAGCTAAGTCGATCTATAAACAAACACAGGCCCAAGGGATAGGGAAGGGGAGGAAGAAGGCAATTAAAAATTAATAAAAATGCACAAGCCAGAACCCCATTATAAACTGTGCAATTCTTCTGGAAATAAGCAGGCCACTGGTCTTGACTTGGTTATCTTGGTGTAGAGATGGGCTGGGAGTTGGCTACCCATTTCTACAGACTCATACACTCAACTCAGTAAAAGCAATTAGGAAACTAAACTTAAGTGACTATTAGAATGGCCACAATCATCTTGTGCTCCAACGGCTTTGACACCCTCTTCCAGGCACCCAAGGGCAAATGTGTTCTCTCTCTCTCTCTCTCTCTCTCACACACACACACACACACACACACACACACACACACACATTTAAATAAAAGTAAATCTTCTAAAAAGGTTAAGAACACTGGCTGTTCTTTCAAAGAACCCAGGCATCTACATGGTGTGGCTCACAAACACCCCTCCAGGGGAGCCAAAGCCTTTTTGGGCCTCCATGGGCATCCACATATGTGGCATGCATACATACACATATTAAGTAAAAACTTTAAAAATTTTATTTTAAATCACCTATGTAAAGCTAGGCATGGTGTCACACACCTGTAATTCCAACACCTGGGAAGTCAGGAGGATCACAAGTGTGTGTAAAGACAGCCCAGGTTACCCTACGAGACTCTGCCTTAAAACAAACAAGCTGGGTGGTGGTGGCAGATGTCTTTAATCCCAGCACTTGGGAGGCAGAGGCAGGCGGATCTCTGTGAGTTCGAGACCAGCCTGGTCTACAAGAGCTAGCTCCAGGATAGGCTCTAAAACTACAGTGAAACCCTGTCTCAAAAAAAACAAAAAACAAACAAACAAAAAAACACCACAAACCTGTTATTTCCAACAGATACTCTATGGGAAAACTCTGTCTTTCTCAATTCTGACAAATTATATTTGGTAATTCCTATGCCCTGTAAAATAGTTTGAAGGCATCCCCATTATCAAAATAAAAGCTACAACCTCTAAAACTCAGGAAAGTACTGTGGAAACAAGCTGCAAGATGGGACTACACGGAGCACATTAATAATTATCTTCTTTGTAACTTCAATAAATATTTAAACTTATACCGATGACATTCACGGTGCTTATTTTAAGTAACCTAATAAATTGCTGCGGGAAGTCTCAACTTCACGGCTGTTAACACGAAGCCTTCTGGTGACACATTTCCCCTAGAGAGACCATGTCCTTGGTCACTGTGAAGACGACCGATCGCAGTCTGAGACTCCAGAGCTCCTGGTTTACAGCAATCTGACTCCTCTGAAAGAGGCGTGAGAACTGAAGAGTGGGATTTGCCTAGGCTACACGCAGCCCTGGACTGGCTCCTTGGCACCACACAAACTAGGGTTGGGGGTACGCCTATAACCCCAGTAGGAATGGACACTGGAAGAGCAGAAGTCGCCACTACGTAGCAGATTCAAGGTCAGCCTGGAATACCTAAGTCTTGGCTCAAACAACACAAACAAAATCCCAGGCACGAAAACCATAATAGAAGCCTGGTGATCCAGCACAGCAGCAGAGCACTCAGCTAGCATTGCCCCAGACCTTGGGATCCACTCTGAGCAAGGCAAAATAAAATAATAAAATAAGAGAATGATGTCACTCATTACTTCGTTTATAACTTTAGTCTAGGCTTACTTTAAATAGAACGTTTTAAGTAACAAACTGTACACTTAAGTCCTCAGGCACTGACTAAGCGAGCATTCCTCCTAGCCATAAGTATACCAAGGGCCCAAAGAATACATAAAGCCAGGAAAGCAGACACTAAGTCTCCTCACTTTAGGGAGAATCTGGCCCCTAGGATCAGAAGCCTGCCTGGGGTTCCTTGAAAGAAGCAGGAGGCAAGAACTAGAAGCCCAGACGCTCTCTGCCCTCCGCCCCCGGGAGCAGCAACACACAGAGGGATGGCCACCCCATTCCCATTCAGCACTCTGCCAAGGACTGACCCTGTCCACCCAGGAATGCTGCTCTCAAAGCCCTGACAGGTCTCTTGCTTCTCAGCTTAACACCATCCCTGAAGGGCCAGGCTCCATCCCTGCCTTCCTCTGTGGGCCCTGCAGGCCACAGAGGAAGGAGGACTCCATACCACTATGGAGGAAAAGATCTAGCCCCTGGTTGTATATTACCTGCCAGGCCTGCTTCCCAAACAGAATGGCTCCAGGAAAGCTGAAACTGGCTCTGAGCCCAGAGAGAAGCTGTACTGTGCAGTCTCCCTCAAGAGCCCAAAAGATGGATGCTCCCCGAGCACCCCACTAGTGCTAGCACCCCATCAGGAAAAACCAGGCAACACTCATTGTTCTCTGCACGCAGCAGCCTCTGCAACGTCACCTCTCCTTCGTCACCTCTCCTTCTCCGGGAAGACTGTGTTCCTAGTGACATGTGACCCTGGAGCAAGCCATCCTTCCCCGCAGCCCCCATCTCTGTTCCTCCAGCCTCTTGGAGGCTGCTTAAATTTCAACTACTTACTGAGTGGTATCTGCGGACTGTTTCAGCTAAGTTTTTTAAACATAAAAATAAAGCACATTTAAAATACATATCCTTGAAGTAGTGACATTCTGGCCTTTCATCCAAAAGTCCTCTTAATGGTGGTTGAAGAAATCGTTCAGTAATCCAACCAAGACTAATGGCTACATATTTCAAGAGGTGAAGCAGTAATCTGTCTTTCTCTGGCCACTTGCCAAGAAAAATTAGTGTTCATTCAGTATACGGGCACAAGGCAGAACAGTCTGGAAATCCAGCCCCCGCCTCTTCACGGGCGCGTCACCCCAGTGTTACACCCCAGCATGCGCAGCAATCTCCAGGGCCAAGCGGCTCCCTGCCCCACCCTACTCAGGGGCACTTCCCTCTCCCTCTAGCCCGGTGCCCACGGCAGACAGGATATGGGCAGGGTGGGGCAAGAACAGTAGGATTGCCCCAGAGCCTTCACCACACATGATTTCAAACTTTCCATTATAGAGAAGGTTTTTTTTTTTTTTTTTAAAGACAACCCACCAGAACCCTGAGAACAAAAACTCAAAAGAAAACATTCAGTTAAAAATAGGAGTATTCGTGGGAGATATTTTAAATTCCTTTGAAGGGAATAATTCCTTATGTGGCAAGAAAAAGTAAAATGGTTGCCTCTCATTTAAAGAATCAAAGCAACCAAGGTACATCTGGTGCCTATTAGGGAGCAACCCCAGACCTCAAGGCTCTCAAAAGACCCCCCAAAAGCCCTCTCAAAAGATGGCTCAGTACCCAGCATGCCCTACAAAGCCTCCCATGAGATGGCTCAGCACCCAGCATGCCCTACAGAGCCTGACAGACTAATACAGTATAGGAGCTACAGGAGAAGCTGTTAGCTTTATCTTTAACTTGTATTACTTTTATTGTTGCAGCATTATATTTTCTATTGTATCATTTTCTATCTTTCCCCCTAAATATTTTCCTTCTTGGGTTGAATTTTCCACTGCCAACCTCAAAGATTGAGAGGGTGCCATCTGTTAATAAACCCACCTCGATCCTTTTTGGTCTTAGACAAATACTTCAAATAATCTGATTTTTAAATGTCACTGAGCTTCCCCCTGACAATCTAAGGTCAGAGCTAAAGGGTCCATTTAAGCACACAGGCAAGTGCACGCGCGCGCGCGCGCACACACACACACACACACACACACACACACACAGAGTTGGTAGAGCATTTCAAAGAATATAAATACTCTCTTAAAACCCTGAAGATAAACTTTAAGTGTGGAGTTCATGGGCCACAGAATCTTGCTAGAATGTTAGCGCCTTCACAGTCAAGACTTGGACCGTTCATTCCACCCACCTGTGTGTGAATGGGACCCGAAGCATCTGAAGACAGGGCCTCACTATGTAGCCTTGGCTGGCATGGAGCCTGCCTCTGCTTCCCGGTGCTGGGATTAAAGCTGTTTCCCAGCCAATCTTCAGGTTTATCATGTTTTTACAAAGGGGTAACAAACACCCTTAACCTTTGCCATGGTTGCCAGGATGCTTGTTGTCAGTCACAGGTTAAAACAACTTGAGCAGAACTTCCAGTGGGCTGTCATGCTGCCTGCCCCAAGGCCACTGTCCTAGACGCCCATCAGACACTGCTCCCCTAGAGGCAGGCACTCTCTGGTGGTCACAAGCACCCTGTCATAATCAGGCTCCTAGCCTTCCTTGGACCTTCCCAATCCCCTTTCCTTTCTAGATTGTTATAATTCTTGAATCCTGCTGACTTCCAGGCCCAACACTGCTGGCCATGACCTCAGCCTTCCCTTCCCCCAAACACCTTCTCTTTCTCCTGACTCTTGGCAGCTTTGGAAACTGGTTAGAGTTCTCAAAATGGGCCACTCAGTAGGGTTGGATCAAGTCTGTTGATAGGCTGAGACCCTCTTAGACACTACCCCAGACTCCACCCAATCCCATGTGCCTGGAGGTTCACCCTCTTCCACATCTTCCTTAATGTTTCCAAATTCCATCCCATCACCCATGAGTTGGTTTTTACACCTCTCAAATGTCAAATGCAATGTACACTTTAACCCTGAACCGCTCCTGCAGCCCTCAGTTTTTCCCACCCAAGACTAATGAGATAATACCAACATGCAGTGGCTAAAATAGACAACCAAAATAAAGCTGCAGCTCACTGAAGAGGCTGGTAAACATGCTGAACAGAGAGGAGTGCTGGCCAGAGAAGGGCAGGACTAACACTACGAAGGGGAGTGGTGGGCACAAGAGCCAAAGGCCAGGATGGGAATGGGAGGGAAAGGGGAACAAAGGTGGAACATTCCAGTAGGAGACACCAGAACTTCCAACATTCCCACAGACACCAGAGGAGTCAGCCCGAGAAGTGACCTCCAGACATTGCCATCTTTCAAGGCTCCTCGGCTATGAGAACACACCAGCAGGGAACAATCAGTCCCATAGGGATACAAACTACACCAGGCCTCTGAGCCACCTCTCTGCCTCAATCAAGTTCATCTTCCTCAACAACTGCAAGAACATTCAACGGCTCTCCACTACCCCCCAACTCTAACTCCTGTCTTTGTACGGTCACTAAGGTTGTGTCAAGACCTTTCCCACCTTCCCTGTTCTCCAAAGCGGAGCTGTAAGAGAAGGTGTTCCCTGACCTTGCCCACTTGGGCCTCTTGTTGGGTCCTCTCTCTTAGCTTGCATCCCTCAGCCTTCTGGATGCTTTCTCTGCTCTTGAAGTATTTTTTGTTCATCCAGTGTAGTGCAGTCTCGATACCACTTCCTCAGAAAGCCTTTCTTGGCTGCTCCCACCGTATCTTGTAACACCGTATGGAAGCACACACATATTGGCCAAGCACTCTGAGGACCAAAGGCACAGACAGGACCCGGAACCATTGCGGTCTACCTGCAAACATGACTACCACAAGCAGCCATTCCCTCCAAACCCTGCCAGGAACAATGTGCCAGTTTTTGTGGGCGAAGGGGTCCGTCCCAAGGAGAGGCCATGCATGGCGTGCAGGGTCTCCAGCCTAGGTTTTCAAAGCTCTGCTATGTCTACCAGGCATCCTCTAAGACAGACCCGCAGGCATCAAATGCCATTGAATCCAGCATGACATGATTTCCTGGTCATTTCAAAACTGCCGAAATGCAGAGGTGAGCTTCTAGAAGGGTAAGAAAGAAACTGGTGACAGAAATTATCCTTAACGTGCAGGGCAACAGAAGGCCTCTCCTTTAAGGTATCCTGAACATTGCTTCTAAATAAATGTAAGTAAAAAGATCCTTTTAGAAAAACACCAAAGTGTCGTCCAAGTTGCAATTACGGGACGAGAAGTACCCATTAACAGGCAAGGGACCCGAGGGTACAGACACACTACACTGAAAGGAGTTTAAATGGCCAGAACGAAGCATACAATTAACACAGCTGGAAACGAGCTCTCGCTTCTCAAATGATCTACTCGCAAAACATGAAGTGGTAAATGCTGTCTGAGCACTCAGGGTGCTTCGTCAGGGCACTTCAGGGGCTCCCATCACCTCATCTTTCACAAGCTAGCTCATACCATGCAGGTGCCCAAACAGCTCTGGGTGGGACATCTCAACGTGGATCATCAGAGGTAAGTCTATGAAAAACAGGAGGTCATCACCTTTAAGAACACATCTTAAACTAAATGCCAAACAAGGTATTCAATCAACAGATTTTATTTCTAACTTTCAACAAAAGCCCTCCATTGGCCAAGTGTGGCGGTGCATGCTTTTAATACCAGCACTGGGGACGCATAGTCAGAGGGATCGGAGTTTGGAGGCCCGCCTGACCATCATATTGAGTTCCAGGACTCAAAACAAGACTGAAGTAGCTTTTATAATGACATAGCTTATTTAAACAGAGACGATCTAATTCCTTTAGTTATCAGCATCTCAGGTGTGGTGCTGGTGTTTTATTAAATTTGCATGTATGAGTACACGCATGTGCGCATCAGTCACGGCACACAGTAGAGGTCTGAGGACAACTTGTGGGAGTTGCTTCTCTCCGAGATCCAGGGGTTGAACTCGACAGTCAGGTTTGATGGCAGGCACCCCCATGCTCACGGAGGTATCTCGCCCACCCAGGTATCTTAACTGTATCGTTTGCTTTAATTTTCCTAGCATCTCATGGTTCAGGGAGGCCAAGCAACTCACACATCATCACAGAGCTGGTGGTAAAACCAGGTTCAAACTCCACTGTTTATAAAACACTACATATGCTATGACTGATTCTAATTAACTAGAGGGCAGGTAAAACCAACCTACAGTGCTGTAAATGACATCTGCAATGATGTCACCCTCAAGGGCGAGCACAGGAGCCTTTAGTGCAGCGGAAGTTCCTACTTCTTAACATAAACAGGAGCTCACACTCCCGCATTCAGCACATGCTACATTATGTCATTAACAAAAAGGAAAACCTTGGTCAACTGACTCCAAGTTCATGGTCCTAACTACCAAACCATCTTTTCACAGTTCACAGGGCCTTGCTACATTCTTAGAACTGATTACCTTGGTTAGTAAGGTTTTTGTTTTTTTTTTTTTTTCTTCTTTAAAAAACAAAAGTGAAGAATTTAAACAAACCTAGTTTAAAATGTCACAGAATGAAAAGTGGAAAGTATCGATTTCCTGACTACTGGGAATTTCCCCTCAAGGAGAAAAAGCTAAACAAAACAAAACCAAAAACACCTTGCTGAAGGGAATGTCTATAGAGACACAGAAAATAATTTGTAATAATTTATTACATTTACATAAAACATGGACACCTAAAAGTACATAAATGTTAAAAAATACACATTATATTTAATCAGATACAATGCTGGCTCTCAAAAAATTGGGATTTTGTTACAATAATGAAGCCAAGCCAAGCAAACAAAGCTGGCAACAAAAGTAACAACTTCACAATGCTGGCGACAAACCGTTGAGACGAATAGGAAACTCAGCAGGGCTAACTTTTTTCAGGAGTAACAGCACCCGGATGCTTCAGGAACCAGTCCATCAAACTGTAACTGCTTCTCGGGCTCTGTGCAGGCTGGCAAAGCCTCTCTGCCAGTAGGGGATGATGAAATCATTGCATCAATTCTTAAAAAGCCTCACCCCACACATGCACACGCCCCTTATCCAAACAGTAATTGCCTCTCTAGAGAGGCATAAATTCATCCTACCATTTTAATATATTCATCAAGTACCCACTCCAGAAGGGGAGAAAAGACAGCTGGAACTACATCTGGGAATAGGGCAGGGTGAGCTGGGCCTGGGGTTAAGTACTATCTCCTTACCTGAGTAATTTCTGCTAAGCAACTAGGAAATATTTACTGCTTTGGAAATAGTTGAGCCTCATTCAATTCATGCTTTATTCTGTACACAGCATAGAATGCCGGACAACTGTGACCCTAAAGCAATTAGAGATGACAGAAGACTGCTATGGTAAGTTCTGAGAGTTTTGATAATTTATATACCACTATTTGGGTGTTTTAATGGGTTGTATTACCAAATACTAGTCTGGTTGCAAAATCTCAAATTTATGAACTCTACTTAGTAATTTTTGAAGTACGAACAGACTGCCTAATAAAGCTGTTTTAAAATGCCTGAAGAGTCAAATAATATGTCCATTAAACGAGGTAGAAAAAATTAATAGCACCCACCCAATGTGTCAAGACAGGTCTGATGGAGACCCGAAATTATGGATTATTTTATTTATTGTTGCGATAGAGTCTATGTAGCCTTGGCTCTCCCAGAACTTAAAAGATCTGCTTGCCTCTGCCTTCCGTGTGCTGGTATTAAAGGTATAGGCCCCACACCTGGCCCTAAATTATGGTTAAAACCAAAACAGTAACCCTTTCGAAGTTTACTTGAGAAACAAAGACTCATCCTTTCTCTCCTTCATTTGAGAAAGCCCCCAAAATTTCTAATATAGAGTATCCCAACTTTAAAACCAGCCAGCATCATTTTAAGAGGAGCAGTATTAACCCTTAAACATACACAAACATTTGAACAAACAGTGTGGTGGAAATTCAACAGTAAATTATCCATCTCCCTTTCAGATTTTTGGCGTAACTGTAATATGTTAAAATTAGGGAAATCTAATTTTTTAAATTTTTTGGTTTTTCAAGACAAAGTTTCTCCGTGTAGCCCAGGCTAGCCTAGAAGGTGGCGATTGGCTAGCCTCTGCTTCCCGAGTGCTGGGATCAAAGATGCAGATCACCATGCCCTGCTTTGAATTATTTTTTTTAAGTATATCTTCAAAACCATGAGCCATCTCTGTGCCAAGGCCTTACAAAAGCACAGGGACTCGGCAAAAGCAATTCATAAGCAAATTATGTTTGTTTTTGTCTAAGACTACCTCATTCCTTAGGTCTTAAAAACCTGCTACTTCCATCTGTCAAGCTTGGGCGATTTCAGCTAGACAAATCTGAACGGTTTCAACAACAGATCACTGTTTCTGGCAAGCGGAAGCTGAACCAGCGGGAACTTCGCTGTGATCTCTTTAAGCACTTAAGCATCCTATTCGTCTTCAAAAACAATCGTACAAAGCAAGTATCCCGTTTCAGAAACTAAGTAGAGGAAACAAGGCTCACGCTAACTTGTCATTTAACAGCACGTGGCAGAAACAAGCCTAGTGAAGGGACTTAAGTTTAACGGAGAATTCGGCATTCTATTATATTTGCCATCTGCACAAAAACACTAAATTAAGAGCGGCAGGCAGCGTCCCGAGGGGGAAAGCAGTATTCCACGCTGGGAAAGAAGTTTCGAGCAGATCGGCTGATAAAAAAAGACCACCGCGCTGGAAAGCGCGGAAATTACTCAGGCCAAGTTCTCCGGCACACTTCTTTGGTCTTAAAACCTAACCAAATATAAAGAGATCTCGGACTATGCGTAAAAACTCCCCGGTTCGACTAGGTTTCATAATCTCTATTAAAAAGAAACAGAAGTCGGACTAGGACAGGTGGAAGTGACCGGATGGCCTCGGGCGGGTCCCTCTCGGTGAGAGGTATGAACCCCACTAGAGCGCACTAGCTCAGTCCCATTGCCCCCCCAACACACACACACACACACACACACACACACAAACTCTGAAAGAATCTGTTATAACAGGAAGCCCATTTTCACTCACTGGCTTAAGGGAGGGGGGGAGGTTGGAGGGGCAGAAGAACAGGTTTTATAATTCCCATCAATCTATCAAGTTGGGGGTGCTGAGGCGAACACCGCAGGCAAGGGAGCAAAGACCAGCCACCCTAAGCCAACCCAGGTTACAAAATGTGTACAATACTTTTCAAGATGACCTCGCAATCCGTGACACTAAAAAGTAGCCGTCTTCACTGAACTTCCTTTCCACCCAAGACCCCAGAGCTCAGGGGACCCCAGACGAGTGCAATTAACTAGACGCTAGGTATTAGGTCCCCAGAAGGGTCCCCGCCCCGCAGACGCGCCCACCCGACACTAGCAAGGTCCGCTCCCCAAGCTCTGTCCTGAGTCTGGTTAATCATTCAACGCGGGCGGCGTGGAATTTTTTTTTAAGAGGTCAAAGCAAATGGTTCTCCCGAAGTTTCACAGAAACCAGTCTTTGGGGACCCGGAGGTAACAGTGCCTGCGGCTTGGGGGAGGGCGCGGGTAGAAAGCGGCCGCCAGTGGCTCACAAACACCTGATCTGCCCCTGCGGCACCCGAGCCCGGCGCAGTGCGCGGGCGGGGCAGCACACCGCACGCACCGCTCCCCCACCGCCCGGGCCCGCACCTCCCGCGCAGGGTGCAGCGCGGCCCCAGGGTGTCACTGCCCTCTCCCTGTGACAGCAGGAACAGCGGAGGCCGAGCAGGTGAGAAGGTCGGGGAGGAGGGGGAGAAGGGCCGGTAGGTGAGGAGGCTGGGGAAACGGTGTGCGGAGGCAAGGGAAGTGAGGAGACGGGCGGAGGGGAGGAGGGCCCGAAGGAGCAGACACCGCAGGGGCCACGGAGGAGCGGCGGGAGTGCAGGGCGCCCGCACCGGCCGGAACTGGCGGCGGGGCGGGGACGCAGGGCCCGTGCCCACCCACCCGGCCCTACCTTGTCCAGGGGCAGCTCCAGCTCTGCGGGGCGGAGCGGGAGACCGCGGCCGCATCCACGTCCCAGCCGCGCCTGCGGCTCAGCCCCGCGACCGCCGCCGCTCTTGCTCCATGCGCCGCGCGCGGACGGGCAGCCCGGCGGGGTCTGGGCGGCTCCGGCTCGCCTCGGCTCCAGCACTTGTTGCCGCGGCTGCCGACGCGCCTCACTCCCCGCCGAGGCTCCTGGCACGGCCGCCGCCTACGGCGTCCCCCCTCCCCCCGGCCCCGCCTCTGCCCGCCGCGCCAATCAGACGCCGCGCCACCCGCGCGCGTCACCGCTGGGACGGCCGGGCCCCACCCCGCAGCCCAAGTTTGGGAAAAAGCCGACCTCCTACCCTCCCGCCTGTCGGCACCCGGGCCCTCCGGGCTCTCCGCCCTTCGTGACGCGCTGAAAACCCTCTGCTACATCGGGGAGCGCGATCTCCAAAGATGCGCCCCCCACCCGCCCCAGGAAGTAGCCTCCCCCACCTTGCTGAGACTCAGGGTCCAGGCCAAACTCCTTAGCTCCCGGGGCCCCTCTGTGCTGTCGGCGCTGCGCTTGGTGAGAGTTTTGATGGCCCTTTCCGGCCAGGACCGGCGTGTGCCTAGGCCTAGACGACTCCACCTTAGGAAGTGAGGAGAGGGAAACCTGGACCTAAGTGAACCTGACCTTTGCTCGCCGGGCACCCAGTCCCTGCTGCCATCTGGCTGCTCTAGCCCAAGAGGGTGGTGCCTGTTCGGCTCCTTCGGGTCTTCGGGTTGTGAAGACATGGCTTTTCCACGTGGTTCCACTCGCGCCTCGGGAAGGCAGGAATGCAAGATGGGGGGCGGGGGCACCCACGCGGTGACGCCAGGAGTGAGGGCAGCCAGCCATCCCAACGCTGAGCCCTCATAACGCTGCTGGGGTGGGCACTAACCACACCCACGCGCAAAGCGCACGGGACCCGCGATGGTCACCCCTAACCCAGCGCCTCCGCAGTCTCCCCCAAAGCGCTGCCTGCCAAGGTGAGGCCCGGTTGGGGAAGCCCGTGAGACCGGATGGAGAAGTCGCTCTAGTTTGCAAGGCTTGGGTAGGCCGGCCAGGCCGGCACACCTTGAGCACCGAGTCGGGGCGTGCCTGGAAGCTCCCCCTTCATTCTTATCGCCGAGGCCTTAGAACGACCCTCTAGAGTTAATCCAGCTGAGAAATTAACACTCCACACCTGTTTGAGTTTTTGCCGACGACTGTCAGGAGGAGTTAGCCAAAGGGAAGCCATTATCGAGCTCTGGGGGTTGAATTTCAGCCCGCTGGACCACAGCGCTTACTCTCAGCGAAACGCAGCAGCCCGAGAGTTGTTTTGGCTGCGTCGAGCCGCGTGGATGGGGTGGGTCATCCAGAAGAAGGAATTCTGAGTGGTGGCTCTGGAAATGTTGATTGGCAGCCTCCAGACCGTACCGCTTTTAATGTTGGTCACGCTTCGCCTAAGAGCGACGGGAAAGCAACAAGTGGATTTTTGTGTAGTCACACAAACGCTTAACCACTGTAACCCTGGGCAAGAAAGGAACGGGAATTGTATGCCTTGCTTGGGTTTGAGGGTCCCTCCCCCCCACTATTTTATTCATAATTCGGAAAGAAAATAAAACATTTGAAAAGAAGCAACTTAGAAGTTAGGTCTGTGTGTTTGATTAGCTGCCGGCCCCTGTTTTGATACATAAATAGCGTGAGGAGACAAAGCTGGATTGTTCCCTGCATCAGATGTTACTGTTTTCCCTTAATTGCGCTCTCAGTAGCCACAGACATGCTTTCAAGGATTGCTAGCCAAGGAGTTTTGAGTAAAGTCAGCTGGCAAGCAATGGGGAAGTAAAGCCGGAGTCTTCCACAGCTGCCAAGAGCTAGCTGCCCAGGCCCTGAACTTTAAAAAAAGAAAGAAGGAAGGAAAATGGGAAGCATTTTGTCCGTGGTGCCATTGAGTGCCGCTGGAAGTGTGCCAGCCAGCTTCCACAGTGACTTTGGGGAAATAACTCCGTGCTGGATTCCACACCCATTTAGCTGTTGTGCTTACTCTTAGGTTATGACCGGGATTCAACATCGGTAGGCAGAGATACACATTTAATAATTGTGCTGTCCAACCTTAGGTGCCAAGCGCAGGGCAAAGTACCGGGACAGCAAGCATGACACTTTCTCTTGGAGCTCACAGCCCCCCCTGGAGAGGTACTTAATAATTAAATGCACCGAAACTAATTACAATTTTGATATGGACGAAAGGAAGTGTAAGAACAGAATCATTTGGACAGTCCAAGGAAAGTGTCTTTTAAGCTTGGTTTTTTATTGCTATGATAAAACACCATGACCAAAAGCAACGTGAGAAGAAAGAGTTGGTTTGGCTTACAACTCATCATCCAGGGAAACTGAGGCAGGAAATGATACAGAGACAATGAGAAATCCTGTGGCTTGCTCAGCCCGCTAGGATTGCCTGCCTGGGGCAGCACTGCTACCTGTGGGCTGCGCCCTTTCATATCAAGCATTAATCAAAAAAACGCACTACAGACAATCTGGGAAAGGCATTTCTCAACTGAGGTTTCTCTTCCCAGATATCTCTGGTTTGTGTCAAGTTGACAAACAGAAAAAGCCACCAGAAAAAGAAGTTTCTAGCTCTAAGGGTGAAGGTGTAGAAACAAGCAGGGTTTGGGTGTTATTCCATGAGACATTTGAGGTAGAAATTATATTCTAAAATTTGCACTATAGGTAAGTTATCCTCTGCAATATGAAGGGGGCAGGGCACAGGCAGGAGGGGGTGGTCAAGACAGCAGTAGACAATAGATACCACCACAAAGGCTTGGGCAACTGCTTAGATCTGGAGGACTCGGGACAGCTAAGTGGTGCTGCTTCATCCTGATGGATGCCATTTTCTGAGTCGGGGAGTCTGGCTTGGTCAGGGAAGCTTGTGTTCTGGAGTAGCTGGTGTCGCTGTATGTCGAAGACCAACCGCAAGGAAACTCACACGTTCCAGGGTAGGAGCATGAGGATTAGAATTATTAAGCCAAAGGAACAGAGATATGAGAGCATCAGAGGCAGAAACACAGAACAGCATCGGGAGGGACATGCAGTGAACACTGAATTCAAAATTCCCTCCACGTTTATTTTCCACACGCGTATATACTTCACTCCGAAGGGGGAGGAGGATGCAACAGACTTCATTAACATGCCATAAGGAATAGACTTGAATACTCCAACCCTTGGTTTAGGTGGAGTGGATCCACCTCTATAACTAAAATACAAGTTAACCACACCCTAGTTCAGAATCTCTTTTGTTTGTAGCCACATATCTGTTGTCAGCAACTTTAAAAGAGCAAAAATAAACTCAAACTCTCTGACCTCCAGTCCAGGTGGAACAGGCTCCCACCCGTGGGTCCTCACAACTGTAGAGGCGGTCTAAGAGAATGCAGAGCTAGACCAAGAGGGGTCCCGAGACGCACCCTGACAACTCTGACCTCAGGCATGGACGAAGTCTGCACTCATGGTGGGAAAGCCGTTGAGTGAGGCAGGGAGAAAGGAGCTTGGGGAGGTGGGCGGCACAGTCAGTGAGCAAGCTGACTCAGCGGGGGGAAACAGGAGTTAACAACTCTTAAAACGGCAGAGAAACCCAAATGACATGAGGATTGACACATGCTTGGTTTAGAGGCTTGGACGTTGTTGGGACTTTTGCAGGTCATGACTAGTGGAGCGAAGAATGGCCTAGCGAGAAAATGAGAGATAAAGCACTGATGGGAGGGGGGAGGATGATGTAATTAGATAATTTTAATTTTTAAAAAAATGAAAAAAGCACAAATAAGAGCAATTACCCCCCAAAATTATTTTATTTACTTATTTACTTTAGAGACAGGTACCAAGTGTGCCTAGAACTCTAGGAAAGTTTGACTGTGAAGAGTCAGAAGTAGCCATTGCTCTTGTGGAGGACCCAGGGTCAATTCCCAGCTCCCACATGATGGTTCACAACTATCCCTAACTCCAGTTCCAGGTCATCAACGCCCTCTTCTGACCTCCACGGATACCAGGCACACAAACGCTACGCAGACATACACTCAAGCAAAACACTCATATACTAAATACATCTTTTTAAGAATGCCAGAGAGGAATTTTGTGTCAGCCATGGGCTGTGACTTATATGGTCATCCTTATTTGTAAGGTAAAATAACTTGTAAATGCCCACAGAGAAGAGGAAGTTAGAGCAAGGGAAAGACAGTGGACAGCAAAGGTCCTGTACCCAAGGCGGAAGATGGAGCCAGGGTTTAGGAGGAAAGGCTGGGCTCATGGGTGGGGGCCTCATCTATGACAACAGGAAGGGGCTTGCTGTAAAACCTTTGCACCTGATAGCAGGGAGGCTAGAGACAAGGCAAGGGCTGGTGCAAGATTTGAAGAGAGGGGGAGAGTTTGGCCCCGTTATCAGAAGACTTGAGAGGGTCAGAACGATCAAACAAGAAAAGTCAGCATGACCATCGATTTGAAGTTGGTGTCTGTGGCCCTCCTTTGTGGTTTCCTCCAACAGCTCAGCTGCCTGGTCTGGTCCAGACTCAGGTGAGGGAATTGGTAGAACAGAGGAACAGAGGAGTGAAGAGCCTGGTCCACGGTGATGCATGATCAGAGAGAAAGGGCAAGAGACCAGTAGCTCCGGTCAAGTACGAGGAAAGGAGGTTGGCCATGAGATCTGGATATTCAGAGGTGAACTTAAGGCCATGGGTAAGGCAGAAAGTGAAAGGGGAGAGTAGAGGTGAATGCCCTAGGAATATTGATACCAAGGCCAAGGAATTAAATGGCAAGGTTAATGGATGGGCCCTTGGCATGAGTAAAGCAATCCAGGATGTGGGCAGGAATAAGGAATACTTTGTAAAGACATTGGGCCAGGAGCTAAAGTTCTAAGAAAGGAAGGGGCCTGGAGATCAGAAAATGGGGAGCAGCAGAAAGGGGAAGGGATATGGCTGGATGTCATTCCTCCTAAAGGAGTGTGTGCAGGTGTCAGGAGGTTGATCAGGGAGAAGGAAGGTTCATCCCCACCTCTGGACCCTTGGAGAACATAGGTGAGAGCCAGCAGCCTCCCCTCCCTGTTGGGGAATATAATGTTAAGGTGTGTTACCTTTGTTTATGCTGCATTTATTTACTTAACTCTGTGAAAAGCACCTGATTGTAGGAAAAGGAAGAGCAAGGAGAGGAGGACATGACATGGGGCCAGCCACCCAGCGACACAGCAAGTCACGGAGTAAGAAGGAAAGAAAGGTATATAGAAATAGAGAAAGGTAAAATCCCAGTGGCAAAAGGTAGTCAGCATAATTTAAGAAAAGCTGGTAAGAAACAAGCCAAGCTAAGGCCAGGCACTCATAACTAAGAAAAAGCGGCTGTGTGTGATTTATCTGGGAGCTGGGTGGTGGGCCTCTCAAAGAACCAAAAGAATAAAACATCACACAACATCTTGGCATCCAACATGGAGCTCAGATACCCATCTAGAGCCTGAGAAAGCTGGGGGGAAAACAGCTCCTTTAAGAACTGGTACTGGTGATCCCTTGAGCAGCCAGTACCTTAAGTAGGAACAAAAAACCGAAGTAAAAAATGCCTGCCACAGCGGGAGCATTAGCATTCAAATGCAGGACCTGGTCAAGTATGTCCATCCAACCTGGTTGCAAGCTTTGGGCTTGGCTTTCACGTGAGAGCGGGCGAAGCCAGCTGCTAGAACACACGGAAGATCCAGAAGCAGTCTAAAGTTTTCTAGTGTGATCAAAAGAGGTTAAAAAGTATGCAGTAAAAAAAAGGTCCAGACGGGGAAAAAAAACCTCTAAACAGGTTCCAGTGTGCTTACAATGTGTGTAGGATTAAGAAAGAAAGTGGGAATAGGCAGTCATAGAAAGAAACAGATTAAAAATAATAAAGTCTTTAAAGACACAGTAAAAGTAATGTAAAAGAAAGAAAAGCTACATAAAGATGGGAGACACACAGGGAGTCTGGATCCTGTATAGGATTGTGTTGATTTTGAATTCTTTGCTGAAAAGCAAAGGCCGGCTGCTGAGAGACCTGGATTGAACGAGGGACTGTGGACATAAACCAGCCTAGATACTTTAAGAATCCCTTAACTTTAAAAAGGTCAAAAACTGTATTTGTCAAATGGAAATCAAAACTGCTTTGGAGAAGCGGTTTTGCTTTTGTTTCCACAGGAAACAAGAGGCTGTGGATTCGTTCCAGGCTGACTTGGATCTGGTCTGATCAAGGACGAGCTCCTGAATCTTGACAGGTGATGTCAGCAAAGGCTATAGCCGGTCTTCCCGGGACTTGGCTAATTCCTCGGATTTTCTCTCTGGGGCCCTAAAAATACTTTGCCCACATTCAGCAGGAAGCCATCTAGAGAACACGACACCCACATTCCCAAGAGAAAAGGGGGTGTGGGTGGTTTGTGGTTATATTGTGGGTCATGGATGCTGTTATAATTTGGGGAATATAGAAATATAAGAATATAGGATAAAAAGACAATTATTAACCTCAGTTATTTTGCCTTGGCATGGACTTTGGTATATGGGTACAAATTCAAAGTCAATTTTGTTACACTATATTTATGTTTTTACTCTTGTTTAAAAGACTTTTGAAATTTAAGGTAATTTTTGTTACAACATATTGTATATATATTTCTACTC
Organism: Arvicola amphibius; assembly: GCF_903992535.2. Classification (NCBI taxonomy): domain Eukaryota; kingdom Metazoa; phylum Chordata; class Mammalia; order Rodentia; family Cricetidae; genus Arvicola; species Arvicola amphibius. Next base: position 84,960,656 of record NC_052047.1, read on the forward strand.
TTGTTCAAAGGATTGTATACTGATACCCATTTAAGATTTTTTTGTTACATATTGTATATATGTATATATGTTTTTGCTCTTGTTTAAGGTGTTGTACCTATGCAGTTTATTTTAAAATGTAATGTAAAATTCTAGTTTTTGAAAACTATTATTATGAACTATTTAGGATAATCAAGAAACACAGGTCAGTAGGTACTCATCTATAACAATCAAATTTGTAGATATGCTAAGTATGTTTTCCCAATCACATATAGGTATATTTTAGATAGATACGTGGCCTTCAAATACTTCAAAGACCTATAGAATATGACATTTAAAATGTTTTGTTAATTTAAAGTTTGTTATGACAATGAGACATCTGCTCCTGGCAACACCAATTTACTTCAGAGAAGATATGGGCATTGAAGAAACTCCTTATGGAGTTTGCTTTCACTGTGGCAAGGTTAGCCACTGAGCAAAGAAACTGCCTTTGCCTTTGACTGCTGACTATGTGCTGTGCAGACTGGACATGCAGGACCCACAGGAAAGTGACTGCTGCAAACTTTGCCAAAATAAGGTGGGATGGTCATTCAGGGTTGCTGCTTCACAGAAGAAACTGCCAGACATTCTGCAGGACACAGAGGAAAGTGATTGACAAACTGCCAATATAGGCGAGACAGTATTTCAAATTTCCTACTTCATGAAAAGTCTGCCAGATACTATAGCCCTGTAGGCTGAAAATAGATGACCCAATATTGCAAAGGAACTTTGAGTGACTGTCCAGGCAGTCAGATGTCTCTGTCATTTCTAGAGTATTTAAAAGTTGTTTGTGTTATGGTTTTGGTCCCTGGTCCCTTTAAGAGGCAAGCCACACCCACTCCCGGACCCCTGACCTCTCATCATCATCTTGGATCTCTCTCTTACTGTCCCCTCTTGGAGCACATGTGTCCCTCCCCTTCTCCCTTCCCTCTGTCTCTCTCCTTTCTCTTCTTCTTCTCCTTCTTCCCCCCACCCAAGTAATAAATATTCAGTTCTATGCCTGCCTACTGTGTCTATGTGCCTTTTATCCGCCGCATGCTCACACCCGCCCGCTTGGGTGGGTGGCTCTCCGGGACCGCCACGAGCTGTCTCTGCCTGGTTGCTGCATGGCAGGGCCAGCCCGCCCTGGATGACCCACCGTTCATAAACCGCCTGGGGATCTTACAGCTCCCAGAGCCCACTGCCTGCCTTCTGCCGCCTGGGATCTGCAAGCATTTTTTTTTAAAATCATAAAAGTTTGCAATGCACTTTTTGTTTATTTAAATAATATTATATCCTGCTGGTATCTTTGATGGAGTTGAAGACTAGATAGTTATAGCTGCAGTTTTTCTTAGATATGATATAAAGTAAGTTAGGTACACATTTTGGATTTACTAAACCAGGATAGATTATGGAGTATTTCCTTTAAATTTACTAGACACAAATGAATTGGAATTCAGTACATTGTGACTATAATCTTTATTTGATAATTGTTCTTATCGTATACAGTCTTACTTTGTTGAGGTTGAAACTTCCCATTTTTGTTTAGAAAGAAAAAGGGGAAAATGTTCAAATATTATTTTAATGTGTGTTGCTTTTGTTTATGCTGCTTTTAACTCTGTGAAGCTTTGCCTGTCTAAACACCTGATGGTTTAATAAAGCGCTAAATGGCCAATAGCGAGGCAGGAGCAATGATAGGCGGTCCTGGCAGGCAGAGAGTATGACTAGAAGGAGAAGCAAGGAGGAGAAAGGAGCAAGAGAACAAGGAGAGGAGGACATGAGGGGCCAGCCACCCAGCTAGCCACACAGCAAGCCACAGGGAAAGAAGTAGAGAAAGGTATACGGAAATAAAGATAAAAGCCCAGAGGCAAAAGGTATTTCAGATAATTTAAGAAAAGTTGTCAAGAAACAAGCCAAGCCAAGGCCGGACATTTATAACTAAGAATAAGTGGGAGCTGGGTGGTGGGCCCCTCAAAAACAGAAAAGAGTAAAACAATCACACAATACCTCCCAGCCTTGCAGGGAGAGCAAAGTAGCAGTTGCTGTTGGGGATGGGTACACGGCCTCGGACAGACCAGCACTTGCCTGATGAACCAGCCTTCAATTCACTTGCTGGAGTCTGCTTGCTACGTGCAGTTTCCTGGGACCATGCGGAAGGATTTGAGCTCGGCTACTTAGTAGCAGAGTAAGTCCCCTGCAGGAAGAGCAGAGCACTTAAAGACATGCTGGAGGGATAATCCCTGAGGGAATGCAATGAAAAGAATGAAAGCCAAGTGGATTTTGACTCAGTTGTTTCTTTTTGAATGTCTGCAAACCAGAGCCATGACCCCATCACTTCCTTTTCCTTCCCTAGGTTTCATCAGGGGAAGGTATCCATGCGCAAGGTATCCGTATGCGTGTAGCACTCTGTGACTCGCAAATACTAAGCTCGTCCGACCTCTGTCTGTTACCTCTTCCAGACATGTGTTACCTTCTTAGCCTTAGTTTTACTGTCTATAAGATTGGGACATTAAAATACACCTGTCTCTCGTTCCACAGTGAGAGGGAGCTTCCTCGTTCCCAACCCCCAGTATGCCTCCAGGTCCACCCACGGCTCTCCCATCGCCTTCAAAAGATCGTGAGTCTCTGCCCCAGAGGAGGTTATAATTTTGCTTCAGAGGCAGACAAACACATCCAAAACAATTAGAGAGGAATGCACAGCTGGGCCCGATTAAGTGCTAAATTGTTAGGTGCCTACAATAGGAGCTCTGAGATCAGAAAGGGAACAATTAGCCCGGATTGGGGAAGCAAGGGTTAGGGAAGCCGGGGAGGGTTCCTGGAGAGGGTGGTGTGGAAGGTGTCCAGATTGTTCACCCTGCCTGAAGAGGACATTTGTAGATGGCCCCGCTCCTTTGTGACCGCAGTGTGACAAGGGTCTACAGAAAGATCCTAGGTCATGGGTTTCACTATACCCTTTCACTCAGCCTATTGCTACTTGTGGGTCCCTGGCCCCTCTCAGGACTTACAGCATGGATCACAGGGCAAATCGGGGCATCTTAAACTGTGCCTCTCATATTTGGCTTTCCTGTCACGTTTTTGGTGAAGAAACCTAAGAGGATTCTGCACGCATTTCCTGTACACCATAGTGCCTACTTAGGATTTTTGCCTATACAGACGGCAAACTTCTAAGCAAGTAGATCTGAATGCATTTTGAGCTCCGCAGTTTACCTCAGTGTCCCTGGCTAGCCTCCAGCTCCTGCATGCGTGCAGAACCAAGCCTTGGGCCACATGTACCTCCTCTGCTCTTGACTGCCTTTACCTCACTAGCCAGGACCCTGCACCAACCGACCAGCCCAAGGATAGCTTCTACCTCCTCAGCTCCAGCTCATGTGATCCTTTGTGTAATGAGGTCATCCTCCCTCAGTGACAAGCCTCTCAGCCCCGTGGCCTGCTTGGTTCATGTACCTCGCTCTGCCTCTCACCTGCAGGCCTAGGAAAGGGTCCAGCATGGCTAAGGGGCACACACAGCAAGCATCAACAGCAAAAATCCCCAAATCCATATATGCTGTGAATTTAGGTGATTCTAGATAAGCATTTCTAAACCCGTGGATTGCAACCTCTTTGGGGGTTGAACGACCCTTTCACAGGGGTCGCCTAAAACCATCAAAAAAAACCATAGATATTTGCATTATGATTCATATCAGTAGCAAAATTAGTTATGAAGCAGCAACAAAGATACTTTTATGGTTGGGGGTCGCTACAATGTGTATTAAAGGGTCAGAGCATTAGGATGATTGAGAACCACTGTTGTAGATAGCAGCCTTTTGCAAATCTGTTCATCTCAGTAGGACTATAAACACACCTGTCATTGGGTGAAGTGGTAATTATTGATTGAAAGTAAAGAATCTTGGCACTGGAATTTTTTGAATTCTATTTTGAAACTGGCAGCTGAAGGGGAAAAGGCCCCTAAAGTGACTTTTTGAGAGGCCGCATACCACAGAGGCTATTGTGAATGGTAGACAAGCAAGTCACAGGCTAAAATCCCCTGGCCCTAAAGCAGATGACTTGCTCCCAGAGTGACTTGCACCAGAGGAAAACAGCCTGGTCAGCAGGTGCAGATGCTAGGAACAAATGTCATGATTGCCAGGGGACTCCATAGCACACGGTCCTGAAGGTGGAACACCTCGGAGGCCCCAGGTCTGTGAAGTCTGACCTGTACATGACATTGTGATGGTGCCCAATGTCAGCCATTTGCAGGGGTGTGACTAACTGGCTGTCTCTATTAGGGTCATCATATTTGGGAAATGGAAAGTTCAGTAAGGAGAAAATGCAAAATCACAGTCTTAATTATCAAGCTGAAACATTGTGTTCGAGAGGAGAGGCCTAAAGTCGCAGCATGGAGCATGAGACAGCACTGCTAATATGATTATTGGAGCATAAGCCCGTTAGAGAGCTTAATGCCTGGTTGCTGGCAGCATCCCTCGCAAAGCTCCCACAGGGTTCAGAAACCATCTCGCGTGTAAACACAGCCGGCACAAAACAGCCATGTCCAATGGGGGATAGCAAAACCCTGCTGGCCTTCATCAAAGGCCAAAGCTGCCTGGCTAAGAGGAAAGGGGACTTCTGGAAAATACAAACCGGTCAACTCTAATTCACCCTTTTGAAGAAAGCGTGTCTGGCTGCAAGTCAGAGCAATACATTAGTGGATATAATCGTGAAGTCCAACCACCATAGGCATGAGCCAGCTCACACACAGGCCCAGGTCTTGGCTGCTACGAGTGAAAAATCATGATCCTAGGTTCAAATCCCACTTTGGGAAGTTCGTTGTGTTTCTCATGGGAATGGTAACACACCTATCTCAAAGGGTTCCAGGAAAAAAAGAAATGACATTATTTGTCACTAGGCACCACTTGGTGTTTAGTGTTTCCATTACCTTGGCCATGGACCATCCTCACAAGGATAAAATACAGGAGGCGTCTTCGAATCCAATGGTAGGCCATCTCAACGTTTGTCTTGGACCCCCGGGGGAGGTGTCCTTCTGTTTCATTCCAGCAGTTTCTGCGTCGTGTCGAATGGGAAGCCCATAGGCTATCCCTAAGAGGAACCACCTGTATCAGTCATGAGGATCCCATGGCTCTTGAAACTCATGCGGCTAGTTTGTCTCACAGCAAAACTTGGGGAGACGGGACAGATTCCTGAAGCGTGACAGTCGTCAGGGGGAGGGGAGAGCAGTGAACCCCTCGAATAGTCTTGGGAGAAATACAATAATGCACAACGTGTTCAAGCCACAGTGATGCGTGAAAGAAGCCAGCACGAGACCCACATGTTCAGTTCAACACTAGTGGCCTCTGGAATGAGGACAGAATCAACTGGAAAGAAGAAGGGGGTGGGGGACCCTGGGCTGTAATGCTGTCTCCACTGCATGGGAACATACATTTGTCACAACATACAAGCAAATGCTTCCTGGCTGTGCCCTTTCTTTCCCCATTAAAAACAATAGCCCTTTAAATTAGTTCACTGTCCTACGAACACCTGACTTATAACAAAGAAGCTAAAAATGTAAAATGGAAAAAGGAAAACATTCAACAAATGGTGCTGGCATAACTGGATATCAACATGTAGAAGAATCAAAATAGACCCATATCTATCACCATGCACAAAACTCAAGTCCAAATGGTTCAAAGACCTCAACCACACTGAACCTCATAGAAGAGAAAGTGGGAAGTAGCCTTGAATGCATTGGCACAGGAGACCACTTCCTAAATATAACTAACCCCAGTAGCACAGACACTGAGAGAAACAATTAATAAATGGGTCCTCCTGAAACTGAGAAGCTTCTGTAAAGCAAAGGTCACAGTCAACAAGACAAAATGGCAGCCTACAGATTGGGAAAAGTTTTTCACCAACCCCACATTAGACAGAGGACTGATCTCCAAAATATACAAAGAACTAAAGAAACTTGACATCAAAAGAACACATAATCCAATTTAAAAAAAAAAACGGAGTACATACTTCAACAGAAAACTCTCAACAGATGGATCTCAAAGGGCTGAAAGACACTTAAGGAAATGTTCAACATCCTTAGACATCAGAGAAATGCAAATCAAAACAACTCTGAGATTCCACCTTACACCTGTCAGAATAACCAAGATCAAAAACACTGATAACAGCTTATGCTGGAGAAGATGTGGAGTAAGGGGAACACTATTCCATTGCTGGTAGGAATGCAAACTTGTTCAACTGCTATGGAAATCAGTATGGCAATTTCTCAGAAAATTAGCAATCAATCTACCTCAAGACCCAGCAATACCACTTTTGGGCATATACCCAAAGGAGGCACACTCACACGACAAGGACATTTGCTCAACTATGGTCATAGCAGCATTATTCATAATAACCAGAATCTGGAAACAACCTAGATGCCCCTCAACGGAAGTAATGGAAAAAGAAAATGTGGTACATTTACACAATGGTACATTTACTGAACAGAAAAAAATCTTTAAATTTGTAGGCAAATAGATGGATCTAGAAAAAAAACATCCTGAGTGGGATAACCCAGACTCAGAAAGACAAATATCATATGCATTCACTCAGAAGTGGCTTTTAGACACAAAGCAAAGAAAAACCAGCTTGCAATTCACAATCCCAGAGAACCTAGACAACAAAGAGGAGCCTAAGAGAGACATACATGGATCTACACAGGAAGGTGAAAGAGATAAGATCTCCTGAGTAAATTGAGAGCATGGGGATCACAGGAGAAGGTAAAAGGGGAAAGGGGAGAGAAGGAAGGGAGTGAAGAAAAATGTATAGCTCAATAAAACCAAAAAAGTTTAGTTAACTGTATGCATGATAAGCACATTTTATTGTTTGTAAATTATTCTGTGGAATAAAAATGGGAAAAATGCCATTGGATGGGGGAGGGAGTGATCCTCCAGGGCAGCTGTGAGCTAACATTCCAAATCAACTATGGGTCGGAGGACATATATTGTATCCTATCTGGGCTACATGTTTAGACTTGAGCCCCCCATTCCTCTCCATACAGAAAGCCTTTCATTGCCATTTCCTTCCTTTCTGCCTAAGGTCATCCTAGGAAACGGTTCTCAGAGTCAGTATCCACCCAGCCAGTCAGTACACACGTCATTGTGCAAGTTCGGGTCTCTAGATTTCCTACCATAATTCTACAGGAGAAAAAAAAAAGGAAGCATGGTTTTGCTAAATATAAAAGACACAAGGCTAGCCATCAAAAGTCAGGAAAGAGTGTGGGTCTTCAGGAAACACAAGGAAAAGGGTTACTGACAGCCAGGTTTTTCATCTGGAAGCAACAGGCCTGGCTGCCGGGAGCTAGAACACAAGCTGCAAACTGTAGGAGCAATTCTGTCTTTGAGCATTTGCATGACAAATCCCTTCTGTGCCGTCAAGGGGAGATTATCCCCCAGAACAGAAGCTGGAGGCAGGGTAGTGTAGTTGGATATTCTTTGGGGGCCTGCCACCCAGCACCCAAATAAACACAGGGAGACCTAGTCTTACTAATGAATGCCCAGCCTTAGTGAGGCTTGTTTCTAGCCAGCTTTTCTTAACTTAAATTATCCCATCTACCTTTTGCCTCAGGGCAAATAGCTTTCACTATTCTATAAGCCTTTCTTTCCTGCTCACTCCATGGCTGGTTGTGTGACTGGCCGCTGGCATCTTCCTCTCCTTTTTTTCGCTCTTTTCTCTTGAGCCTAGATCCCCCCCCCCCCATTTATTCTCTCTGTCTGTCAGCCCCACCTCTCCTGCCTAGCTATTGGCCATTCAGCTCTTTATTAGACCAATCAGGAGTTTTAGACAGGCAAAGTCACACACCTTTACAGAGTTAAACAAATGCAACAGAAAAGAATGCAACACATTTCTGCATCATTAAACAAATGTTCCACAGCATAAATGAATATAACCCATCTTCAACCACTATCGTACAACAGAGTAAGCCCTGGCCTGGCGTACGGTAACTCCGGTCCAGCACCGTTTCTCTGTCGTTCTCTTGGCCTTGTTTTCTTCCCACACTGCTCACTTCCTGCAGCTGTTCAGGCCTCTCATTCTGAGCCAACACCCAGCAGGACAGGACGTCTTTCTTCCCTACCTTTTTTTATAACCTCGGAAACCTATACAAAGTTCCCTATCACACATTTCTTCCCATGCCTTCGGCTGGCACCAGAGTCGTAAGATTCTCCTGAAGACTATCACTGGCAAAAGGGAAGGAAGAGTCTCCCCTCTGCCACACACAGCCAGGGCTCAACTGGCCCAGGAAATGGAGTCTTCCTGGGAGTTTCTGGCACAGCGGGGTGTATAGAGAGGAAGTTTGTTGAGGACCATTCCACGTAAACACCTGAGGGTGATGAACTGCAGAGAGAAACTGAGCTTCAGTGCAGTTGAGGCCATGGCCTTAGCTGATCTTTCAGAGAGCTCTGGGCCTGGCATGGCTCAGAGCCGGTCCAAGCTGGATGAAAGAGCCAGACCTTTTTAATCCTACATCAGTCAGCCATTAGATGCGGCTGCCCGCGGTGGTGTGAGCACGACCTTAGGCAAGTTAGCGCTCTTCAACAAAGGACATTTGTCTCAGAGAGAGGCTCAGTGGATGGTTGCTGCCATCAACACGGAAGAATGATGGGGGAATTATCTCCTACCCCTTCACTTCCCTAGAAGACGGAGTACCTCCAATGTCAGTCATTACCCGGGTTTTTAAAAGACAGAGGAAAGACGGCTGCTGTGTCAACTGCGTTTGGAATGGTTCCCACACCTTCAGACATAGGGGCCTGATGCTCACAAGAACGAAAATCCACAGGATTGCTCTTGAGCGAGCTGAGGGCCGGCTAAGCCCTGGCATCGGCTGCACCTCCCAGATCACACACACGGGACTGCTCGGTTCTGCGGCTCCTGAGTGTGCGGCTGCCAAGCTTCCCTATACAGCTGACACAATAGGAGAATTACAGTAGTCAGAGCAATCAGACATGCCGGTCAAAGGAACCTTACCTGGGGCAGCTGAAACTTCGCAGTGGACAAAGAGTTCGCAAAACAGAAGGAAAGTAGGAGAGGGGGGATGGTTACGTGGAAATATTTCTGTATCGCTGGAAATATTAAAATAGCACATTACCCAGCCTCTTTAGGCTGTCCTGATCCCCTACCCCCATCTCCTGCTAATTTTCTAGCCTTGAACATTCCCCAGCTCTATTACCAAACTGGCTGCGGGGCCAGCTCCCAGCAAGTGTTAGGCTAGGGTTGAAAGGAGCTGAGAAAATTACTTTGTACACTATTATTTCTTCACTGAATGCCCAAGCATGAGCATTGTGTGCCTGCACAGGGCACACAGAGATTATGTGTTACCAAAACCTCACACCTTTCTTTCAGGGGTTTGTTTTGCTCTTTTCACCTCAAACGTCTCACCCGTGTTATTGTACGGGACTCATTCAAGCCAAGCTACTACCGTCCTTCGGAGTTCAGCTGTGGTCACACGCCAAGGGTCATCCATGCCTGCTGGGCTCGTCCTGTTGACACTGCTCCTAGAAGGAAATGTAGGAGGGCTCCAGGACCCTGACCTGAGCATCAGTCAGTCTGTACTGTACCTCGTGTTTTATGCAATTCCGCCCTAAGTGCAGGTGGCCTCTGAGAGGGGCAGGAGGGGCAAGGTGGAGTAGAGGGAACTCCATTTGTTAGGCCATGGGAAAACCTGCTGGGTAAAGACTTTCAAGCCAGGCCTTTTGGTGTGGGAAGCATGCACATCCTGTAAGTAACCCCTCATCTATGCTGTTAGCAAGCCTGATAAACTCACTGGTGCTCCGTGTGAACTTCGGCGGCATGGTATCTTGGCTTGCTGCTGGGACCTTCGGGAGGCAGGAAGGTGTTATTTACGTCTTCCCAGGGAAGGAATTTTAGCAACACACTGACTAGGCAGCCCGAGAAGCTTCAATATTGCCAGTTGCTGTGGAGCCAGAGTTCTCATCTCAACTTCGGGGTGCAATGACCTGTTCACGGGGGTAGCCGAAGACCACCGGAAAGTACAGATACTTACAGTATGATTCATAGCAGGAACAAAGCTACAGTTACAAAGTAACAGCAAGATAGTTTTATGGTTGAGGTCACCACGACATGAGGAACTGCATCAAACGGTCACAGCGTTAGGAAGGCTGAAGCCACTGCTCTAGACCCTGGTTCTTCTCTCTTCTTGCTTACTCGATATGGTGCTGGGGATGGAACCTGGGCCTCAGGTATATTTGGGCAAGCATTGGACCCCGCTGAACCACAGTTAGAGCGCCCTCTCTGTTTAACATGGAAAGCTGCTTTTGACACCTTGGTCTACAATAGTGACACAGAATTTCCTTAGAAAGGAAAAGGCCCTGCTTGTATAGATGTAACAGTTTCTCGGCCCAGGAAAAGGGAAATGAAAAACGGTCTTGTTTCCTTCCCCCCCCCCTTCTCTCTCTCACACACACACACACATTCTTCCACCTCTGGCCTGACAAAGGTCACTCCCTACTCCCTACAGGTCGAAAATCTCCTCAGCATTTCTTTTTGCTTGTTTTTGTTTTCCTGTGAAGTCCAGACTGACCTCAAACTCATGATTCTCCTGCTTCAGGGTGCAGGGTGCTGGGCTGACAAATACACGCCCACCATACAGCCCTTCGCCACAATTCTTCTCATTTCTGTCTGCTGCTATTCCTCACTGCTGCGGGTTGAATGGGGGGCGTGGTCTTGCACATGCTCCAGGAACCTCCTCTAGCACTGAGCCACGCTTGAGCCCTCTTTGTGGCTCTAAGGCCCACAGAGCATTAGAATCCTAAAGCTGTTTCACAAAACAGCACCAAAAATCAGATTTACTTCAAAAGCAGACAGTAATCTGCGGGATGGCTGCTATGGTTCATCAACACTATTTTCTGTACCCCACGTTCTGTTACATATGTGTTTGATCAAAGGTGTTGGCTGAAATACATTCACATGAATGTAGTAAGATCTGAGGACGTTAGATAGTACATGGCGTGTATGCCTGGTTACATCTCTAAAACTGGGAAAAATCTAACTCTAGAATGAAGATTACGGGTTGATATTGGAATCTGACAGAAAGACAATTCCAGTTGAGGTCAGGATAGTGGGTGCTCCGGAATCAAGGTTCAGTTTCAAGGCTTGTGTTGGCGGGGAGGGAAGAGGCATTGTGTGCTTCCTGCTCTGGGCACAACGAATACCTAATGAGGACCACCTCACATCCAGTCACCTGTATATTGGTCTACAAAAATAAATCAAAATAAAAAATTAGGACCCCAGCCTGTTGTATCTTTTTTGGCCAGAAGCGATAATTTCTGTTATGTGTGTATATGTACATATACATAAGACATATACACACTCATATATACATATGTATTATGATGAGAGGACAGAGTCTTTGGAAATCAAACCTAGTCAGTGAATGGCTCAAGAGGGCAAATCTAGCAAAAGGAAGACAGGAAGAAGTAGGGAAAACTCTCAGCATGTGAGGCCAGCAGCCCCGGGAGAACCCCTTTGACTCAGACCTGGCTCACCTCATAGAAATGGATGGCCAGGAAGCAGCCCCAAAGACCTTGTCTCACAGAAGGCTGAGGACATGGCCAAAGCTCTCTCTCTCTCTCTCTCTCTCTCTCTATATATATATATATATATATATATATATATATATATATATATATATATTCTATATATATATAATTTATTATGTATACAATATTCTGTCTGTGTGTATGCCTGCAGGCCAGAAGAGGGCACCAGACCTCATTACAGATGGTTGTGAGCCACCATGTGGTTGCTGGGAATTGAACTCAGGACCTTTGGAAGAGCAGGCAATGCCCTTAACCTCTGAGTCATCTCTCCAGCCCCCTCGTTTTATTTTTTTTTTAAACAACATTGAAGAGGGAGTATTCACTGTAGGTCCCCAGTAAAGGCATTTTCTTTTGCTATATCAATGCTGGCCATAGACCAGGGGCAAATCTGATTGCAGGAAGCCTCCCTTCGGAAACAAAGGCTGGGAGAGCACAGAAATGAGAAGTGGGGAATTTGCTCAGCGCCATGGCTAGTTAGTTATAAAGAGCACAGTACTTCTTGCCAAATGGAAGAATGGGAGATATGGGCAATGGGGAACGGGGAAACCAGTATGCTTAGCTGAAAAGAGGAAGAGCCATGGAGGACGAGGAAGTAGATGGATGCAGTAAACACCCCAGCTTTATAGATCAGAGCAATTTATAGACCCCGAGAGAAATGAAATCAATCGTACTATTTCACAAATAAAGAAAGGGGTGGGGGACCCAGCAAGAGACTCTCTGCAGAGAACAGCAAAGCCGGGACTCACACGAAGGGTCAGCCCCCAGTCTGGCACTGCTTCCACTATAAATATAAAGGTTCACTATTGGCCGTCCCCTCGTTTCCTACCCATCTCCTTCATTTTGTGTAGATGAGATCTGGCTAACAATCGCTGGCAGCTGTTGCCGTGCGTGGTGAAATCCTAGACACAGGGACAGAAGCTCTTCATGGCCAATGGTGCCTGAAGGAGATGGGGTCAAAGATGAGGGTTTCCTCGCACCCCAAGGGAAGGGCCAAGTCCGCAGCAACTTTTTTTATCATTAATTTTATTTGTTTGTTTCTTTGTTTTTTACATACCAATCCCTGTTCTCCCTCTCTCCTCTCCTCCGCGCCCCCCTCCTTCCCCACCCCAACCCCCATCCGCTTCTCAGAGTTGTCTCCCCTGGGAAGTCAACTAAGTCTGTCCCGTCACCTCCACAGCACCTTTTCTAAGTGTAGTGGTGGAGAGGACAGCGCTCTGTTTTTCATAGTCAGCACAGGCAGTTGGGAATAATGATTAAAGAGAAACAAGCTCTGTCAGGGTGGCCAGAAACCAGCAGGATGTGCCACCGAGAAACCAGGCAAGGATCCATGGGAAATCAGCTTCCATTTCCTTTAGGTTTAGGTTTAGTTTGGTTTCAAGGTAAACTTCTTTCTTCCTTCCTTTCCTTCCTTTTTTTTTTTTTTTTTTTTTTGTTGCTCTTGTATTTTGCTTTTCTAGACTGAGTTTCTTAGCCTTGGCTGTCCTGGAACTCACTCTGTAGACCAGATCTCAAACTCACAGACATCTGCCAGCCTCTGCCTCCAAAGTGCTGGGATTAAAGGTGTGCATCACCACTGCCCGGCATCAAGGTAAACTTCTATGCCGGGCCTCAACTTGGCTAGGAAAGCACCGCCTTTACCAAACTTAAAAATTAAACAGCGGAAGATGGGCATGGAGGTCCGCATCTGGACCAGTATTCAGGAGGCTGAGGCAGGGGAACCACGACCCTGAGGACAGGCTGGGTCACATGGTGAGCGTGAGGCCAGTTTACTATCCAGAGAAAGACCCTAGCGGAAAAGAGAGAAAAACACTTGTGAAGGGAAGAAGCCACATTACTTTAGGATGACAATCAATGAAAAGATGCCTGAGTACTTACTATGTGCAAGACAAAGAACGGAGCCGGTCCTTGCCCTTCACACATGCATTGTTTGATGGCCGCTCCATTCTTCCGCCCTAGACACGCTTCCTCATATGAGACAATGGTATGTCCGGCCTTCTGAGATAGGGCACATCCTTTCCACTTGGAAAGGTTCCCACACATCCTATCCTCGGACATTTTTAGATATATTAGTCTCAATAGGTAGCCTGTATTCCAAGATGTCAGAACTCAAGGGCTTGGAAAGCCACGATTTTCCCTTTTCTGTAGTCAGTGCTACACGGTTGGCCATTACATGAATGATTGTCCTTCAGATGGCCAGGCACTGTGAGAAGACCAGACCCACAGAGTTCACAACGGAGGAGACAAGCTGCTTGAGACCATGAAGTCCTCGGGCCTGAAGTTAAATTAAACATGCTATTCTGTGCATAAAGGGACCCCGGGCACAGTTTCTCCCTCTTTAGTGGCAAGAGCCTAACTGCTGTGTTATATCAGAAGCAGAAAGCTATTATAATTTGCTCCCAAAAGGCAAGTTTAGGACTCCAAAAGGAACTTTTTAATGTCTACAGTTTAGAACACACTTCCCAGTAGCTAAAGCAAGGCCCAGGAAGTGTCTTGGGTGCTAATTCAACTTCACCTAGATGTCCGGCTGAATCTCGTGGTGAAGGAGTCTTCCGAGAACTTGGGAGTTGGACTTGGAAAACTGTCATATAGAAAGTGCAAGCCGATGTCCTACAAGGGAAGGGATCACTTTTTGTTTCAGTAATTGTTAGCCCCGAATGTAGGACACCCAGAGGCATTTCTTCCAGAAGTTTTTCCTGCAGGCCATGGCCCCAGTTTACACTAAAGAAATTCAACGCCCCCCGCCCCCCAAGTTCACCCAGGAAGAAAGCCTATCTGCGGCACACGGCAAGGAAGATGCCGCTCACTCTCAGAAAGGCAGGCATTGCTCCATACAAGACTCCACGGTGTGTCGTTCCTTCCGTCCAGTGTCAGCAAACTCAGGTCACTGGCGCAGCATCACAGTCACCAGAGTGCTGTGACCGCACTCCCCTTGCTCTCTTGCTAGAGCAGGATATTTCTTTGTTCATGGCATTGAGCCCAGCCCTGGTCAGGCCACCAACTGCCGCCAGCATTTAGGGTAAAAGGGGAGCCATTGTGCTCAGCAGGATGCACACCTTGCTAACCTGTCTCACCAGCCCAAACACAAGGTGCTTCCTCTGCCTATGTATGGATCAACAACATCCTCAACAAATGTCAAAGTGCTTTGTGTCTTAAAAGAGCCACGTGAACAGTCATGCCGAGGTATCCAAATGTAATTTAGGAGTTACTTCATCCAGTCTCATCCAGTGAGTATTCCGAGTGGCTGGCTTATGTGCAGAGGTGCAGTATACTATTAGTTATTATTATTATTATTATTATTATTATTATTATTATTATTAGACCAGAGTCCAGCATGTTGGCTGTGGATTCTGCCCTGTCTCACTCATATCCCCAGCATCTAGGCAGTAACTGTTTTTGTCTATGTTCTAACACCTTCTGCTCATCTCAGAGGCAAGTAGGCTAGGAGGACATTTTCTAAAACTGACTTAGTAGGAGTTGAGAGTAATGGGGTGGAAAGAGGGAAGGGAATCACTTCCTTCAAGCCAGAAAACACAGCTAGCATTGTGGTCCACACCCCGAACTTAGGAGGAGTACAAGTTCAAGGCCAACTGGGGCTACCTAACTAGTTCCAGCCTGCTTGTGCACACACGCACACACCAAAACCCAATAAATATATTGCATAAGAGCCACATCAGGAAAGCTTTGACTTGGGGGCTCCCGTCCTCCGAATGAAGTCTGGTTCCAACTTTAGGCAAGAAAATTTTCCATCTGAAATCAAATTAATTTGTTGGGATAAAAATGCTTTATTTTCAGTGTCTCATGACATGGTCACAAAATGACGATTTATGAGGTTGTCAAGGTAAGAGGTCCTGGCCTGCCCTCCTCACTCAGCAGTTCACTGAGTAGCCTCTGCAGGGTGGGCTAAGGTCTCCTCTCCCACCCCACTTTCTCCCTGTAATAGTGATGCGCTCTCAGACTGGAGGGCTGCTGGCCGTATCAAACTGTGCTCCTGCAACCCTGGTGTGAGGCTAAGGTGTAAAAGGAAGCTGTGGGATTCTTTTTTATTTTACAGTACTTTGCCGTCCCTGAGCATACGAATACGAAGTGCATTTCAGATCTACTGAGAAGAACAGTAACTGGGCTCAAATGATCCCAGGCGTTCTCTTGCCTCTAAGGGTAAAATCTTTTCTCAGCAAGTTGGGACATATTATCCTGACTGCCTGAGGATCTGCCAGGCAGATTCAATAGCAATAGAAACGTCAGATTCCTTACCTAAGATGCAAATAGGAAAACACAAGACCCGAGTTCACTTGTGCTTGCCTTCCCCTTCCCTGATAACATTCAAATAAAGACTGTTTCTCTAGTCCTGGCTTCTGGCAGCGGCCATGTAAAAGAAAGAGTCATACAACAATTATTAATTTTGCATGGGATCAACTCAGCTTTCATTCGAGATGCAGTTACATGAAAACAGACTGTGTTAATTTCATCCCTCTGGGGTTGCTTGGCAACAAGGCCTGTTCCAGACCATCTCTTCTTGGCCTAGAGTGATCTCCTTGGGGTGTCACTCAAGCTAAGGCAATCACCACCCCATCACTGCTGCTTTTGGATGTCTACCCCGATGCTGGGGTGGTCCAGGGCACTGGAAGCTCTGCTTCAGGCCTGCTGCCTGAGGTCTGTGTAAGGCCTGGCTACGTCAGTACAGAGAATGGACTGTACCCGGAGAATCTGGAACTTGTGCAATTTGGGTTAGACAGGAAAGAGAGAGCCTGAGGAAATGCTAAGGAAAATGGGCTTTAAAGGGATGAAATTAAAGTAAAATAAAATACGTTGTTACATTCGTATTTGAAAGTACTTTAAGTGAGTGCTCTACAATTGAACTATGTGCCCAGCAGGATGTACTTCTAAATAAGCAACAGAAGGTTCAGTGTGCACAGGATGCTGCCTTCTGAATGTGTGCAGAAAGGGAATTAAAAACTTTTACTGGGTGTGGTGGTGCACGCCTTTAATCACAACACTCCGGGGTCAGATGAAGGCACATATCTGGGACTGCAAGCAAGTCTGGGCTACGCTATGTGGTGAGACCCCGAGGAAGGAGACCACGTCCCCAGAAGCTCATGGGCCTGCTTGCCTGGTGGTTGGTGTGTGCTGTGGGAAACAAGAGAGGGGACTCTGCTCCAACCACATGGAAGGTGACCTCTGACCTGCACATGTACACTTGCAAACACACACACACACACCTCTTTTAAAAATGCACTTTTAGAAAAGAGTTTTTCCTTGTGCTGTGAAGTTCCGTGGGCCCAGAAGAATGTGTACTGTCCCATCTTCACTGCCAGTGTCTTACTGGCTTGTTTCTCCACCCTGAAAACACGCCCCAGTCACCTAATCAAGCCTAACCCATCCCCAGCCTCCAGGCGCTACTACCTATGTTTGTGTCCAGCGCAGCACCCTGCACGCTGGCTTCCCTCACTAGCTGGATGAATTCACTACTCATCTGCCTGTCGAGCAGCTCTCTGGTTTTGGTAATCTCAACTAGCAGTTTCTTCTATGGTTGATTAAATCTTCATAAGGTAAACACAAAAGTCTCTGGCACTGATTACTCACCCGTCCGACTTCTAATTAAGCAGATCACCATTCATAACTAATTTGATGGGAAACACGGAAACCTTCGAGGTCTCAATAGGTTTTCCTAAACTACAGTAAGAAGTTAGTGTACAGCTTAGTCATCCTCCACTTGCTTCCTAGGTAAACTAATATTAAAAAAAAAAAAACAGTGACTTCTCTCAAAACAGAGTACAGTCTGCATGTACATATATATGACTTTGAGAATAATTTACTATGTTAACATCAAGATTAAAACTATATTCTAAGATTATTATCTTAAATTCAAAGAAACCAATCCTTGTAAGACCAAAAGAACCTACAAGCCATGAGGTCACTTGATCCCTATTTTGTTTAAACAAATACGTACCACAGTGTTTCAATAAGTAAGGCAAACAACATGAATGTGAGAACTGGTGTTTGCAGTGTACCGTGTTACACCCCAGAGGATAAACTAGGCAGAAGTGCTAGTCTTTCTAGTTAAACCTTCAGCCAAGGTCTTGACAAAGTTGATTTGCAGCCTCAAAAATGTTTCCTTTTCTTGATGATCTTGCCTCAAGATAGGGTTTCTCTATGTAGCCCTGGCTGTCCTGGAACTCGCTGTGTAGACCAGGTTGGCCTCGAACTCACAGAGATCCACCTGCCTCTGCCTCCCGAGTGCTGGGATTAAAGGCGCTCACCACCTTGCTTTTCTGTACAGTTAATGGGAATGGGTTTTCATCTCTAAGGAACACAAAGGCTTGTAACAAAAGAATTCAGTTTAAATAACAAAAACAAAAACTCTTTCCACAAAGGCCAGTTTTGTCTAGACCAGCACAGAACTGTATGCTCAGGACTCCACGGAGCAAGCATGTTGTCAGGGAACTTTCTGTCCTCCAAACACTTTCTCCACCCAAGCCCTTCCTGCTCTTCATCCCAGGGGATAGCTATTGTCCTCACTCCAGTTGGACTTCTAAAAAGAATTTATTTATACCACAGCCTACTTCAAAAAAAGCTTTGAAGGAATTTAAAAACTAACATATTTTCTGCATTAAGCAGGGCAACAAAACCGAAAAGTAGCTAAAAGGAAGAGACAAGTAGGTGGATCCAAACAAGCCTTTGCCTTAAGGAGCATGTGTGGCATCTGATCAGAAAGAAAGCACTCTGTAGACGGCATCGGACTTTTCCCACATTGTGCTGTCAAAGTTCAGTGTATGCTCCCATGTTCCCATTTTACTCTCGTGTTTTCCAGTTACTGAGCTCTTGCTGCCTTATCTGCTTTACAAACATTTGGGAAGGGCTTTCCCAGTTGTCTGGCTCCATGTAGGCTGGACTTTATCAAAAATTAAAGGTGATGTGCTGATCTCCATGGTGTTTGAAGGTGGGGCCAACGGGAGGTAAAGGTGAGATGAGAGAGAGAGAGAGAGTCAGGGTATATGAGGAACCCCTCCTCTGGTATGAGGGCTGTAAGAAAAACTCCACCTGCAAACCAGGACGAGCCTTTTTAAGGAATTGAAAAGCTGGTACTGTCTATACTTCAAAACTGAGAGGAGTAAATATGGTGTGAGCTACATAGCTTATGGCATATTGCCATAGCATCCACAGCTAAGATGGCAGAACCCAGCAAGGAACAAACCATACATTGAAGCACTCTTGTTAGCAAGTGCTATCTAAGTGTCTCTTATGCACTGCATCTAGGGTGTAGTGGTGACTGAAATATTAACCTAAATTTTTGAGGACTGTAGTGCTTTAAATAAGAATGGCCCCATAAACTCATGCATTTGAATGTTTTATTCACAAGGAAGTGAAACTCGATAGGTTTAGTCTGAAGTTTTCCTGCCCCAACTGCCTGCTCCCAAATAATCACTCACAGGCATAATATAAATTATAAATGCTCAGCCAATAGCTCAGGCTTATTAGTAACTAGCTTTTAAATTTTTAAGTTAACCTATATTTCTTATATAAGTTCTGCCATGTAGTGGAACCTTTATTAACATGGCACATCCATCTCCTGGTCTTGCTGGCGACTCCTCTGACTCCACTCTTCCTCATCCCATCTTTCCCACCTAACAGTATCCTGCTTGTTATGGTTTTCGTCTCTTTAAGAGACAAGCCACGCCCACTCCCATTGACCCCTGCCCTCCTCTCGCCATTTTAGATTCTCACTGTCCTCTCTTGGTGTGTGCGCATTCCCTCTCTCCAATTTCCCTTTCTCTGTCTCTCTCCTCTTCTTCTCTTTCTTTACCCCCCACCCCAAGTAATAAATATCCAATTCTATTCTGTACTATGTGTCTGACCATGTGCTTTCTACCCGCTGCCTGCTCACACCCCCGGGGCTCACTGGGACCAGCCCGGGGCTGGTGGCTCTTGGGACCCGCTGCCTGGCCCCTGCTGCTTGGGATCGGGCACCGGGACCTGCTGCCAGCTGCTAGGGATCCGCCAGCATTTTTAACATTGCTCAGCTGTTGACCAGTCAGCTTGTTTATTAAACCAATCACAGTGACATATATTCACACAGTGTACAGAAACATTATTCCACAGCAGATAGGATTAGAAGGATTAGGAAGTGTGATCTTGTTGAAGGAAGTATGTCACTGGGGGTGGGCTTTGAGGTTTCAAAAGTCAATGCCAGACCCAGATTACATCTCTGTCTCTGTCTGTCTGTCTGTCTGTCTGTCTGTCTGTCTGTCTTCTCTCTCTCTTTCTCCCCCCCTCTCGTCCTCCCTCTTGGCCTGCAGATCAGGATGTAGCTCTTACCTACTGTTCCAGCACCATGCATGCTGCCATGATCCTCTCCATGATGATAATGGACTGACTTCTGAAACTGTAAGCAAACCCCCAAATAAATGTTTTTTTTTTAAATAATAATTGCCTTGGTCATTGTATCTCCTCATGGCAATACAAAAGTGACCAAGATAGAAGTTGGTACCAGGAGTGGGGTATTGTTGTGACAGGCCTGGCCATGCTGCTTCTTGGCAGAATGTATATTTTGGGACTTTGGACTATAAAAGCAGTTGAATGCTTTAAGTGAGGCTTAATGGGTCACACTAGCAGAAGCATGGAAGAGAGTGGTGCTGAAAATGATGTAGAATTATGACTGCCTTGCTTAAGAGGTTTCAGAGGGGAGTAATGTCAATGGCCTAGAGAATGTTCTTATGATATTTTGGTGAAGACTGTGGCTTCTTTCTGCCCTTGTCTGAAAAATATGTCTGAAGCTAAACTGAAGAGTTTTTGGACTAATGGTGTTGGCAGAGGAGATTTCAAGATAACCCCATGTTGATTGTGTCATATGATTATTAGCAATCACTCTTTAAAAAAATACATTTGTGTTTTTCTTATTTATGGGGTGAGAACACATGTGCAACGGCATTCCTATGGAGGTCAGAGGACAACCTATGGGAGTTGTTAGGCAATCACCTTCACCTGATAGCCCAGTAATCCTCACCCTTATGATCTATAGTAAAAAGGAGAGCTGGACAAGGATAAATACAATGCTTATAGTTTGAGGAGAAAAGGAGCACCAGGAAGTGTAACTCCTGGTTCTCAAAGAGATAAAAAGTTTAAAGAAAAGCTTGATACTAGATGGAATAAAGGATGTGGTACCCTCAGGGCAAGATTGCACCCACTTGAGCTTCCAACCCATGAAAAGGAATTAAAGAAAAGTTTAAGCAATGAAGGAAACCATCAGCAACAGAAAGATGATAGAAACACAACTGAAAAAGGAGGCTGACTTCCAGCCCCATCAAGCAGCAGAACTTCTGGAGCTTTGGCCTTGAGATTCTGGCTTCAGGGTCAGCAATGCAAGAAAGGGTTGTGGAATCTCCCTCCACAGACAAGGAATGCCTCTGAGGCCAGCTGTGTAGCAGGGGTGTCTGTAGTTAGTCTTTTTACTCTTGGGAGCCCCCACCCAGCTTCCAAATAAATACATGGATACTTACTTATACTTACTTATGAATGTAAAACCTTAGCTTGGCTTGTTTCCAACCATTTCTCTTTAACTATGCTTAGCCTCTGGGCTTTTTACCTTTCTTAATTCTGTACGTCTTTCCTTCTTACCCCATGGCTGGCTGTGTGGCTGGATGACTGGCCCCTGGTGTCCTACTCTCCTTTTTCTTGTTCCTTTCTCTTCTCTTTCTTTACTGTTCTCTTGATCCCAGATTTCTCCTCCTATTTATTCTCTCTGCCTAGAAGCCCCACCTATTTCTCTCCCCTGCTTAGTTATTAGCTGTTCAGCTCTTTATTAGACCAATCAAGTTTTGTAGACAAAGTAACACAGCTTTACAGAGATAAACAAAGGCAACATAAAAGAATTCAACACATTTTCATCATTAAATGAATAGTCTACAGAATAAACAAATATAACACATCTTAAACTCATATTCCATAGTATGTATCCTTGCATAAAAACCTAGAGAGGTCATTGCATAAAGCTGTGAAGAACAAGACTGGATTGCCTTGGACCCCAAGATGTTGGAGATGCTAGAGTCATAGGATACCTGCTGAGAAGAGCTGCTAACAGGGAGTGGAACCAGTCCAAGAGAGAGAAGTGTGTTTCAGTCAACAAAACTGGAAGGAGTTGGAGATCTGAACAGTGTTTTGACACCAGACATGTTAGGTGCAGAATTTGGAGTTTGCCCTGCTGATTTTAGGTCTTGCTTTGGTTCAATATTTCCTCACTATGCCCTCTTTTCTCCCTTTTGAAGTGGTGATGCATATACTGTAAAATTGTATGTTGGAGGTGTAGTTGGAAGGCTGTGTGTTCATTTCCCAGCTGCTCAGACCAAAAATAATCACTCAGAAACTATGTTAATTAAATCACTGCTTGGCCAATCACTGAAGCATATTGCTAGCTAGCACTTATATCTTAAATTAACCCATTCATATTATTTTATATTTTACCACAAGGCTCGTGGCCTACTGGCAAGGTTCCAGCTGGTGGCTCACATCTTTCTCCTCTGGTGGCGACGTGGCCTCTCACTGACTCTGTCTACTCTCTCTATATATGTATCTCTTCCAGCCTGGCTATATTCTATTAAGCCATTGGCCAAAAGCAGATTCTTTATTAACCAGTAAAAGCAGCACATATACAGAAGGACTTCCCACACCAGGAGGTATGTGATCTGCTTTTTGATTTTACAGGGGCTTACAGTTGCATGAGTCTATAGATGCTGAACTTTGAACCTTTAGACAGTGTTGAGACTGTGAAAGATTAGAGGGACTTTTGCAGTTCGACTAAATGCATTTTTGCATTTTGATATAACTACAAGTCTATGGGAGAAAGGAGTGGAATGTGGCAGTTTGAATGAGAATGGCCTTCATAGGTTCAGATATTTGAATGGTTAGTCACCAGGGAGTGGAACTCTCTGATAGGGTGTGATAGCTAATCTTGATGGTCAACTTGACTACATCTAGAGTAAACTAAAATGCAAAAATGGATGGCACACCTGTGAGAGACTATTTTTGCTTGGTTTGAAATGGGTGAATCCACCTCTGGTCTGGACCTTTGAGGTAGGAAGACACACACCTCTGATCTGGATCTTGAGGAGGGAAGACACACCTTTGATCTGGACCACACCTTTTCCTAGACACCTATATAAGGACATGGAAGAAGGAAGCTTTTGCTCTTTTACCTGCTTGCACTCACCTTGCTAGCACATGTGCTGTGGGATATTTGGAAAGGTGGATGACTATGATTGGTGTAATGAAAGGCAGAACGACCAATAGCTAGGCAGGAGGGATAGATGGGATTTCCAGGGAGAGAAAGGAAGTAGGAGGAGGAATCTAGACACATGGGAGATACCAGGAGACACAGAGAGGAAATGAGGTGCAAGATGAAAGAGAGGTAATGCCACATGATAGAACGTAGATTAACATAAATGGGTTAATTTAAGTGATAAGATCTAGTTAGGAACAAGCCTAAGTTTAGGCTGAGTTTTCATAATTAATAAGAAGTCTCCATGTCATTATTTGGGAGCTGGCTGGTGGGGCAGAAAAAGACTTATTACACACATACACTCCTTTACTGGTATTAGTGCCTACTTCTTTGGGATTCCAGCACATATTGAAGACCAGCTGAGACACCCAGGTTTGTGGCCTGAGCAACTACTGGATTCTGGGACTTTTCATTCACTAAATCAACCATTGTTGGATTAGCTGGACTGCAGCCTGTAGGTCATTCTAATAATCTACATGAGAGCGAGAGATTCACAGTATAAATTCTGTTCTCTAGAGAACCCCGACTAGGACATAGTGTTAGAAAAAGTAGGAGGTGTGGCCTTGATGAGGAGGTGTGTCACTGGGGGTGGGCATTGAGGTTTCAAAAGCCCATGCCAGCCCCAGCCCCCGTTGCATCTCTGTCTCTATCTCTGTCTGGCCCCTTTCTTCCTCTCTCTCTTCCTCCCTCCCTTCAAACAATGGAATACTAGACAGCAAGAAAAAGAATCACACTGTTGGTATATGCAAAAAGATAAGTGAATCTCACATTAGTTATGACAGCTGCACGGATTGAACTGCATCCTTCTCCAAATATGAAATCTTAACTGCCAACATCTCGACTAAAACATTGTTTGGCAATAAAGTCATCGTGGGTCAATTACTAACAGTTCTTACAGTTACTAAAGGTACTTAGCTCATCAGCTGTCTGTTGATGAGACAGACAACCTTGGAGAATCTCTTTAAAGAAGTCAGGTTTATTTTGGCTTACAGTCCCTCAGCCAGCTATGGGGCAGGGTCTGCAGAGGAAAGTTGCTCACTTCCGGGTAAGTGGGAAGTAGAAGGGGTCACAGAATAGAAATTAAAATACAACCTTAAAGGCCGATGGCCTCTAAGTGGATCTAGCTCATCAAGTTTCTGCTTCCTTCCCAAAGCTCCATCAGCTGATGCGCCTGAGCCTGTGGGGGACATTTCAAATTCAAATTATAATACAAGGTCATATGGAAATAAAGTGGTACCTGGTGTCCTTACAAAGCAGTGGTTCTCAACCCTTTAAAACAGTTCCCCATGTTGTGGTGACCCCAACTATAAAATTATTTTCATTGCTACTTTATAACTGTAATTTTGCTACTGTTATGAACTGTAATGTAAATATCTGATATGTGACCCCTATGAAAGGGTTGTTTGACCTCCCCAAAGGGGTCACAAACCACAGGTTGAGAATCAGTGTATGAAGGGACAGCCAGGGAGAATACTGTGTAATGACGGGGGCAGGTTTCCAAGTTCCACCACTGTATGCTAAGGAATGCCAAGGTTGTTGGTGATAGAGAAAGGAATGGAACAGACTCTCTCCAAAACCTTGGAGATTGACAAGACAACAAATGTCTAATGTTTCAAGGTGTCCAGTTTGTGGGATTTTGTTGCAACAGCCCAAGTGAGCTAGGATACGAAATGAAAGAGACTGGACAAAAGGCAGTGGCCTGTAAGTGCCATCCCTACGAGAGGGCAGACTGGCAGAGACGGCATGGAGAACAGTCAGTGGTGTCTGGGGCAGAAGGGAAGACCTCTACGGAGAAAGACGGGGTCATGATGTCATACACTGGGGCTGGGCTGGTGATGCTACTGCGTGGGATGGCCTGGTGCTCACGCAATGAGGCCCCAGGTTCAAGCCCTAATACTAGCAAAAGTTAGTAAATAAATCTCTAAATTTACAAGGGGTGGATTTTTATTTTCTATAGATTGTACTTCAAAAAATCTGACAAACACCAAAACCAAAGACATACTCACAGAGAACCGTCTGCCTCTGCCTCCCAAGTGCACCACCACTGCCCGGCAATACTCTTGAACTTTACATCCAGATGCAAAGGCAGCTGACTTCTCTCTGTTTGCTTTAGATATATTTTACGTAGGTGATTGTGGCTGAGTCATTTGAAATGTGTTGCAAGCGTCAGGGCAGTTTATCCCTAAACATTTCAATATACATCTCTTAAGAAGAATATTTTTCTTCATATCTAAAAAAGCAACAATAACACCAATTAGTTAATTTCAGAGTCCAACCTTCTCGATGAAACTCAAAACATTTGGGGTGTTTTCGCTTGTCTTTTGTTTCTGTTTTTGATTCAGTTTCCTCTTTCGAACCAGGTTTCAATGATGGATCATAAGATCATTTGAAGATGGGGGTGGTGCATGTCTGTAGTCCCAGCACTTAGAAGGTGAAGGTGTGAGAATCATGAGTTTGAAACCAGTATGACTGTGGGGTGGACACCATCTCAAAAACCCAAAAGATATATATATATATATATATACACACACACACACACACACACACACACACACACACACACACACACACATATATATATATATATTTGGTTGTTATGTTTCTTCAGTCTCTTATTCTAGAGCAGCAGTTCTTAGCTTTCCTAACACTGTGACCCTTTAACACAGCTCCTCATGTGTGGTGACCCCAACCATAAAATTATTTCACTGTTACTTCGTAACTGTAGTTTTGCTACTGTTATGAATCATAATATAAATATCTGTGTTTTCTGATGGTCTTAGGCGACCACTGTGAAAGGGTTGTTTGCCCCAAAGGGGTCTCGACCCACAGGTTGAGAACTGCTGCTCTAGAATGATCTTCGCATCTCCCCCCCCCCCCCCCCCCGTCATTGATCTGAAACAGCTGTCTTCGCGCCAGCAGTCTGCGTTTGTCTGAAGCTCACAATGGCGTTACCACGTGTTTCCATCTACCCTAGGGCTCCCCAGGAGACAGGTAGGACTAAGGGTTTGATCAGATTCAAGGTAGACACTCTGCTCAAGAATTGTTCAAAAGTACTAGAGACTTCTTCAGCTTCTATTATTACTATCCTTTTGTCTTCCTAAAGACAATTTTCCTACTCTTTCCTCTCTCATTGTGTATCTATGCAAATAAACCATGCAAACAGCCCGGCATGTCAGCTAGATACGGAGATCACAAAGGTCGGTAAGATAGTCCCTGTCCTAGAGAAGATGGGTGGATGAAATAGCACCCCTTGTCACCCAATTAGTACTTAGTGACTGCCATAAGGAATCAATCAAGACAAACACGGTCCTTGCTTCCAGTGAATTCAGACAGACATTCATTAAAATAGCCGGTAATATGTTGCCCTGGCTAGCTTGAAACAAGCTAGAGTCATCTGAGAGGAGAGAACTTCAATTGCATCAGTATGACCCAGCTATAGGACATTTTCTTAATTAGTGATTAATATTGAAAGACCCAGCCTATTGTGGGTGGGGACACCCATGAGTTCTCAGTGCTATAAAAAAAACAAACTGAGCAATCCATAAGAACAAGCCAGAAAGCAGCACCCCTCTGTGGTCTCTCAGCACCCCCCTCCATGGCCTCTGCAGCAGCACCCTCCGTGGCCTCTGCAGCAGCACCCTCCGTGGCCTCTGCAGCAGCACCCTCCGTGGCCTCTGCAGCAGCACCCTCCGTGGTCTCTTAGCACTCCTCCGTGGTCTCTGCATCAGCTTCTGCCTCAGTTTCCTGCTTGGTTTAAGTTCTTGTCCCGGCTTCCCTCAGGGGACTATGATTCAGGATATGTAAGCCAAACCAATCCTTTCCTCCCCAAGCTGTTTTTGGTCATGGTGTTTCATCATAACAAATTAGTAACCTTCACTAAGATATACACGCTATAAAAAAACCAGCTCGACTGTGTGACAGGAAACTTGAACTGAAGGCTCTGCCACGAGGACTGAAGGGTGGACGGGATCATGGAGGTCAAAGAAAATGATGCGGAAGAGCAGCTGGAGAAGGGCGGAGGAAGCTCATTGGAGGACAAAAGATTGATTACAGTCCCCTGAGGCAGAGCCTAGGAGGAAGCCACCTCTGTGCCGGAGAGGCTGCTTCCCTGAGAACAGCGGACTAAGTTGAGCCTGAAGCTGAGCAAAGCAAAAGGGTGTGTGGGGGGGGGGAGTCCAGGGGAGATGGGGACACCCACAGCCTAGGAGAGGGTTGCCAGAATTAAATCTGTGGAGGAATTATGTCGGAGAAAATGATGGCACGTTCTTGACAACGTTTTAATCTCACACCTAACTCCTGGCTTACTGAGGATGGAGGGATTTTATTGAGGACAGAGGGATTTTAAATCACACCAATTTGAGGAAAAACTGTTGGTCACAGGCTCACAAGGGGAGAATACCTGCCTGGCTTGCGCAAGGCCCTAGGCATGGCACACATGCACAAGCTCTAACTACAGAAATTTACTTAGAGAATTATTGTCTGACAAAGCCAGATAAAAGGAGCTAGAGATCCTTTTATAGATCCATGGTGGCGCACGCCTTTAATCCCAGCACTAGGCAGGCAGAGGTAGGGGGATCTCACTGAGTTCAAGGCCAGCGAGTTCCAGGACACCCACCCAAAAGAACCATGGGTCCGTAAGAAAAGGGTGTTACTTCATTCCACTCTCCTGAGTGCCCAGGTTAGATTAAGTGGTTCAAACTGACTATCCACTAAAGTAAATATCTCAGTATTGTTGCTTCTAAGAGTAATTATTAGAATTAAAAAGCAAAAACAAACAAACATCATCAACAACAAAAACCTTTCCCTAAGCCTTAAGAGACAGAGTGAGAAGTCAAGCTTCTGACTCAGGAGTAGCTGTTTGAACTGCCCAGCATGGCCCAGTGCCACACTCCAGTAGCCTCAGGGGTACTGTGCATGGCACAGTGAGTCACAGTGGTACTGTCAGTGGCACGGTGAGCCACAGGGGTACTGTGCGCAGCACGGTGAGCCACAAGGGTACTGTGCGTGGCACCCGTGAGTCACAGTGGTTCTGTCAGTGGCGTGGTGAGCCACAGGGGTACTGTGCACGGCACGGTGAGCCACAGGGGTTCTGTGTGTGGCACAGTGAGAGAAAGGTTTTGGAAACTTTGGTCAATAAAAGAAACAGAATTCTCTTTAATCTCACTAAGGCCCAGGAGAGATGTCAGCAAGAGGTAAACGACCCAGTATGAATGGTCTGGTTATTTTTAGATGTTTCCTCTCCATCCTTCTCGCCTTCCATCAGGAAAACGGTTGTGCTCGAGAAACAACCATTTGGTTGTTTGATTTGCAAGAAACCAAAGCACCTAGAAAGAACCTCTGGGAGAAGGCACAGCGGGGCGCAAAAGAGAAAGGGCCTTCAGGACAGTGAATCTGAGGGGGCTTCGGGGGCATCAGATGTTTGGGGGTGTTGCTGGCCAGACATTGGCTTCAGTGCTGTGGCCTCCAGCCCGGTTGCACACGACCTTCAGGCTGAAGGCCTTAGAGAGTTCTCAGATGTCTGTCTTTTCCATTACACTCTGGGGTGGTCAGAATGAGATTGGAAAGCCCGAGTCATCCATCACCTTCCAAGATTCGGATTCTCAGTAGCCAGTTGGAAGATAGAGGTGTTAACTGTCCCTGGGGACTTTCCAGTGCCTCCTGTTAAAGGCGAGTGTGGTACTAGTTGCTGTAGATAATACATTATCTCTAATCCTCTCAACCGTCCACAGAATGAGGCCACCGACGTCTAGGGAGGGATTCACAGGCTCACAGAGCTAACAAACCAAGGCTAAAAGATAAACTTAGGGTCACTGAAATTTGAAAGGGTTTATGTGACCAATGATTCATGAACCACGCAATGCCAAACCACAGGGGAAAACTTAATAAAATGCTCACAGAAGCAAAACAAAATATTTGGCCGGTTAAAGTGAAACACCCCTAGTTAGGGGTTAGCCGGAAGTTTCTGGTCGGTGATCTCTAGGGAGGATCAGTTACTGAGTTTTAAGTTTTGTTTTTCTAGACTGTGAAGAGTGAGGTGTCTTCCATCCCATCTCAGTCAAACCACCTTCTGGTTATTTTTTAAAAACAGAGTTTTCCATTGGACCCTGTGAATAGTGCTTGTTAAACTCTCTGGTAGGAAGGATTTTTTTTTTTTAATTTCTACATCACCACAGATCGATAACTTTGTGAAGTACAAAATGAAATAAAAGACACAGAAATAAAAGTCAACATTGTACATTCTTCAACCGACTGTGTGGTGAGGTTTCTAGACATGGAAGCTTGTGCGAATGAATCTCCTGCACAACCCTAGAACTGACATCCTAGGCAGGAGGGCACATCTGACCCCTTTCCAGAATTCCCCCCAAACATCTGTGCCTGCTTTCCGTGGCAGATGACTCAGCAGGACTGGCGTGGCCAGCAGACACTCCGCAGGGGATTCTGAGGTCCATCCATAGTTAAGAACTGCTCACCATGTTTGGAAGAGCTGGCTCAGCATTTAAGACCATGTGGGTTCCCCACACACCTTGGGCGGCTCCCAATCACCTATTAGCCACATCCAAAGGAGCCCGGCACTTCTGAACTCTGTGAACACTCATTCATGTGCACATCCTCACACGCAGACACTGAGACACGTGCACGCATAATGCAAGTCTTTAAAAAGAACCATGCATTGCTTCGACACATTCCCCAAGCTCTTGTTTCCATCTTGGTGTCCAAAGAAGCAAGGACCTCCCCAGAGCCAGTAGTGAACAAGGATGGGAATGCTAGGGGATTCAGGAATTTTTGAAGTCGTCCTCCCTAACCTCTGTATTATTCCCTGGTACTGTTTCAATATCTTTGCAGCTTAAAGTGTCTGATGTCTGGGGCCATAAGATGTTGTCTTAGAGGGCAAAGGTATAAGGTCTAAGTTGCATCCTTAGGACCTACACAGTAGAATTCAAGTCTATTTGTCTATTGTTTTTCCCATCAGTATCCTGTTGATCTATTGGGGTTTGTTTTTTTTTTTTCCCCCTTGGGAGACAAGTCAGGGCTTCATATTCTCAGTGAAGTTGGTAGGTTCACTGGGCCAGTATGCCACCACTGACCAGTGGCTAGCTCACTTCCCTGAGGTCAGCAGTGAGTGCTCCCTTGTGGTGCTGGCCTTTGTCTGAAATAATGGGGTGTTTCTTTGCCCCAGGCTGTTCTTTCCTGAACATGACTAGCTACTGAGCCAGCGTGTCATATTTTGGGATGAGTTGTGGACTTTTTAGTTCCAGAACCTTTCCAGACACCGAGATATATAATTGTTATCACACTCTGCGATTGTGGAAGTCAGAGGATGACTCGCATGAAGGAGACGGACAGACTGTCCGAGCCGAAACACTGTTTATTCTCCCATTGCTCCCAGTAATGACTTTTCATTGGTGTGACTGGTGCAACGAACTCTGCTGTGTTAAATGAGTCTTGTGCACACAGTTTGCCTCTTCCCTTCCTCCACCAGGGTTTGTATTGATTGTTTTGTTTTGAGACGAGATCTCGTATGGCTCAAGTCGCCTCAAACTCTATGTACCAAGGGATGACTTAAACTTAAGATCCTCTAACATGACAAGCCTGTGCTCCCTTCCTATAATAGCTGGTTTCGATGTCTTCCCTGCCCCCTTCCTCTCCTCATTTTTTTTATGCTAACAATTTAATTTTTTATCTTTATTTATTTATTTATTTATTTATTTATTTTTAAGCCAGGCATGGTGTCACATGCCTTCAATCCCAGCACTGAGGAGGCAGAGGCAGGCAGATCTGGATCTCTGAGTTCAAGGCCACCCTGGTCTATAGGTTGAGTTTCAGGATAACCAGGGCTACAGGGAGAAATGCTATCTCAAAAACAAACAACGAAACAAAACATTTTTTTAAATTTATTATTTTCTGTGTATGAGTGTTTTGTCTGAATTGATGTTTATGTACCAGGAACATGCCTGGTATATGCAGAGGCCAGAAGAGGGCAGGAGAGAGTTTCAGATGCCCTGAAACTGGAGTTATCATGTGGGTGCTGGGAATTGAACCAGGGTCCTCTGGAAGAGCAACCAGGGCTGTTATTTCTGTGCTATTTCTGTAGTCCTAGACTGAAGACCTCTTGATGGACAGTTGCTTTCAAGTGACATCAAAAGCTCCTACAAATTAATAAAAGATATAAAAAGGAGAGGATGATTTTGCAAAGAAGAAATAATAAAAATATGAAAAATGCTCAACATCACCAATTGGAAAAACAAAAAGGAACTTTTGCCCCAAAGTGGCAAACATGTGTATTATCAAATATTGTCAAGAGAAAACCCCTATAAGCCACTTGTGAAAGTATACATTGATTGGATTCCTTTATAGGTCTTTCTGCAGGTGTCTAGCTGCACCCCAGGTCATAGGTCTGCAGGTGTTTGGCTGCAGGTTACAGGCCCCTCCCTCCCACACGAGCTCCTCAGAGCTGACTGTGCATCTGTATCACTTGAGAAGCTGCAGTCAGCCGTGGTAGAATTCATGTTAGACAATTAGAAAGGGCTTCGGCCTTTCCCCCGTGATTTTGGAAAGACAGCTGTTAAACATTTATCAATATCCCAGTGCCAAAAAAGCATGTAATCCACGCTCTAGTTAGGCTCTGAAATAGTCTCCAAAGTTTCGTGTGTTCAGACTTGGTCCACAGCTGCGTGAGCACCAGCGGGAGGAGTTGGAGCTTTTAAGGGGTCAAGCCTAGTATCATACTCATTTCTGAGCCAGTGCGGGACTATTTTATCATGATCTTCTACATCTGGCCCCCAACATAATTCTCTCCCAATAAGGTTTGCCCTCAGGGTTAGGGACATCAATTAGGGATTAATTATAACTGGTATAGGGTTGGAGGTTAGGGTGAAACTTATGTAGGCTCAAGGATCTCTTTTGAAAAAAGAAAGGGAAATTGGATGGAATAATAGGTAGATTGGAGTGACTGCACTCACACTAATAATAATAGTGAGCAATAGAGTGAATACTTGTGAGCTATTATTTATAGACTATTTACATTGGTATAGATTCTTATATATTTGATACAAATTCAAATTATATTTGTTATATTAAATATGCTCTTATTTCTGTTTACAATATTTGTGTACTTAGGCAAAGTTATTTTGTCATATTGTATGCATGCATGCTTCTACCTCTGCTTAAGACATTTTGTATATTGATACAATTTTAGGATATAGTTATCATATTGCGCTATATATTTCTACCTCTGATCAAGATACTTATACATTGTTTACATTTTGAGGTCATTGTCCTCATTTGCTGCACAATTGTTTAAAGATTGTCTAACATTCTAATATGGAGCCTTAGTCTTTAAGTTATATAGGTATTGATAAATATAGGTCAATATTGATAATATAGGTTGTCATACTTACAGTTAGATTAATCAGGTTCTTTTAGATACACAGAGATTGTATTCCACATAGATAGATAATCTTCTACCACTTCAAAGAACTGTAAAATATGGCATTTAAATAACTTAGAATTCCGTTGACGTGAGACACGATTACTCCTGGTAGCACTGATCTATTCCCGAGAGAATGCTGGTCACTGAAGATATTCCACTTGGAGCTTGTTTTCTTGTTGGCAAAACTGCCCTTTGGGCAAAGAACTGCCCCTGCCTTGACCACTGAACAAAATGCACAGTGTCTGGACAGGACAAGCAGGATACAAGAGAAAAGCCTGCCAACCCTTGCCAAGACAGGCTAAGATGGTTTTAAATTTTTTCCTGCCTCTGAAAATGGTCTGTCAGTTACTCTAGGCCTTAGCCAAAGTTGGTTTCCTCAATGTCGCAAATGAGACTTTGGCTGATTGCCCCGGTAGCCAGTTGTCTCTGTCATTTGTTGCACATTTTGGAAGTTGCTTGATTGCACTTCCTGTTTACTCAAGTAATATTTCCCGCCTCAGGTCTTTGATGGGGTTGAAGACTAGATAATTGTAGTTTCTTCTCATGACTTGGCCAAGCCATTTCTAATACAAGACTTAGACTTAGGATAGGCTAATTATTGAAACATTTAGTGTATGTTTCTTAATATTGTTTATGCTGGTTGTAATTCTAATTTTTTTTACTTGATATCTGTTCTTATTGTATATCGTTTTGTAGTGGGTTTGGAACTCTCTTATTTAGACAAAAGGGGGAGGTGCTATGGGAACTCCTTCAGCCAGTGGCCTCTGAGATGCTGGACCACTTTGGGTGTGGCCTGGGGTACTATAAAAACAGATGTAGAACCGTGTGCAGCCTCTCTCTCTCAGCTGCTGGATTCGGCTCCTGTTCCCTGCTTGTGCAGTGGACTGTTGATCTGTGAGTCTATCGCTAAATAGAGAACGCTTCATTATACTCAATTCTGAGCTAGTGTGGGGGTACTGTATCACGATCCTCTACAGAAAGTGTTCTTAAAGGGGACTGTGTGTCCCCAGTGTATTGGTCAGCTTTCTGTCACTGAGCCAAAATACTGAAGGCAGCCAATACAGGAGAAACTGTTATCTTAGCTAATGGTTCCAGACATTGAGGGCTGTCTGGTTCTGTTATGAGGAAAAAGATATGGAGGGGAATCTTTACTTCATAGAATCAGAGGAGCAGAAAGAGAGGAAGGGAGAGGTACCAATATCCTCTTCAAAGGCATGTTCTAATATCCCTACTTTTTTCCACTGCTAACCTCCCAAGCAGCACTTTGAGAGCCGTACACAGTTAATGGGCCAGACTGCCTGATGCAGAGTAGATGTGGCCTTGGAGTCACACAGCCTTAGTTAGTGTGGTGACCACTCCTCTCCGAGGGCCTCCTGGAGGCAATAGGGACTTGCTGGGTTTTGCCCACCCACGGGTTCCTGTGCTTTGCCCAGAAGGGTTGAAAGCTGATTCTCCAAGGATGCGGACGAGGAGGATTCTCCAGTTCTTGAGGGATCTTGAGAACCAAGTCCCTTATCTCTTTGTTTTTTCTCGGCGTCTAGAGGGGAAAAGGGGTGGCATTTGTTAGAGCGTGCATATCCTTCCTTATTTTGACAGGATACCCGCAGCATTTCTGTGTCTGAAAGGAGCTGAACAGTCCTAACAACTCTTACTTAATACTCCAGATTATCTGTCTGTTTTTAACTCCTGACAGTGGGGTGATTTCCCCCTGAATTTCTTCATCATCTCAGGTGGTGATACAAGTGCAGAAGACAGCTGACGGATGGTTTAAACTGATCATAGATGAACCTGTAAGATGGCTCCTAGGGGCAAAGGGTGTTGAGGAAAGGCTCTCACTGCCTACCCCTCCATAGCCACTGAGCTAAATCCCTAGCCCCCACAGGCACCATCTTGGTCTGCGTGGGCCATCTGTCCTGGTACTATTTGGAGCCTCATTTAGTCCAGCAGCATGGATCAGCCTGCCTCCAGGGAAGGAAACAATGTTATATAGCTGGCTTGCCTTTTTTTGGCAATTACTAGCTGCTATTGGTTAATAGGCAAATCTCAACCCACTGAGCAAAGTTCAGGGTTTTGTTTTGGTTTGGTTTGATTTGTTGTTGTTGTTGTTGTTGTTTGGTTTTTCTCTGTGTAGCCCTGGCTATTCTGGAACTCACTTTGTAGACGAGGCTGGCCTCCAACTCAGAGATCCACCTGCCTCTGCCTCCTGAGTGCTGGGATTAAACGCGCGCAACACCACCGCCCATCAGCATTTTTTTTAAAATAAGTCATAGTTCTTCCAGAAATTTGCTTAGGCATTAAAGGCATGACAGCTAGAATTAGCTCTTTTCTGCATGCTTCCTCCTTCTGTGGATGGCCTCGGCAGTTCTCAAGAAGCCGGAGAGTTGATTGAAGAACACCTTCCTTGCCAGCTGGGCTGGAAAGGCCACGCAGCTCCATGAAGGCTGCCACATAGTTGTCTCTGGTCTCCTCCCTGGGGAGGATTCAAGCCCTGGGGGTTCACTTCACTAGGCAGCTCTGTTAGCAGCTGTGTGTTCTCTGAGCCCGTTATGTTTGGCTTTGTTTGGCTTCCATGGGAACACAACTTTTTCTTTTCTCAGTTCTCTGCTTATAACAACTTGTCACTGAGAACCTGAGCTTTGTCCAATGGGCTGGATGTGATGCACACAGATTCGTAAATACCCACGAGGGAAAAAGAAGCGTCTCCCAGGAAGACGGTGACCCCGTTCACTCCTGGGAGAGTACTCCTTTCTCATCGGAAGACCCGGAGATGTTAGTCCTACTCTAATTTGGTTTCTTTACCCAGCTATCCTCAGATTTGTCCTATTTTTAAAACCTTGGCTAAAAGCCGTTCTTGAAGGTCTGGGCGTAGTGTATTAATAGCTCTCTACTAGAGCACCTCACTTAGGGTGAACAAGGACCTAGATCTGATTCCCAGGACAGAAAACCAATCAGACCCTCAATCAATCAATCAATCAATCAATCATCAATCAACCTACTTAGATTCCTACCTTCTAAGTCAAGCATGGCGACGCATGCTTGCAATCCCAGACCTGGGAGGCAGATTGCTAGCTCAAGACCTGGGGTACAGAGTGAGACCTTTTCAAAAATAATCTGAAGCCTCTCCTGCGTCTAGGCCCCCGGTTCTGCTTTGCTGAAGCCCTTTTCACTACTGAGTGCTTCAGCGGCTCCTGAGTCGGTTACCTGTGAACACTTCGCGTTGCTGGACGTAGCTCCCTGAAGACGGCTCCTAACAGCGGCAGCAGCAAACACTGCTGTACTGGCTTCCCGGGAGAGACCGCTCGGGAATTGAAGTGTGTTCCCCCACGTAGACCCAGTAACTCGAGGCGGGCATTGCCGTGCTAACACCTTTTTGTTTGTTTCTGTTTTTACTTTTAACAATAAGAAAAGGAGTCACAGAGCTGTTAAGCTGACCAAAGTCATGTAGCAG
The DNA here is from genome assembly GCF_903992535.2 of Arvicola amphibius. Classification (NCBI taxonomy): domain Eukaryota; kingdom Metazoa; phylum Chordata; class Mammalia; order Rodentia; family Cricetidae; genus Arvicola; species Arvicola amphibius. The sequence continues at coordinate 84,996,376 of NC_052047.1, forward strand.
TAAATAAAAGGCCAGAATTTGACCCCGTTCAGTAGCCCTTCAGTCTCCGCGTGACGCGTCTTTTTAGTTGTCGCTGTTTGCCTTTTTGAGACAGGATCTCATGCCGTGTTGCCTAACCCTGTACATTAGACTCGTCAGCCCTGTCCTCAGACCAGCAGGATTCCTCAGACGAGCAGGTTGAGCTGCCCGAGGAGTCCGAGCAGTGCCGTGATACAGACAGAAGTCTAGCGGATTGCGGAGCTTTCTTGCCTTATCAAATGGAAACCACGGATTTGGTTAATGCTCAACTCCATTACCTTATCTTTTGGTGTTTATGGATCTCCTCAGGAATATGTGGGTGTGTAAAGGGGATTTTGGTGCTCAGAGAAGGGATAGAAGGCACACAAAGATGTGTAACAACAAATGGTCCCTTGCCTTAAGAATCCCCTAGCCTCAGGGAAGACACGGGACAAAAAAGAGGTGTATTGATGTTGGGCAAGTTCAGCAAGTACAGGGATGAGGCTGGTGTGCCTCAAAGTGCTTCACACGGTCCACACATGACATTCTTTCATAGGCTCAAAATTCAATTATTGGGCTAGGGAGACAGCTCAGCAGTTGGGAGTGTATCCTGGTCTTCCAGAAACAACAGCCCTGTTGGGTGGAAGACAACCACTTGTAACTCCAGCTCCAGGGGGGACCCAATACTTCTAGCCTCCTCAGGAACCTACACACACATACACATACCCACACATAGATAAACACATGTATACAACATTAGAACAAAAAAAATCTTTTATAAATTGTTTGTTGTTTGTGTGTGTGTGTGTGGTGCATGGTGTATATGTGTAGGCGTGCACATCTGTGCATATATGCACAGACCAGCAACTCAGGGTGTTCTGGTCTGTTACTCTTCCCCTTAACCTGATTTCTTTGAGTCAGGGTCTCTCACTGATCCTGGAGCTAGGTGACCCTCTTGTCTCTACCCTCCGGGCATATACGGCCATGCCCAGCTTTTTATGCAGTTGCTGAGAACCAAACTCGGGTCCTCATGCTTAGATGGCAGACACCCTTCCCCACCGAGCCATCTCTCCAGCGCTCACTCTGTAAGGTTCTTAATCAATGGCTTTCTGATGAAGATATTTTTGAAACAGACTGCTGGAAATGAAGCTAAGGCCATCCTGAGGATAAACAGTTGTCATCTGTCTAGGGGTTGTTATGAGACCATGGGGGACAGGGGTCACACATGTCCTCGCTGTCTGAAAACTGCTGGCCCCGAATGTGTGGGGTTTTCCCATAGAAGAGATTTTGTAGCTTCCACCATTTCTTTTATTTATTTACTGTGTATCTGCAGAGGTTGGAGGACAACTTTGGGGAGTTGGTACCTTCCTTCCATGATGTGGGTCCTGGGGATGAAACTTGGGTCATCAGGCTTGGCAGCATGCACCATTGCTTGCCAGATACCTCCCTGGCCCTCACTGGATTCTTAGATTTAAATTGCATCTGTAAGGTAAGAGCCACTAAACTAAGGTTTTGGAGGTGTATCCACACATTTAACTATATTAATGCACCTGTAAAACAAAATAGGTACACACACACTTATATGCACATATGGGCATATGCTCTCATATGCACAGAAGTATCTGGAAGCCTCTTAACGGAATGTTAAGAACAATTACTATGGGAGGGAAGTTTTTTTTTTTTGGTTTGGTGTCTGTATTTTGCTTTTATTTTATGTGTATGTGTATGTACATACCTGCTGCCTACTGAGGCCGGAAGTGCTAGATCCTCTGGAGCTGCTGTTACTAACACTTGTGCCCTGCTGTGTGAGTGCTGGAAACTTAATCTAAGTCCCTGGAAGAGCATCAAGTGGTCTCAGCCTCTGAGCCTTTTCTCCAGCATGCTCCCTTCCACCATGTCTTTGTAAAGGAGGAAAAGGAAACTTACTTCTTGCTCCATTCAATCCTGTGCTGACTTAAAATTTAAACCCTTGTGTCACGAGCATGTGCGACTTGACAACTGAAGTGTCACAAAACGTGGCCGGCTTTCTACTGCAGCCCAGGGAGCCTTGCTGGGGCACAAGGGTACAGATGCCACTGGGCACAGGGGTACAGATGCCACGGGGCACAAGGGTACAGATGCCGCAGGGCTCACCTTGTACTCTGCTGGAACTCATTGACAGCCCAGAGCTAGGCTTTGTCCAGCAAGCCTGGTTGCCGAGGGAGGATAAGGACAGCCACCTGCCTGGGTACAGTGGACAGCCAGGAAGCCCCATTCATGTGGTATGTTGCCCTCAGAGACGGGTGCCACTGAGTGGGAAGTGAGACCAAGGGTGTCATAAACAGAACCAGGCTGTGTGAAAACAATAGCATCCTCCAGCACAGAGCAACCTGATAAGGACACAGAATGAAAATGACTGGGCCCATGCACGGCCTCCTGGGTCAACCAGCATCCTCGCTGCGTGGCATATCTGGGTCCTGGCAAGGACACAGTTTATTTATTCATTCACAATCACATTTCTCTAGAGGCCCTGACAAGGCAGGACAGAGATGGAAAACAGCAACCCCAAAATGTTCTGACCATGCCCTTGTACAAGTCTGCTGCCAATCTATCCAGATGTTTGAGAGGATGCTAAAATAGTCTCTGCCGGTGTCATTCATCAGTCATTCTGAGATCTGTGCCAATTCATAGCCTTGGTTCTGGATAGAATATAAATAATATAAAAACCTCACATTTCTTTAGTATAAAAGCAGTTGCCTGGTGGTGGTGGCACATGCCTTTAATCCCAGCACTCAGGAGGCAGAAGCAAAGAGATCTCTTGAGTTCGAGGCCAGCCTGGTCTATGGAGTGAGTTCCAGGACAGCCAGGGCGACACAGAGAAACCCTGTCTTGAAAAACCAAACTAAAACAGTAACATGGCATCTTAAAAGTTTAGGTTTTTTTTTTTTTTCTTTTTGTTTTTTCAAGGCAGGGTTTCTCTGTGAGATCTACCTGCGTCTGCCTCTTCCCTGAGTGCTGGGACTAAAGGCGAGTGCCACCACCGCCTGGCTAAAAATTTAGTTTTTCTACAACTGCCCTCAGAATCGTTTAAACTGTTTCACTTCGTTCTGTCTGTGCCATCAAATTTACTTCCCCTCCTCCAGTGCTCTCCAGAATTCGAGTCTCTAATACCCACAGGAAACAGAAAACCAGTTTCAAGCAGGTGAGCAGAAACAGAGAAAGAACATCAAGACCTAATTATAGTCCTGGGCAAACGAATGATATTAATTCTCATATTTAATCATCTGCTCGTGTACAGCTTTGTAGTTTACTCTGCTACTTCTGTGCTGAGCTTGTCGGCGATGTCACTTGGCTCCCTTATCATACAGGAAGCAGACTACAGTGGGTCCTTTGTAACAAAGGCTAGCTTGGCATTTCATATAGCTGTGATACACCAGAGACAATCATCAGTCACCTCCATATGAGGGGAACCAATCAAACGCAGGTGAAACTTGTTATTTCTCTAATTTGGGGGTCAAATAGAGTCCAGCTTAAGCTAGTTAGGTTCTGTTTAGGTTCACACTACTGTGGCAAAATCCCATCTAAAACATCTTTTCTGTAGGGATGGGGAGCTAAGGCTTAAGGCTGGTGTCCAATAATTTCCCAGCTAACGCAAGGATTCCGTCTGTATCCTTATCCCTGGACGGAGTATTAACTGTGCGTGCCACAAGACAGTTTCCATCTGTCAACATTCATTTTCCTTCCATTTCTATTTATATTCTGTTCTCCCAAGTTTCAGGCTGTTCTAAAGAAAGAACTTCAATAATGAATAGTTTGACACAATGTCAGCTATTTAAGAAAGATTTTGGGTGCTCACGTCAGCCCTTGCTCTCTTCTGCTTTCTTGTAGTTAGGGAGAATAGTGAAGCTCCCGGGTTTTAAAATTCCGTGACTCTCTGAAGAGAGATTACGTAAAGGGAAGGCTATAGTGGTGGAATTTGGTTCTCAGCTGATAGGAGTCAGAGCCTCTGAAAGCAGTCAGACCAGAGAGTAAGCCAGAGGCGTCACTCATACTGCCAGGAAGCTCCCAAAGCCTGGATAGTCACCCTCCTCACTTGAAAGGTAGTTCCTGGCTTGGCTGGGCTGTTCTACACACGGATGCTAGGATGCCCACCACTGAAGCAGGCGTGACTTTTATTTTATCCTCCGGTTCCTAACCTCAATCATCTAGGATTACAGATGTAGAAAACCTAGTAGGCTGAACCTTCCTGCCATAGTCTTGGCCCATCCCTCATTGAGAATGAGTGTCCCTTACAAAACTCTACAAAAACAACCATTCTAGAAAATACACACAGAGGATACTACCCAGGCACCCAGAAGGGAGTGGCCCCGTCATACTGTCTAGAGAAAAGGGCACACTTTGGAAAGCCCTCCAGCCACTCTTTCACAGGCCTAAAACCACATGCTGTCTCTGAAAACACAGGGGGAAATCACATTTTTCTGGATTCTTCTGGCTGTCTCTGTATGTTTGCTTGATAGGTTATTTAGCTGTTTTTCTTTGTATGTTTCTATATTTTTTTTGGGGGGGGGGGGGAAGGTTTCGAGACAAGGTTTCTCTATGAGGCCCTAGTTGTCCTAGAACTGGCTCTGTTGACCAGGCTGGTCTTGAACTCAGAGACCTGCCTGCCCCTACCTCCCGAGTGCTAGGATTAAAGGCTTGTGCCATCACCGTCCAGCTGTTTCTATATTTTTATAATATATTATAATAAACATTGTTTATTATTTTTGTCTTTAATAAAAACATTAAAAATCCATAAATATAAAATATACCTTGTGCAAAACAAGTTTTACCCAGACATGTGTAATATGGAAAGTGGGGACCATCTTCAGGGATCAGTTGTGCTTTCCAAAAAATATTTTAGAAAACTCCATATACGTTAACAGTAGTTCTTCTAGTGGCCCAGAGTTTGGAGAATTCCTTTAAAAGCCCATGTCATTTGTCCGGCTATTGCTTGCATGATGTGACTCAGCAGAGCTTCAACCCACAGCAGCAAGCAGACATGGACTGTTCTTTTTCACTTCCAGACCTCATGGCCTGTGAGTCAGCACTAATGGGGCAGCTGCAGCCCTTCCTTCCAGGGCTGAAATCCCATTATCTGATGAAATCCTCTTTTCCTCCACTTAACAGTGGGACACATTACCTACCTTCTAGGGTATGTGGGAGTACCGGGGGAGCAGAAGACGCTTTTAGAGCTTTTTGTCCCAAAACCACACACTCATTCTGGATGTAGTCTAAGTATTCATTTGAAGATATTTTCTGAAAGGCTCGGGGGGGGGGGGGGCGGGGAGCAACATCTAAAGCCTTCTGGTCATTGTTCCCTAACTTCTTCCCTTTGATAAGGGAAGGGAGCCAGACATTTCACAGGGGACACTGGAAGCTTTGAAAGTGTCTCCTAGCTGATTTAGGAGGAAGAACTTTCAGGAGATCTGGGGTAGACGCTTTAGAGCGGAAAGATGGCTACCATGGGCCAAGAGAACAACATTCTAAATGCATAACCCCAAACAACTACGATTTCCAAGTGTCAGGATCACATGACACACATGCTCACAAGGATTAGAGTTTCTTCTGCTGGAATATTCCTGGTGTTTGGTAACTGCCTGCGGAGGTGGTCCTGGGTTTTCCCCAAGGGGCCATGAGTTGCCTGTGTTGCTACTGGGAGAAGGAAGAACCGTTAGGAGGTGGGAGCCAGCGGGAGGAGGTCAGGTCATTGGGGACGCACCCTCGGAGGAGCCTGGAACCCTGCCTGCTCTTTCCGGTCAGGAGGGGTATGGCTTTGCTTCTTTATATGCTCCCTGCCATGATTCTCTGTCTCACCTCAGGCCCAAAACAAGGAGTCAAGTGACCATGGACTGACGCCTCCAAAACTGAGAGCCAAGAGAAACCCTCCCTCCGAGTTGATGGCTGCCCAAGCATTCTGCCTCAGTTACGGGAAGTCCATTAACATACTTTGCCACAAGAGCAGTTCTCATTAGACTAGTTCCTCTCTCTGTGTGTGCATGCACATTTGAATGTCCATGCTACATCTGAGGTCTGGTACGTGTGCACATGTGTGCACATGCATGTGGAGGCCAGAGGTTGATGGCAGGTGTCTTTCTCCTGTGTGTGTGCACACGCACGCCTGCCCCGTGAGACAGGTGCCCACTGCCATTCCTGGCAGGCAGAGCTCAAGCCCTAGAGCTCACAATCTAGAAGGGAGAACTAAGTCTCCTTGTCCTCTGCCCTCCATAGGTGTGCTGTGACATGTGGCCCTCTCCCACATACCCATATACACGCATTCACAGAAGATAAATGTAATTTTGCAAAATTGAGTACCCCTACTCAGATGAAACCCAACCTCTAGATTTATAAAGCAGCAATTCAGCTCCATCAGTCAGTCCCAGAAGAGTCTCAGCAGGCTCATGCTCGGCACTGAGGTGAGACCCTAGACCTGCTCACCTCCTCGCACGGTAAATGCGTGCTTTACCTGGAGCTATTTACCAGCAGCCTCCTTTTTAATTTCAGTGTTTTTATAGTTGTTCCTCATAATCTTTATGTGTGCTAAAATATGGGAACCTCTCCAATGGAGCAGATGTGAAAGTAAAAGTAGCCAGCAAGCAGACAACAAGCAAGATTTGAAAGGGAGGGTTTTTCTTTTTTTAAAAGTCATTTTTTAAAATATGTTTTTTATTTATTCTTTGAGACTTTTGCATATGTACGCAATGCCCGTGGGTACCCCCAGTGGGGACACAGGAGTCACAGGGTCGACGGCAAGGCTCTCGAACACTCCAACACTCTGTCCAGTCGCACGCACGCACGCGTCAGGCTGCCTGCATCAGCATGCCGATGCTCTCTTCCACCTCCGACAGTCTCTTCAGGACCTGCTTGACTTTAGCCTCGTCAAATTCCAGACACAGAAATTCCGATTCCTGGAAGACATAAGAGGAGGCTTCAGAAACCTGCAAGACGGCTGTAGCGGTCTGAAAAGGGAATGCCCCCACAGGCTCATCTATTGGAGTGTTTAGTCACCAGCCAATGAACTGTTTGGAAAGGACTAGGAGGTGTGGCATTGTTGGAGGGTTTGTCCCCAGGAATGGGCTCTGAGGGTTCAAAAGTTCACACAAAGACCAGTCTCTCAGCTACTGCTCCAGTGCCACGCCTGTCAGCTTCCCGCCGTGATGATCATGAACTAAACCTCGAAAACTGTAGTTGAGCCCCAAAATTAAGTGTTCTTTTATAAGTTGCCTTGGCCATGGTGTCTTCTCACAGTGATGGAACAGAAAGTAAGTCCGTGCAGCTATGGCCGTTCTTCTGGCATAAGCAAGCTCCTGACAGAGGCCCAGGGCCCCAGTGCAGTGAACCAGACTCGGGCCTTTAAACCTCTGTGATGCTTTACCATGCAGAGCAAATCCACACCGTGTCCTCAATGAAGCCCCAGTGTAAACAGGGACGAGTGCCACTTGATCTCATTACGAGAGGCGCTGTCCAGATGTACGGGAAGTACTTAGGTGTTGCTACTTTGCGGATGAAACTGAGGGCAGAAAGGCTAAACCCACCTGAAAAGTTTAAAATGGCACAGTCAGATACTGCACTCCCAGCCCTGGCTGACTTCAGAGTTCGTGCTGTCTCCACCTTATATAATAATGAAAGAATTGTGATTAGTCCCAAGTTAGTCTGGGCCAACTGTGATTCTGGCTAAAAAGAAATCGTGATAGGTTCACTGGGAAGCGTTGGCTAGACTCTAAGAAATGACCAGACCTTGAAAGAGCAGCAGGCGGTTCTCAGGGGCGACCACACGCTGTGAGGGAAGACCTACCTCAGGGATCTCCTCCCACCACATTGCCTCCAATCACTCAGGATTGGTGAGTCAACCTGGGGCTAGGTAAGTGTCTGAATCAGGTCTCTGAAGTATGTAGCAGAAACCTCTCCTGTCCCATTAAACCCCAACTCTAAACTGTCTTGGAAGAGATGGGCAAACATGGGTATTCCAAAGTATCAATCTTTTCTATCCTCAAGAACAGTTACTGAGTAACTGTTAGAGGTTATCTGTTCTAACTGCCTTGCTCTCCAGAAAGTAAAATTAAGGTTCCAGGTATGTCAAGTGACATGCCTAGTGGCCCTTTGTCTGTTAAGAACAGAATCATGGGATTAAGACTTTTACCTGCACATTTTCCTCTCTAAATACTAAAGGAGATCAGAACATCCTACCCCAAGAATCTACTTTGACATTGTTTGAGTTGAAGGTAACTGAAAATCAACAGCAACCTTCTAAAAGTTTCTTCTATCCAATCAAAGCAAAAAACTGAGAAATGAAGACGGGGGAATTTTTTGGTGGTGAAGATAAAAAGTTGACATAAATTATACAAACTTACTAAATTAATCTATATCTATAATTGTTTTTCTTCCAACAACTGACTGCTCCAAGTGACTTTATTTATCACCCTTCATTAATCAGGTATATAAATTTCCAAGTCTAATGGCTTCTGCGAGTTTTCAGGGTATGTATCTGAACATAATATTTAAAATATCAATGTCAATACTACTTGTAAACATCTTTTTCCTATTAGCATTTTCGCAGTTTAACCCCCAGGAGTCCACAGAGAGCCTTCTATAAGGGAAGAGGTTTTCCCTTAGGTGCTCCCAGCCCTGATCCAGAGCGGCAGGAGAAGGAGAGTCACGCTGCTGCTTGGCAAGAACGTTCGGGAGTTGACTTTGAAAATGGACTTTGTTGTTGCTGAACTGCTGCACAAACTGACAGCACTGGCCTGGGAGAAAGAGCCTCTTGGATGAAAGCTTCCACCAAGGAAAAACAATTTCCCCAACTATTGGAATCCTGTCCTCAAACTTGTACTTGGACAGGAAAGGAGCTTAGAAATTCTGTCAAGTTTTCATTTAGTCTAAGAAAACAAGTTTAAACAAGAGAAGAATATGGGGCTGAGAGTGTAGCTTGGTTGGCACGATGCTTGCCTAGCATACACAAAGCCTGCAGTTCGATACCCAGAATGTGTAAAATCCAGCACGTTGGAACACGTCTGTAATCCCAGGATTACAGATTCAATATCACCTCATGACTACACAGCAAGTTCAAGGCCAGCCTGTGGAACAGAAGACCCTCTCAAAATAAACAAATAAAGAAATAAATAATAAACACTGGCCAAAGAGATGACCCAAGAGTTAAGAGCTGGACAATCACGGTGACCAGGGGTTTGGATCCCAGCATGTGCCTGCGGTTGTGTCTCTGAGCTGACATAGGGCCAGGTCACGGGTGACAGGAGGATTGCCAGGGCTCACTGCTGCCAGTTTAGCTGAGAGTGAGCCTCAGATTCAAGGACAGTTGACAGTAGACACCCAGCACCCTCTTCTGGCCTGTGTGTGCGCATCTGTATGCAGACATGCGCCTACACTCACAGACACAAATAAACATACAAAAATATTAATAAGGAAACTTCCCATGTTTCAAATCAAAGAAGTAATTAACTTTTTTTCATAAATATTGGGCAGTTTGGCACATGTTTGGCATAATTTGGCAAAATTATCCAAGACCTAAGATTTGGCAGACTTTTATCTTTCATTCAGTTTTCCTGAGACGTTAGCTTGAGTTTCAAACATGTTTATTTAACATTTGGCCTTGGAAATGACAGTCCGGACACTAGCAATTATTAATGAATAAATATATACTTAGGAAACTGTAAAAGAGATTATGACCCATGTTTTCCTCCGGTGAGAGCCGGCTGCAGTATTAACTCAGTATTATATGTGAAGAGACTAGGATCTAGGATCCATCTTGGGAGCCATACATACACACACACACACACACACACACACACACACACACACACACATCAATTAAGCTCTGTTATATAGTTTTCTTTAATAACTGAAGGATTTCTATATGTGAGTGTGTATGTGCACATGTGCACATGCATGTGGAAGCCAGAGGTCAGCCTCTGGAGTTGTTAATCAGCAATTCACTGCCCTGGAGCTCACTGAGTAGGCTGGCCAGCCAGCAAGCCAAACATCTCCATCTGTCTCCCCAGCGCTGTGGTTACAAGCACGCCACCACACCTGGCTTTCTTTCAGGGGTTCTGGGCACTGAATTCAGGTCCTTCCATGTACCTTACTGGCTGCCTGGCTGGCCTGGAACTTGTTATGTAGACCAAGCTATCTGCCCTCCTCTGCCTCCTAAAGATGGGGCTAAAAGTGTGCACCACCACATCTAACCTTTAAATCTACTTTTAACTGATAATGAAAACATAAAAAAAAATCGTTTTTATAGAGTACCATGGGCTATTTTGAAATTTGCACATATTTGTGATATCTAAATCAAGTCAAGTGCACCCGTTCACTTCTTTAACAGTGAAACAGCGGAAGTCCTTCCTTCTAGCCTTTCGAAAGGGCAGTGTCTTGTTTGCATTGCTCAGCTGGGGGACATCTTAGCCTACCGAGATGGGGGCCCACCAATTAAACTCCCCGTCTTCCCGCTTCCTATTCTCCCCAGCGTCTGGTCCACCACCACTACTCTACCTTCTGTGAAACCGACTCTTCGGTGCTGAGGACTGAATGCAGGGCCTGACGCAAGCCCAGCACACTCTTCTATGACCTGCACCAACAGTGAGATCAGTGCATGTGCAGGTGTGCACTGCCATGCCACACGTGTGGAGGGGAGAGAATAACCTCATGGGTCAGTCCTCACCTTCCGGAAGTCTTGTTTCAAATGTTTTATACATTTTTGAGGGTGGGGCACTGCTATATCACACACATGGAGGCTGGGGAGAACTTGCAGGAGCAGCTTCTGTCTTTCTCCTATGTGGGTCCCGGGTCTCACACTTAGGCCATCAGGCTTGGAGGCAAGTGCCTTTACCACTGAGCCATCTCCATGGCCTGGGCATTAGCAGTTTTTTTAAAAGTAGGTACTGGGGACTGAACCTAGAGCCTCATAGCCCCAGCCTTCCATCTTGTTTTGAGACAGGGCCCCTGTTGTTTTTCTGTTTTTGTGTTGTTATTTGTGCGTGTGTGCGTGTGTGTAGCGCCAGGCTAGCTGGCCTGCCAGCATCCAGGGATTCTTCTGTGTTTCCTAATTCCCTGTAGGAGCGCTGGGAGTATAGATGCTCACGTTACGTGTCTGGCTGTTATATGGGTTCTGGGGATTTGAACTTGGGTCCTCATACTTTCATGGCATGCACTTTTACCCACTGAACTATCTCCCAGCCTGAGATTAATGTTTTTGTTTTGTTTCTCTGTGTAGCCCAAGCCATCCTTGAACTCAGAGATCTGCCGGCCTCTGCCTCCAGAGTACTGGGGACAAAAGGCTGTGTCACCACTGCCCGGCTGAGACGAATGTTTTCATATGCCACTTCTGATTGACAGGCAATACTTTTCTTCCCATGCCTGACTTGTTTCACTTAACATTGTGTACCCCAGTTCCAGTGAGAATGCAAATGACAGGTTTTTGCTCTTTTTTTCTTTATGACTGACTTATATTCCATATTGATATACTTCCCTTATCCACTCATCTGTCAATATATACTTAGGTTGTTTCCATTTCTTGGTTATTATGAATAATACTGTAATAAACACAGGGTACAGATATCTCTTTGACGTAATGATTTCATTTCCTTTGGACATAAGCCCAACAGTGGAACTGTAGGATGATATGGTAGATCGACTCTTTTCTCAGCTCATTTTTATGTGTGCGTATTGTCTGATGTATGTATGTATGTGCACCATGAGCAGGCATTAAGCCTGGGGTCAGAGGAGGGCATCAGGTCCCCTAGAACTGGAGTCGGGAAGGCTGTAAGTCATGACATGGGTGCAGGGAACTAAACTCATTTTCTCTGGGAGAATAACCACTGCTCTTAACTGCTGAGCCATTGCCCAGTCTTCTTAAAGTAATATCTTGTATGTGGTCTATACTGGTTATGAAGTCTTAGTCTTCCTGTAGCAGCCTTCGAGGTGCTGAGATTGTAGGCTTGTGACATCATGCCTGGCTTGGTGCTCTGGTGTAACCTGGAGGAAATTTTGTTAATTTGGGTAAAGCAGAACTAGTTTCCACAGAACAAAGGACATGGTACCCAAAGGAAAGCTGCTGGACAGTTTAAAGTCATCATGTTGAAGGAGGAGCAGTTTCACTGAAGCTTGTGAGAAACCAAATGTCAAACTCTTAACACACTAGTGGCTGGTGCTACTTTATTTAGAAGTTCAAATTGGGGTGCACCATCATTCCTGATGAGGTAAACCTTAGGTCAAACTTACCTGCAAATAACTGACAAACTGTAATATTTACATACAAGGAATTGAGATTGCTTCCTCTGCCCCAAACCAAAGCCATTTGGCATAGCTCACCATCATTAGTGAGGGGGAACCATTATGAAATGGCATTTACTTCTAGTACTTGGTAATGTACAGACTGAGATCAGGAAACACCACAATACATCTAAGAAAGGCCAGGAAGGAACACTAAATGACAAATTCCTTGGCAGGGGAGGAAGGAAGAGTGGTATTAATTGAATTAATTCTGGAAGGGCAGATTTTCTCCAAGTATAGGGATTGCCAATTTGCTCTGCCAGTAACAGCACTTGCCAGCCGCCAGGGTGCCAGTGTGGCAGCCGTGAGTTATCTATGACTAAGAGGAAACAGGCAGAGAAGTCTCTCTGTAACTCCAGAGGACACAGACAGGAGAAGCAGGGAATGAAACAACCGAGAGGAAGATGATTTTCAAATTCATAAAGTACTGATTTGGGGAGATAAAGTTTTAGATGACTGGGAAAAGGGGGCAGGGTTGTGGGGATTGATTTTGTGGGGTTCTCCATGTCTGCATTCCTGTGTGAGCCTGCGGAGGTTCCATACTGCAACAGACTGGGTGGCGCGCGCAGCACGGACTTATTTCTTGTAGCTTGTGGAGGCTAAAAACCCAAGAGCAATCGGCTAGAAGGTCTGCTCTCTCCTAACGCCATTCTTAGCTTCACTTCGCCATCTTCCCCCTGACCGCGTCTCTGTGAAAGGCATCCCCGCTGTTTCTATCTTCTCACGTGGACATCAGACACTTTGGGTTCCAGCCCCACCTAGTAGCTTCCTTTTAACTTCTTGCTTCAAAACATGGTTATTTTTTGAGGGCACAATAAACTTTGGTATAGAATTTAGAGGGACACGATTGAGTTCATTACACTCCCCATGCTTAGAGGTCCTGTGTTTATCAAGGATCTGGTATTTGCAGATGATAGGATGATAAGGTCAACGATCTCAGACTTAATTCCTAGTTTCCTGAACATATTATGCAAATATGAATTTCTAATAGCTAATTCAAAATAAAGAAAGCAAACTCAAAACAAAGCAACACCGTGCTCCCCCAAACCAAACACCCAAACACACACACACACACACACACACACACACACTGTGACTAGCCAGGGCTACCACATTCTTATTGTCTTTTATTTTGAAATGTTACTTCATCTGTGAGTACTGCCAGAATAAAAGCTGTCAGGAAGAGGATTAGAAAACAGCACAAAAGAGTTCTCTACTCCCCACTCTTAGATCTTGCACCTTGCACGCATGCTGTGTCCCAGTCCAAACCCTTGTTCTGGCACACCACCCTCAGAGAGAAAATGTGAATCTGAGGGACGGCGAGGGCTTGCATAGTGGGTGAAGTCAGACGGGCTCTCTAGCTCACACAGCTTGCTGCAAGCTTTTGGAGGCAATGGGTAGAGGTGGCAGAGAGGAAATCATCTCTGTTTTGAGGGTGTGTTCTGACATCAGTCGGCACTGGGCCTTTATTCAAATACAAAGATCAGCTCTCATATTAATGTGGTGTCCATAGACTGGAAACCTTTCACATGCATGGCCTCACTTGATCCGATAACAGTCCCGTGAACTCGAAGAGACAAACCCAGAAGTAAGCTACTCCGAACAATTATAGAATTGGCCGAATTTGCCCATCTGACCTAAAGAAGATTGTCTGAACCAAATCTGGGAAACTCTGTCAGAACATATAAGTGATTTTATGGGCTGTGGTATTTTCTAATCCCACTGATAGAAAATTGAGATCTCCCATTAGCTCAGGCACATTGTCTCAGTGGGTGGACCAACCCTTCGTGGTCCTGACTTCCTTGCTCATATTCTCCCTCCTTCCGCTTTTCAACTGGACCTTGGGAGCTCAGTCCAGAGCTCCGATGCGGGCCTCTGTCTCTATCTCCATCTGTCGCTGGACGAAGGTTCTATGGTGATATTCAAGATAGTCATCAGTATGATTACGGGACAAGGCCAGTTCAGGCACCCTCTCTTCCACTGCCCAGGGTCCTAGCTGGGGTCATCGCTGCGGACTCCTGGGAACCCCTCCAGGGCCAAGCCTCTTGCTAACCCCAAAATGGCTCCCTCAATTAAGATATCTCCTTCCCTGCTCCCATATCTGTCTTTCCTCCACCTCAACCATCCCACTCCCCCAAGCTCTCCCCAGCCCTCCCCTATTCCCCTCTCTTCCCCACCCCCACCCCCTTGCTCCCAACTTTTGCCTGGTGATCTTGTCTGCTTCCAATTTCTAGGAGAATCTATATATGTTTTTCTTTGGGTTCACCTTATTACTTACCTTCTCTAGGATCACGAACTATAGTCTCAATATCCCTTGTTATGGCTAGAATCCACTAATGAGTAAGTACATACCATATTCATATTTTTGGGTCTGGGTTATCTCACTCAGAATAGTGTTTTCTATTTCCATCCATTTGCATGCAAAGTTCAAGATGTCACCAAATCTAGCTGGACTGGGACTGAATGAGCATGGGATCAAACTGAACCCTCTGGATATGGCTGACAATTGGGGCAGACTGAGAAGCCAATGATAATGGCACTGGGATTTGTCTCTACTGCATTTCTGGCTTTTGGGATCCTAGTCTATTTGGATGCACCCTTCCTAAGCCGGGGCGCCTTGGACTTCCCATGGGGCAGGGTACCTTGCCCTCTCTCAGGACTGGAGGGGAGGAGGAAGTGGAAATTTTGATTGGTATTATTTATAAAGTAATAAAAAATTGAGATCTCATTTACTTAAAACTGTCCACAAGTCACAAACTAGAGTTTCAAAATTCAAATCTTTGTGAAAGGCAAAGGTAGTCAGCTCCTAACTAGGGAGGAACGAAGACCCCTTCCTGGCCACCATCATTCTTGTAGGAGACTTTGAAAGCTTTGGAAAAAGTGGAGGAAAGAGAAAAGTTTGTGGGGGTGGACACAGGGATTCGCTGCTGGCCCCTGGCAAAGAGGAAAAACTACAGTGAAAGAGAAACCAGGGCTGAGGATGTAGTTGCCTCGGCGCGTGAGGCCCGGGTTCTCAATGCCAGAGACACAGAAACAGGGGGTGGGGGTGGGGGTGGGGGTGGGGGTGGGGGTGGTAACCCATGCCCATAACCTCAGCACTGAGGGAGTGGAGACGGGAAGATCAGAAGTTCAAGATCATCCTCTGCTACACAGAAGGCTCAAGGCTAGCCTAGGCTACATAAGATTCTGTGTTTCCACTACCCCCTAAAAAAAAAGAGATAGCAGAAGGGAGGATTGTGGGAAATGCTAGTGAATTTGAAGTTCAGAGAGAGGCAAATCTATATTTAAATAATAGAAAATGGTAGCAAGAATGAGCAACAAAACGCCAAGCTTTGTCCATACTTCATTTCAGCGTTGGGACTAATCAGTCCTGGCCTTCAGCTGGATGTCGGGATTAATGAGTCCTGGCCTTCAGCTGCTCTTCCCTGCTAGAACCTTCTAATTGAAGTTACTAGAAGCTGTGCCTAACTTAGAGGATCAGAGGATGGGATTTTTACCTGTTGGCCATTGACTGCAGTGTATTTAAGTCTACATGGTGTTAATAAAGAGGGGCTTTGGTATCAGTGTTTGAAGGTCTGTGTGTCGGTCTATCTCTGCGTGTGTATTCTCAACCTCCAGCCCTTTGCTGGAAGCTCACGAACTGGGGTCTAGCGCATAGAGCGCAGACCAGGGCCGCGTTGCGCGGCATTTCAGATCAGTGAGGATAATTTTATCCTATTTTATAGAAAGATAAAGGATAATTTCTGAAAAGCCACAGAAGTAGAAGAGCCATCTTAAAAAACCGTATCTGGCCAGGCATAGTTGTTCATGACTGTGATCCCAGCAATACAGAGGCTGAGAGAGTCGGCATGTACTGGAGGCCAGCCTGAGCTACATGGTGAATTTAAGACCACCCTGGGCTACCGAGAAAGACCTTGTCTCAAAGTCAACCAGCCAGCCAACCAAACAAACAAAGCAAACTCAGTTCTGACTGGCTGGCTTTAGAACCTAAACACTTGTCACTTCACAATCTCAGTTTATATTTATGCATTTATGTATACTATAAATTCCACCATTGACAGTTACTAATGTTGCCACACCTGAATGCTAGCCTCCGGTTCAGTTAACTTTAATAAAGACTCAAAGGGAAGTTCAGTGCTGTTGGCATGACACTCCAAGTCCACCGACAATGTCATCCCGCCCTCCACCAATCACCTGATGGGGCGGTGAGGATTTAATTCTGTGGTACTGTACTTGCCTAGCAAGTACAAGGCCCTGGGTTTGGTCCCATCCGGAAGAGGAGGGAAGAAAGGGGTGGGGAGGGAAAGAAAGATAGAGGAGGCTGCAGATGGCAGTGACAGCTCACATCCGCCTGCGTCTGGAGAGCGCTGAGCATGAGAGCAGCCATTTAATGGGGAGAAGGCACAGCAGAGTTAATGTAGGCATGGGACCCAGGCTGAAAGCATGCTATAAGTAAGCTCAGTTCCTATAGCTTTTTATTCTGGCTCCTTCTGTAGTCCAGTGGAGTAGGATGGGTAGGGAGGAGCCACTATATAGATGCCTGTTATCATCAGTAGGAGAGCTAGAAACAAGACTACCTTCTTCTATGAACCAAAGTTCCAAACTTCTAGAATGAGATTCCTTCTCCTATCATGCCAGTCTTAAGCCAGCAGAACCAGAACACTAGCTTGAACCTGGGGTGCTTTCCATCAGCAGTAACAAGAAATCACAGATTCTGTCTTGTCATCTAAGAAAATCAAATTAGTCATTAAAAACCAGACCAGGTACTTTTGGAATGTGAGAAGACAAATGTGTTAAACTCTGAGCTTCAACTTTTTGTAGCCTTCATCTCTGACCCACATCCATCCTCCAGATAAGCCAAGGATAAGATGATGAGCAGGAAGCGTCTGTGATCATGTCTCATCACAGATTCGAGGCCTGACTGACGACCGTGCAAAACACAGACCTGGCAGCACGTATACTGTTACGAATACGAACACAGTTGTATTCCATTCACTTGTTTGTTGGTTTACTTGTCTTTAAGGCTAGGGAGCAGACAGGTCCTCGTGCATGTGAGGCTAGCGCTCCAGCTCTGAGCTACGTCTCAGCCCAACTACAGCCTTAGGAAGTTTCCTGACCCTACCCGACAAACAAGCCGTCCCTGCTCAGAATGTCTAGAAAACTTGATGAGATGACCTCCACCTCCTCTGCCAGCGTGTGGCTCTCGCTATGCTTTCATATCCAGTGAGCACGGGCTTTGAAGCCACACCAACCCAAATCCAAATCTAAACCAAGATTCCACCATTTTAGAGCTGTCTCAAGGTGCACTGGTTTGTACTTTCCGACTGCATGGCTGCAGTCATGGTTTTGAACAGGTCTACTGCAGAGGTCTCTGAGGTGACTCAGCGGTTCCCCGAGAAGTAAGCTTATGCAGCACACCTGTCTATTTTATTTGTATCTTACCCAACACCATGAAAATGGTATTGGTTAGTTATACACTGTTTCTCTTCTCCAAAGGGAAAAGCTAAGTACTCACTCTGACACACTCTAGGACTCTCCAATATAGTCCGGCCAAGGTACATTGGCAGCCTGAAGTCAGCCTAAGGCTGCCTCTGATACCCTTCTGCAGTATAACTCAGGAAGCACACAGCCATCAAGCTAGTGGAAGAATACCAGAGGTGGCAGCTGGCTGTGGCGGGGCAGAAACACAAGCAGGGCTCCAGGCTGGAGCTGCCAACGCCCTGTTATGGGCTCAGCTCCCAACTCTGTTCTCTTGCCATCACTGCCAGTCTTTAGACAGGGAAGAAGACCCAATTCAAGCATTTTTCTTGTAATCAAATCGAGAAATAATTCTAATACTCAACAATCACATAGAAAAACCAGGAACTGGGAGTTTAACTTCACCTGAGCTGGCATCCAGGGCATTGCCAACCCACGGCGTTGGTGTGATATTCCCACCCTCTCCGCTCCGCAGAAAACGCCAGTGAAGGTTTTCAGGTCACGGTAGATTGACCCTGTCTGTGTCAGGGACACAGAGGGAACAAGGCAAGAGTGAACAGCTGCAGCGTTAACTGTGGAGATACCACCCTGGAGGCTTGGGATCAGACTTATTTATTTTTGTATTATTAACTCAAATATTCTGTCATTTGTCTTTCCCCCCATCTTCAAATGAAAGTCAAATACTCCCTAGGGGGTTAAGAAATAAAAAGAAACAAGACGCCTCTTGTATCCCTCATTTCACGCTGCAAGGAAGGGCCTCCAGCAGCTGCTTCCGGTTTCTATCTGCGAATCTGAAGAGAAAAATTCAAATTATCTTTATCCATGAAAAGTAAAATACTAAATATGAACTTTAAAAGGAAATTTCTGCAGAAAGAAGGGTGACTCAGTTAAGAACCACTCGGGGTTAAGAACGGCACTTGCTGTCTTGCAGAAGACCCAGGTTCTGCTCTAAGCATTCACATGGCAGTTCGCACTCATCTATAACACCAGTTTCTGGGGACCCTCTTTTGAACTCTGCAGACACCAGGCACACATGTGGTGCACATACACACAAGCAGGCAAAACACTCAAACACAAAAAATAAAATAATAACTCTAATAAAACATTTTAATAATAATTTCTATAATTATGTGACTTCCAGGGCAGGGGACCAGGGGTGAGACTGATTCTGAGAGATACATTACAATAGTTGTGTTGGGCTTAATTTAACATCCACTGCAGGGTAAATCTAAACGTATTAACAATGAAGATGTGGTACCCTATTATAACGGCTTCCTGGAAAGTACCAGAAATACATACATGCTTTTGCAGACGTACTTAACGTGGAGAGACCAGCTCTTCTTGGTTGTCTGTGCTATGTTGGGACTCAGAGCACAGGAAGAAATGCTTCTTTGAAGTTCTTCCTACCCAAAGGGCCCATCTTTCAGAAGATTAACGCCCAGGAAAAAACCTTAGAGTTGCCACCACGCCCAAAGGCTTGGTGAAACCTGGCCTAGAATATTGTCTGCTCTCCAGGCTGATTTATCACGTCCCCATAATGACAATCCTACAGCTTCCTCCTCTACAGCTGCCTCCACCTCTGTCTTCCCTGGCCCTTGTGAAAAAGGTTTTTACGGCTCAACCATATGGTGTCTTTTAGCTTCACACTCTGTGACTCCTGGCGGCCTGCATGTCAAGAAGCATGCATTCCCTTTCTCTTGTTGTTTGCTCTCACTGTTTTGGCAGATTCCGCTGTCAGGCCTTCAGAGGGCAGCGAATCCTTTAGCCCCACAACTGCATTACTCCTGAGATCCGGTACCTTTCTAAGTCAGTACACATTTGAAGCATTTTGAAAGTTAGAGTTAAAAAGGAATCTAAACATGCTACTTGTGTGTTTGTGTGTGTGTGCGCATGTGTGGTATGCTTGAATGAATCATGCTCACACGCGTGGGAGGCAGAAGTTGCTGTCCCGCTCCTCAATCATTTGATTTACTAAGCAGCATTTCTAGATGAGTCTGGAATTCACCAGTGTGACCTAGTCTAGTCACACACCCCTCCCCCACCCCCACAGGGGGCAACCCCTCATCTATGACTTTTAAATGCTAGGATACTAGGCTGCGGCCAGGCCTGCCCAGCTTTCACGCGGGCTCTAGGGATGCAAACAGTTCTCACGCTTACATTATCTACTGAGCCATCTCCCCAACACCAAATTCTATTTTAGACCCAGTTTCCCTCCACAGAGAAGTCAGGAAGTAACCTTCTCCATCTCAGGTATCCATGAAACCCAAAGCAGTATTGGGGTGGGGGGTGTCACTGTTATTTTAAAGGTTATACTGTTCAAATTTAGATGTAGCATTACTGGCTGTGCAATTCTGGTGGGAAAATTAATTTGCTTAAGGTTTCCAAAATGAAAAAGAATGGGAGAATGGCATCTATTTTTATGTGCCTGTCGCAAAGGCTAATTAGCAAATATTCAAGCCTCAGTATTACATTTTGTATGCAAGAGTCTCCGTGTTCTCTCTCTATTCCGCCACTCTATCCTGTCTCCAGCCACATTCCTCACCAGCCTCTTTCCTTTAAAACAGGCCCTTTGCTTTAACAGTGAGAAACGGCCAGGTGAAGGATTCCTGGTGAAGGACTCCTGGCGCCTAACCCTGTACCTGATAAAAA
The DNA here is from genome assembly GCF_903992535.2 of Arvicola amphibius. NCBI lineage: Eukaryota > Metazoa > Chordata > Mammalia > Rodentia > Cricetidae > Arvicola > Arvicola amphibius. The sequence continues at coordinate 85,016,797 of NC_052047.1, forward strand.
CAGAAGGCTGTTCTCACATTGGGGCACCAACTGCATCTGGCAACAACAAAGTCCACAGTAAATCCTGCTTTGCTTGCTTTTACTGACTTAACTCCCAGGAGCTGTGTGAGCTGCGAGGGTCTATCTCCTTGCAAGGGTCAGACATACTATTTGCTCCCTTTTCCTTCTTACTAGGTCTTTATTTAACAAACCACCCACTGAATTAAAATATGAAGAAGTGGCACAGACAGGTCCAGCCGTAAGGAAGCCGGCAAGGTCTCAGGACTGAACGTTGAGGTCTTCCTGCCCTTGAGAACCGGTATCTTCATGCTTTCATTCCCCAAAGCAGCAGAGCGTCTATTTAAAACGTATTTTCCTCATTTATAAAAGAGCTTTTTACCATGTAAAAGACAGTAACAGAAGTCTATAGTCTCAGATTGCAATTACAAGCTAATAAAGTAGTGCTCCCGATTGCTCCCACTGTATTGTAGACAGACCCCTGGCACCACTGTAAACTCCAAGCTAAAGGGATGCAAAAGTAAAGGCACTACTGGTGGGGGCATGGAGGATCCACTCTGAAATGATGATAAGACCCAGTGTATGTCTAAAATATGCCTCTTTCACATAAAAATTTTGAGAAACACCAAACATAGAAGCCCTGAAAAACACATATGGGGGTTTCTAATTAATTAATCCACGTATGTGAACTATACCACGGCATGTACAGAAAGAAGTCAGCCTTCTCCTTCTGCGTGGATCCTGGGACTCAAGTGCCAGTTGTCAGGCTTGGTGGCAGGCGTCTTTACCTGCTAAGTTATGTCTCTTTACATTTATATTACAAAAATTTCTTTCTTAAGGACAAAGCAAGAAGATCAAATCACTACAGATTCATACTTAAATCTGCATAATAAATCTTACATTTGTTTTATGTACTTTCCTTGGCTGTTTTAGACAGACCGTTTTCCTACTTCCTTCTTGTTTTAGAGAATAATGGTTTTTAGACCTTGTTGAGATCAGGCTGTGCCCTGCCCTGAGTTACTCCATATTCTATAAAACTGGTTTGTTTTTTTTTTTTTTAAGATTGTGCCTTGCCCTCAGAAACTCCATTTTACGAGCAACATCTGAATCCATTCTGAATGCAAAAGCACCTTGATGGACGGGTGTCCAGGACCACCCAGGAGGCACTGACTGACAACTCATTCCTAAGAATAGAAAGGATGCCACTGTATAAATTTATTGTTGTGAACTGGGACTACAGGAGCTCACAGGCATATGAAATCCCGTCAGGAAAGTGAGCTTGAGAGCTGACGCAGACACAAGACTCAATTCTCACACTATTGTCTGTCTTCTACAGTCAGCGCCAACACTGCTATCCTTCGGTAACACAAGATGACATCATTTGTTGGGAGATAATGAAGACCCAGTGTAAAATTACAGAACACAAGAGGAGACACCGGAAGACGCGGGCTCTGCACCCAATTCTGTCACATAATATCCTGGGAACGGCAATGGCTCACTTAAACTGCTTGGAGCCTGGCATTCTTCATCTATCGCGTCTCAGAGATTTTTAGAAAGTTTTAGAAAAGAACACAAAAACATTTGAAAACACTGAACAAAGGTAACTGTAATTCCCTAATCAAATGCTGACAGGAAGACTCGAATGAGCAAAGTCACAGGAGTAACTACAATTTCTTGACCAGAATAAGTCACTGCGTACATACTCCCACCTCCCAAAATCTACCCTTTGGAGGAAACAAATCCTCCAAATGGCCCTGTCTAGTGACTGCTCTGCTTTACTGGGTATGATATCGAGGTTGGAAGGATTGCTCAGTCAGTAAAAGTGCTCGATGCTCAAACATGAAGACCTGTGGTTCCCAGCCGCTGTGTAAAAGCCAGGTGTGGGGTCAACCTCTGTACAAACGAACATATGTATACATACAACTTAAAAACAAAATCTTTCCTCTCCTTTTAAAAATATACACTATGATAGTTTCATATCCATGTGATAATTCTGGCCACATTCATCCTCCTGTCCTCTCTTGTCTTCTTTGACCCCTACCTGGCCCCTCCAAGTTCCTGCCCCACTTTATGTCCCTTTGTTTTCTTTTTAAAAGTCTTTTATCTTAAAAATAAAATGATTTCACTTCTTGGCATTCCACTCCATAATTAAATATCCTTATTTAGAAGTTACTCTTAATTATGTATAACTGGGAGGGAGAAGTCAGTTGAAATTCCTTTCCTAACTATTAAGACACTGCCTACTGAGCACCTAGATGACTTTTCTACTCAGATGTCCCGTTCTGTTTTCTTGGGTAGCTACAGCCACCACCTTTAATTCAAGCGTGTGTGGGGGCAGGCAGGCCCAGGAGCGATAAAGTCAGGCAGCGCGGGCAGAAAGCACTGAAGAGCTGGGGTAAGCAGTGAGCAGCTGTAACAAAGGGACGGCTGTGTCTGCTTTACCCTCTTACGTACAGGAAAGTGAGCTTATAGGAATGCTAGGCAGGGGGAAAGGGCTCTTTGCAGCTAGCTGTTTCCCATGACCACTTAGGACATATGAATGCCATGATCCATGGCCAATAACATCCCTTCCAAGTCAGACAATGGGTGCCTCTCATGTCACAGACCCCTTTGGGACTTATGAATGCCAACATGGTAGCATTCTCTGACATGCGCTGTGCAGTTGACGGTCTGTAACCCCTTACAAATTGTGTGGTCAGTGGCCGATAACACCCTTTGATGTAGACCGCAGGAATACACCTTGCATAGACAAGCCCAAGCCTTCCTGGGTCTTACAAAGCAAAAAAGACACACACACACACACACACACCTAGAGACAAGTAAGAACTGGAGGGAGTTAGTCCTTTACTGAGATGAGTGCGTAAATGCTCCCAGAGACCTCTCACCTACAGATCTCTCCGGCCACACTAGTCAGAAAGTACAAGCCTCCCTCCTTCCCTCTTTCCTGGGCAGAACATCCCAGAGCCCTAAGCCCATTTACCCTGGCACTACGGTACTGCTGCTGTCTCACTGAAATGAACATGCCAGAGCCCTGAGCCCATTTACCCTGGCACTGTTGCTGTCTCACTGAAATGAAGCCTCCACCCCACCCCGCTGCTCCCACGTGGACACTACTGAGCCTTCCTGCTTTTTCCAGCTCTCACTCAGAAACCAGGACTTGCTCTTCCTCACTTTTCCTGGCTGCTGTGAGGAACCCCAGTTTATCTGGCCTGTTACGTTCTTTCAAACTCCAGTAAAACTGTCCTGAGTTTCCTTTAAAACAAAACAAAACAAAACAAAAAAACCCCTCCTATTAATGAGATTAAAAACATGCAAAGAAGGTGTAGGGAGAAGGCTCAGTAGTCAGAGCACTTAGTACTCTTGCAGGGGACCTGAGTTTGGGTCTCAGAACCCTCACAGCAGCTCACAATTGTATGTAACACCAGTCCCCCGGGAATACTGTGCTCTCTTCCAGCCTCCATGGGCATTGCACATGTGATAAACACACATACATGAAGGCGAAATGTTAATACGCATAAAATAAAAAGGCTGAATTGTTTATTTTAAAGAACACTTACTGACACTGATACATGGTTTATTACCACTTTCTGATAATGGGGAAGGATTAAGATGGGCCTTGCACGCTAGACATGGGAAATACGACACGCTAGGTTGAATAAACTGAATGAGAAAAAAAACTGAGGTTGAAATCTGCCTGGTAAGTTGTGGGGAGGAAATAGTAGAGGGATGAGCTTGCTGAAAGACTAGATTCCTTTAGAGGAACAGGAACACAATTACCAATCTTTAATAGGCTTGAGGCAGACAATACATTTTGCTATCTGTAGGATGTGACTTAAGAGAACACCCCCACATTAGAATGTTAGTTTGCATACAGAAATATCTCTTTATCCAAAAAGTTAACAATATAAATAGCCAGTATCTTAATGAGGTTTGGCTACTAGGTACAGCAGACCAGGGAATGTTTACCAAGAAGGTGCTACTTACAGAGAGGGCACTTAGGTAATAGTAAACATAGGTGTCTGATGTTCCAGTAAAGTCTTAGATGGTTTGAAGTGACATCACCTACTGCAAGTATTTAGTTAGGTATGAAAGGCACAGAATTTCACTTAGAAATTCTCAAGCTCTGGTTATTGCTAATTAAAAATTTTTCTCAGTTGGGCGGTGGTGGTACACGCCTTTAATCCCGGCACTCAAGAGGTACAGGCAGGCGGACCTCTGTGAGTTTGAGGACAAGAGCTAGTTCCAAGTCAGGTTCCAAAAACTACAGAGAAACCCTGTCTCAAAAAACAAAAAGAAAAAGAAAAGAAAACCCAACAGGAAAGAAAATTTCATGTTTTTAATCTTTTGACCTGAGAAAAGGTAGTGTAATAATCCTCATGTTTCTATTAAAAACACTATGGACCTGGGAAGATCTAGAAAGATAACAGACATACTTTTCCTAAATTCAGCCCCACCTTTGCTTTTAACTCTGTGTGAAGCTCATCTCTCATCTCTTAAAGACCACAGCTACTTCTGTAAATTGGGGTAATGGCATTTGCCTCACCACTTCAGAGGCAATTTGGGAATTATGAAACAATATTCTCAAAGCTCTTTGAAAGGCACAGATGCAAGGTCTTAATTATCACCGATCAGGGCAATTATTCTGACATCATTTTTCCTACTTAGAGTTTTCTAAAGCCTCTTGGAAAAGCAACCAAAACAAACAAAAAATTAAAATATAAATCGGCTTATCTAACCTAGATACAGGCCAATTACAACAGCTGCAGAGCACTGAAAACTACCAGTTAGGTAAGGCACGCTGTAAAAACAACGGGTGGCAATCGGGAACCCCTGGAAGGGATCTGAAGATGGCGTCCTTCTGTTTTGTTCTGAGGCAAAGTCTCAAGTTCACAGTCACCCTTCTGCCTCGGCCTCCGAAGGGCTCGGGTTAGGGGTGCTGGTGTGGGCCCCATGCCTGGCAAAAGAGCCTTTGTGGGTAGAAGAGGTGATGGTTGAGACAGGGTCTGTGGAGCCCCGGCTGTCCTGAAACTCAATAGTAGACCAGGCTGGCCTTGAACTCAGAAAAATCTGCCTTGTGTAAGGGCTGAGATTAAAGGTGTGAACTACCTCACCCAGTCAAAAGAATCTTTTTAAAGAGGTTACAAAAAAAAAGGTTTTTCCAATTATTTTTATTTTATGTGTAGTAATATTTTGCCTGGATATATCTATATCTGTGTGGCCTGGTTAGGCACATAGGTGGAGGCCAGAAGAGGGCTTTGTATCCCCTGGGATTGAAATTATAGATGTTTATTTATTATGAGATACCATGTGGGTGCTGGGAACTGAATCCAGATCCTCCTGAAGAATAGTACTTGCTCTTAACTGTTTAGTCATCTGTCCAACCCCTGAATATCTGTAAATGAATTGAGACAATATTGTGCAAGCCCTCTACTTTCCTGACTTATAACAATGAAAATGTGGTTATCAAGAAAAAATTAACAAAATAACCTAGAAGCCTGTTTTATTTACTTTTAAATTTACATCTTAATGTATTTTTATTGAATGAATATTCTGCTCACCGTGTGAGCCTAGTCCCCGAGGAGGTCAGAAGGGGGCATCAGAGCACCTAGAATAGGAGTTACAGGCGTCTGTGCCGCACTATATGGGTGCTGGGAATCAAACATGGGTCCTCGGCAAGAGCAGTCAGTGCTCTTAATCTCTGAGCCATCTCTCTAGCCCCAGAAGCCAAAGTTTTAAATTTTGCTATACTTAGGAGAAAACAGAAAGACACTAATTAAGAACTGTAGAAACTGATATAACTTCAGTAGCTAAGCAGACTGTGCCACGTGATCTGTGGAAAACTAAAGTGCTGGTCCCCTAACTGGGAGTATCTCCTGTTAGACCCCTATTTTGGTCCCCTCCTCTCCGGGACTACATTCTTTAAAAGCCCATGTAGCAATCACACACTAGACATTTCTTTTCCTCTCCTGGAGCAAAACTTCTGTTTAAAACATTCATTTACAAAATGTTCACAAAATCACAAAATGTTTCACTTCATAGGACATGGACAAAGAGAACAGGTTGAATGACTGACTGGTTTGCCTTATGTTGCTGTGATAAAGACACTGACCATTTCGGGCCACAGGGCAGCCAGGGCGGGGACTGGGGGTAGACTACTGAAGCAGAGACCAAGCACTAACGCTTGCCGGCCTGCTCCCCCAGGCTCCCTCAACTAGTTTTTTTTATACAGTGCTGCCCCTCCTACCTCAATAAGCAATCAAGGAAATGCCCCACAGACATGCCCATGGGCCAATCTGATGCAGGTTAGACAATCGTAAGAACACTGGCTTAGATACAGAGAGATCCAGGATGCAGAGACTGAGCCTCTGTAGATTAGAAGTTGGCAGCAGGGCTGGCGGTTGGGAGCATGGCTGCTCTTCCAGAGGACCGGGGTTCAATCCCCAACCCCCACATGGTAGCTCACACTGTCTGTAATTCCCATACCAAAGGATCTGACACCCTCTTCTAGCCTCTGAGAGCATACTATGCAGACACATGCAGGTGAAACACCCATATACAAAAATATCTTTAAAAAGGAGAAGATGGAGGAGGAAGAGGCAGTAAGGATGTCCTTTTCTACGAGAGAGAGAGAGAAAGAGAGAGAGAGAGAGAGAGAGAGAGAGAGAGAGAGAGAGAGAGAGAGAGTGCCAGGCAGTGGTGGTACATGCCTTTAGTCCCAGCACTTGGGAGGCAGAGGCAGGCAGATCTTTGTGAGTTTGAGGCCAATCTGGTCTACAGAGCGAGTTACATCAGGAAACCCTGTCTCACAAAACCAAAAAAAAAAAAAAAAAAAAAGAAAAGAAAAAGAAAAAGGAAAGAAAGAAAAAGAAAGGAAGAAAAGAAATTAGCAGCAAACTTCAGCTGCTAACCAGGATCAAATCTGGCTTGCATCTGTTTCCTTTATCAAAGTTTCATTGGAATACAGTCAGGCACATTCATTTTTTTATAGTGTCTATAACTGCTATCAGGCTAGAATGTCAGAGACAGTGTGGCACACTAAGATTAAATTATTTACTTTTTTTTTCTTACAGGAAAACTCAGCTAGTCAAAACTGCAAAAAAAAATAAAAAGGTCTCCTTTTCCACATCACAGAGAAATAAAAACCTCATCACTGAGCTAGAGAGACGGCTCAGTGTTTTAGAGCACTGGCTGCTCTTGCAGAGGGCCTCCGTTCAATTTCCAGCACCCACATGGCAGCTCGATACCACCTCTAGCTCCAGCCCCAGCAAGTCCGTTAGGCACAGGATACATGTAGGCAAAAGACCCATGCACATAAAATTTTAAAAACAAAACAGCATCACAAAATTTTTTTTAAAGTATATATGCTTTTGGAATTTGTTCTTTTGTATGGGGAATCCTATATCCAATTTCAATTCTCATCCTAGTGACAATTTGTATTAAAGTCATGAAAATCTGGTTGACTTTGAGATCCAATGATAACTATATAAATCTCTCTCTCTTCTCTCTTTCTCTCTCTCTCTCTCTCTCTCTCTCTCTCTCTCTCTCTCTCTCTCTCTCTCTCTCTCTCTCTCTCTCTCTCTCACGCATACACACCCCAGGAAAGGAAAATTAGAGCAACAGAGCTGGCTTACCAGTACAGCCCTGGCTGACAAGCAGGAGGACCTGAGTTGGATCCCTGAGATCTACCTGGTAGAAGGAAAGAACTGACTCCTGCAATTTGCCCTCTGACCTCCACATGTGTGGGGGACATGTACCCCCTACACAATAAGTAAATAATAAAAATAAAATAAAAGAGCAATTAGATCCTGATTTTTACTACATACAAACACATTTTCATTAGGTTACAAACTCTGTGTTAATGCAAAACAACTCAAAGAGAAAAAGAAACAAAAACTAAAAGAGGTAGGATGTAGTTGGTTGCTTTTTGTTTTCATTTCTTTGCTCTTCTCTTTTTGGGGACCCGCCACCCAGCTCCTAAATAAATACATGGAGACTACTTTCTTACGAATGCCTAGCTTTAGCTTGACTCCTCTCCCTCTTTTCTCGATCTCTGATCTTCTCTTTCCAGATTTCTCCTTCTGTTTATTCTCTCTGCCTGCCAGCCCCACCTATCCTTTCTCTGCCTAGCTATTGGCTGTTCAGCTCTTTATGAGACCAATCAGGTGTTTGAAGCAGGCAAAGTAACACAGCTTCACAAAGTTAAACAAATTCAGCATAAAAGAATGCAAGACTTCTTTGCATCACTAAACAAATACTGCACAGTATGAACAAATGTAACACATCTTCACTAATATTCCACAAAAGTAGGACATTTTTAGAGGGGCTCTAATATGTTAGAAGTAGAAAACCTAAAATAAATGCGTAACACGACTGACACATTAAATACACAAAATAAAAATCCTTCCAAAGGGGAAGACAGCATCACTAACAAAGTTTAAACAGTAATAAAAAGCAATACCTAGGTTTAAAAATTCTCTCAAAAAAGCTGTAAGATGACAAAAAAAATTCGAAACAATTCAGTAGAAAGTAACTGAGTACTGAAAGTAGAATGTATAAGATGCAGTGGGCAACTGATAAGAGTCCATGTCAGCAGAAGCTAGACATATGGCAACGTACTCAACATCACTAAGAGACAAAAGAATACAGAGCAAAATAATAATAAAATCCTTTTTAAAATCAGATTGAGGAAAGTTAAAGACTGCTAATATCCAGGAATGGTGAGGAGGGAGGCAAAAGAGCACTAGGCATTGTTAATAAAAGGGAATGACTCCAACCTCCTGAAAAGCGACTCAATAACTGCTAATTAGAAATTAAAATATAGGGTTGGAAGTGTAGGCGGGGGTAGAGCCCATATTCATGTGAGCAAGGCCCTGGATTTACTCCACAGCCCCCAAATAACTCCTTGCAATAAACTCTTGCTTTGGGGGGTTAATAAAAACAAAAGTATCACTATGTAAGAATACACACATATGTACAGGATTTTTTCTGGAATATCTGCAGTGGTGCAAACAAAGAAGAGAAACGTTAAATGTCATTAATGCAAGAACAACTGACTAGAAACACTATATAATGTGGCTGCTGGATAATAGTGCCTGTATCTAATGAGCTGTGGAGTTGCTCAGGGTCTAGCACGGTGGCAAAGCAATATACACAGGCAATATGCAAAACATTATTGAAGATACCCAACCAGACTACCAAGCCCTGTGTGGCTGTGTTTGTATCTGCAAGGAAAATGATATGAAAAAGATCGATATCAATGGTAGGACTTGGAGATCTTATTAATATTCTGTATGTTTTTATAGTTTTCATTCTTTCTTTTAAAAAATACAGTATGGATTCTTTTGTAATTTTTTAAAGAGACATTAATAAATAACATATCCTTGCAATGGGAGTTCTTCAACTCACTTAGTGGGTGTGTAAAGAGAGCCGAGGTAATAAACCACCATTCCTGCTGGAAGGCAACTTCATTTATCCAATCTTATCAAATTCCCACCAATTTCTCCTCATACCACAACTAGAGAAACAGACATCTCACACACCAATAAACAAATATCAAGTGCTCAAGTTATCTGCATACCCCAAGCAAACTCACTGTCAGGCAGCTCTGCCTATCACTGGGGACTAAATTGTGACATAAGATGGGCCCTACAGTACACTTCATCCTGGAATTCTCCGGGTTTTTGTCTGTCTGGTGCTAGAGTGAGTTCAGGACCTGGTGAGCTAAATACACACCACCACTAAGATAAGTCCTGCTGTAGCGACAAAACACCCTGACAGAGCACCTAAGGGACAAGGGGCTTATTTCTGCTCACGGTTCCAGGCTTCAGAGCTGTGGTGGTTGAATGAAAATGGCCTCTCTAGACTCATACAAAGTGGCACTGTTGAAGGTATGGCCTTGTGGGAGGAAGTGTGTCACTGGGGGGTGAGTCACTTTGAGGTTTCAAAAGCTCAAGCTAAACCTAGTGGCTCACTCTCTCTTCCTGCTGCCTGCAGATCCAGATGTAGAACTCTCAGCGACCTCTCCAGCGCCATGTCTCCCTGCATGCCATCATGTTTCCCACCCTCATAATAATGAACTAAACCTCTGAACTGTAAGCCAGCCACAATGAATGGTTACCTTTCTAAGAGTTGCTATGGTTGGCCATGGTGTTTTCTTCACAGCAATAGTTAAGCTAACTAAGACAGCGTCCGTCACAGGAGGGAAGCTGTCCCAGTACACCTTCCTGTGTACTGTGTACATGCCATGATCAAAGAGTTTATTTCAACTTATACTTGCAGGTCACCATCCATCACCGGGGCAGGGCAGCATCTCCAGCCAGGAGCTTGAAGCACAAACCATGGAGGAACACACTGGTCACTGGCTTGCTCCCTCTGGCCCGTACTCAATCAGCTTTCTTATACAACTCAAGACTATCTGCCCAGGGGCAGAGCTACCCACACAGGCTGAGTATTTACTAACAGCAACTAGCAACTAAGAAAATGCCTCACAGGCATTTCACAGGCCAATCTGACGGGTGCAGTTCTTCAGTCCCTTTCCCCAGGAATGTCAAGTTGGCAACCAAGAGTAACCATCAACAAGCCAAGGGGGCAAAAGTAGGGCTGCGGGTCAAATACCTGCAACAAAGAAAGAGAGTAATGCTTGCTGCTGCTCAGCTCCCTTCCTCAACATACAGTCCAGTATTCCAGCCAGGGAATGGTGTGACCCATAATGCACGGGACTGCCCACCCAACTAAGTCAGGCTAATCCCAGAGGCCCAGCTCCCAAGTGACTCCTGATTCTGCCAAGTTGACAATTAACACTAGCCATTATAGCTACCTTCTGAACCTTATCCTAGAACCCTTGTTAGACATTCTTTGGAAGCATATTACTATTTAAAGATTCATTATTCAATTAACACATTAAAAGCATTTGAAGTATGATTCCTCCAAATGACATTTCAATTAAATACATTATTTTGCTATAATAGATCCATTGAGGAGAAAAAAAAGATTTTGTTTATGTATTAAATCTGATCACAATAGGTCCTAGATCTCAGCTTGAATACTGCTAGGTCCAGAGGGCACCAAAATGGCAGTGCTGCTGACAGTGTCCTGAATGATAGTCTGGGCTCTGCGTAAACAGAAAGGCTGCTAGTGTACACACAAAACCTAAACTCAGAATCCCTCACAAATCTTGTGAAGCAGGTTTCTGTTTGTCAAGAAAAGCCATTGCTTTCCTTATCTACAGCTAGTTACCTCCAGCAAACAAGCCTGCAGCAGATCAAAGTCCCCATGCTGGTTCCCGGCTGTTCTGGCTCAGACATCCCCTGCCCCATTTCCCCCTACGATGCTACCTGTTCCCTTAACACTGGCAAGGGTTCTCTGTTTTTGTTTTTTTTTTCCTCTTCTCTGCCCCTGAGAAACAGCTTGGCAGTTTGACTCCCCAATAAACCTTTCTTTTTACCCGGGGGGTGGTCTAGTTTGGTGGTTTCCCTGCATCCTTGCTCACAAATTTGGAATTCCAGGTAAAGAGAGTAAGCCATGATTACAACAGCAAGATAAACATCCTTAAAACACATTACTTATTCTTTTTGCTAGTTTAAATATTTTCTTATTCCCTGATAGTTTACAAAGAAAAGGAAAACTGGATGTAGTAGTAGTGCCTGTGCTACTACTGAGAGGCTAAGGCAAAAGGACTGACTGAGCCTAAGAGTTCATATCGAGGGGTAGGTGTGGTGGCGCACACCTTTAACCCACACGCAGAGGCAGAGGCAGAGGCAGGTGGAGCTGTGAGTTCAAAGCTAGTCTGGTCCTCAAAGCAAGTTCTTGGCCAACAGGGGCTACAAAAAGAGACCTTTTCTCAAAACAGACAAAACAACACCAGAAAGACAAAACCCAATGTTCAAAACTAGTCTGGGCTACATAATGACACCTAGTCTTGAAAAATGATAGAAAGAAAGAAAAGAGGGAAGGATGGACAGACAAGACAAATGGATGTTTTCATTAACTCATTTCCCTCACTGCTCTTCTCTGAAATGGCTCCTTGGCGTTGAGTCAAGCATTTACTATGTAGTAAGGCTACTTACTGGTCTTGCAGAGCATTAAAGTGACTTCTCACTCATGCCAATGACATGTGTGCATACACAAGCAAACAGAAATGTAAAAAGAGTGCTGCCATCCATACATGTGGGGAGAAACTGCATGGCTTCTCTTTCCCTGCCAGCGCTGGCTGCTTCTCACTGCTTAGCCGTGCCCAGAGGCTGGGCTTCCTGAAGCTGAAGGGGGCTCTCTAGCATCACCATGTGTGGGCATCTCCTGAGCACTCCTCTTTAGTAGATAATTTTTGATTCTGTCATAAAAGAATTGCCATTAAGCAAGAGGAAAATAAGACTTTTGATTAAATTGTGTCAGTTATGACACTAATTCTAAAGAATTACTGTTCCTTAAAGAGTAAAAGAATCTCAGGTTTCAAGGAATCATGAGAGGACGTGATGTCACAATTTTTCACTCCTCTTCTATGGCCCCTTGGCTGTGTTGCTCTGAGTTGTGGGGCGGAGGAACATCTAAGCCATTTCTTGCTATGTGCCTGTCTTTATATGAGTTATATGGCACAGATAGGTACCAGAGCAAATCACACGGAATTCCGGACATTCCTACAGAAGGAGATCTGAAGTTAACTACTTACATTTCCCAGGAAATAGAATTCTTAAGACTTTTTTATTTTATGCACATCAGTGTTTTGCCTACATGTGTATGTGCAGGATGTTTGTACTTGGTGCCCGCAGAGGTCAGAAGAGGAGGCCCTGGAACTGGAGTTACAGACTGCTGTGAGCTACATTGGGTACTGGAAACCAAACTCAGATCTTCTGCAAAAGCAGCCAGTGCTCTTAGCCACTGAGCCAACGCTCCTGCCCTGAGAAGTAGAATTCTTTGGCGTGATTTCTCGAGGTGTAGGAGTTTTGGAAAGCTTGTATCCTATAAGAAGTATTATGCTTTAACTGAGCTCTAGAACAATGGCAGAAGTGGAAGAAAATACATGAAAGCTTAATTGTATTGTGCAGCAGCTTCCTTCCATCTTGGATGAAACTTCTTAGACAGGATGTTTGCAGGAAGGTGAAACCGCAGTCTGTCCTAAGTGTAAGTAAGGCACAGTGAAATCACCAAACTGAACCACTCTGTGGGTAGAAAGAAACGGTTATTGGAGATCAAACTGTCAAGGCTGTCTCTAGGGAGGCAGAGAGAAGCAAAATTGTGGAAGAGCAAGCAGATTTGATGTGACAGTCAGCAAGGCGGGGTCTTTGCTCTGATACAGGCTGTTTAGATTGACCACCGGGGTTCCTGGTAAACAGAAACCCCCTTTCGAGATTCCCGAGGAATGCTGAACTTAGACTTCTGTTCGTTGTCACTAGGACTGCCATATGGGGGTCCATTAAATACTCCAGGGAAGCTCCCTAAAAGTAACAGCTTCAGGAAGGCCCTGAACTGACTGGATTCACTCAGACTCTCCCTCCTCAAGAGTATGTAAATAGTAAAGACAAGAAGAGACCAGCCAAACCACCTACAAGAAACAAAGACCAGCAGAGCTGCCTGGAAGAGGCTTGTACTAACTGAGGCAGCTGGAAAGAACACTCTTAACTGTTGGGCTACTTGCAGGTTGTGCAGTATGCAGCTGGTTTATAGCTTACACGAGCTGTCATACAGGGGTGGACTTTGGTAATGCATCTGTCTTTGATTCATGTCTGCTCTTATAAGCAACTCCTCACTTATATTTCTGTAAATACCCCCAATAAAACTCATTAGTTTACCAAGTTGGACTTTGGTCCAGCTCCCTGTCTGAGATGAGCAGACATTTGTTCACATCTCCACAAAGAAAATCTGTCACCCAGAGAAAAATCTACACAACTGTTTAAAATGTTGGAACAAGTCTAGGGATGTAGCCCCATTTGTAGAGTGCTTGCCTGGAGTTTCAGCACCACACAAACCATGTGTGTAGCTCATGCCTATAATCCCCAAACTTCAGAGGTGGAGAGAAGAGAATCAGGAGTGTAAGTTCATTCTTGGCTCGCTTGAAGTTTGAGACCCCATTGCCTTCACACACACACACACACACACACACACACACACACACACACACACGGGGTGGGGGGGGAACAAAACATAAAATAAATGTTGGAACAAGTTTCCCATTGCTGGTAAAGCAATTTTGGTGCCTTAACATTCACAGCAGTGACTCATTCTTGCTCAAAGCAAGAACTTTCATTTGGGATTCTAAAGGCAATTTGTTCTCTCTGAGTGTGCCTTTTGGTATAGTAAGGTTGGGGCTTATAGATCTTTGTTCTACCTTGAAAATCAGCAGTCAACTCCGGAAGAGAAAAAAAAATGTGGAGTTGCCTTTTCTTTGTTTCCTTGCCCGGGTCTTGTCAGGTCCAATCCCTGGAAGCTGTACAGGGCTGCAACACTGCCCTCAGTGCGTCAAGATGACAGATCAATGACAGAGACATGCCACCGTGGAGCCGGCTGAGCCGGTAGAGTCTAACTCTACCTTCTCTTTCAAATTTGAAACCATCTGCAAATAATACAGACACGCAAAACTAAAACAAGTATCTCTCTATGATCAGAATATTTTAAAGTTTTCAGGGGACTCTTTTTAAATGGTGTCTCCAAGAATAAAGTTTCAAGGAAAATGGCTTGTTTCTGAATACCTGAACACGCAATGTGCTAGAAACACAAAAGAAGTGAGATCAGATTTCTGACCCAGAATTTGCAACCTTCTAGAGGCCAGAGACTCGCATGAGTCTGTTCATAAAATGAAGCCTTGGGAGCATGGGATTAGTGTAGAGGCTATTCACATTGTCTGTGATTTGCATAACACTGTCAATTTTCCCAGCAGGCTTGAGAGATAACATGCCTTCAGCTGGGTTGTTTAAGCATTCACTTCCCACAATAGGAAGGAAGGACTGATCTGATTAATCCATCATTTTCTGTTTAAAATTCACTATTCTATATTTTACATATTCAAACAAGTATACTTATAATCTTATTAAAGATTAACGTCGCTTTCTTAAGCCAAATTAAGTATGTACTGTTAGTGTAAGCTTTTATATACTGTTAGTATAAGCATATACTGTTTAGTATATACAGTTAGTATAAACTGTTATATGCTGTTAGTATAAACATGTTGTATAGTATTACTGTTAGTATAAACTGTTATATACTGTTAGTATAAATGTATGCTGTATAGTATATACTGTTAGTATAAACATACTGTATAGTATATACTGTTAGTATAAACATATACTGTATAGCATATACTGTTAGTATAAACATGTACTGTATAGCATATACTGTTAGTATAAACATGTACTGTATGGTATATACTATTAGCATAACATATACTGTATAGTATATACTGTTAGTATAAACATATACTGTATAGTATATACTATTAGTATAAACATATACTGTATAGCATATACTGTTAGTATAAACATGTACTGTATAGTATATACTGTTAGTATAACATATACTGTATAGTATATACTGTTAGTATGAACATTACTGTATAGTATATACTGTTAGTATAACATATACTGTATAGTATATACTGTTAGTATAAACATGTACTGTATAGCATATACTGTTAGTATAAACATGTACTGTATAGTATATACTGTTAGTATAACATATACTGTATAGTATATACTGTTAGTATGAACATTACTGTATAGTATATACTGTTAGTATAACATATACTGTATAGTATATACTGTTAGTATGAACATTACTGTATAGTATATACTGTTAGTATAACATATACTGTATAGTATATACTATTAGTATAAACATATACAGTATAGCACATACTGTTAATATAAACATTACTGTATAGTATATACTATTAGTATAAACATATACTGTATAGCATATACTGTTAGTATAAACATGTACTGTATAGCATATACTGTTAGTATAAACATGTACTGTATAGTATATACTGTTAGTATAACATATACTGTATAGTATATACTATTAGTATAAACATTACTGTATAGTATATACTGTTAGTGTAAACATATACTGTATAGTATTTACTGTTAGTTTAAACATACTATATAGTAATTATAAACTGTTATATACTGTTACTATAAACATATTCTGTATAACTACCATGTCTAAGAACACAGACCATGACACCAGCAGCCCTGGGATGAATCCTGGTTCTACTGCTATAACCCATAAGAACAATAACTTAAACACTCTGAGCCTCTCACTCTCTGAAGATGTAGATAAGAGCAGTTTCTTCAACAAAGGTTTGTTGAGATGTCGAAATAAGGTAATTCATATAGATGTAAACATGATGCTTGAACAAAGGCAATGTCCACAATATATTAGCTGTCTTCCTAAGCTTGCTCATTATTTGTGCTGGCTAGTCTTATGTCAACTTGACACAAGCTAGAGTTATCTGAAGGAGGGACCTCAATTAGGAAAATGTCTGCATAAGATCTAGCTGTAAGGCATTTTCTTAATTATCGAGGGCTCAGTTCAATTGTGGGTGAGACCACCCCTAGGCTGTTAGCATAAACATATACTGTATAGTATATACTGTTAGTATAAACATATGCTGTATAGTATATAAGAAAGCAGGCTGAGCTGTTGGTCCCTGGAGTCCAATCACCGAGGAGGAGTCGCCCCCGAGAGACCGTCTCTCACACCACAGCTGATGTAAAAGCATGAGGATTTTATTAATTCTGTCATGACAGGGTCTTTCAGCATTCGAGAAGCCAGAAAGACCCTGAATGGCTGGTACAGGCTACTTGTAAAGCAAAAAGCCACAGAAAAAAAGGGGGAATCTGGGGGCTGTTCTTTAACTATTATGATTGGCTTATTCAAAGGGTTATTACCAATAATTGGCTGGAGAGCGGTTGCCAGATCAGATGAGGTAAGAGGAAACATTTGAGGGTTATGTTGCCCCTTTCCCAGGGACTGAGTCAAAACATCTGTGGACATCTGTGGGTTATCTTGTCCCAATTTCAGGAACGGAGCTCTATTTGGAGAACACTCACAAGGACTCAGGGAGATGGAAAGTTCCCAACATTTTAGTACGTGCATGTGTAGTTGTTAGGTCCTTGGCTCCCAGGGGAGAGGGGGGGCACTATTGCTGAGAGGCCTCAGCTTAAAGTTCTACAGAGCAAGAAGGGGAAGCAAACCAGTGAGCAGCAACCCTTCATGCTCTCTGCATCAGCTCCTGCCTCCAGGTTCCTGCCCTGTGTGAGCTCCTGCATGACTTCCTTTGATGATGAACAGCAACATGGAAGTCGAAAAAGCCTTTTCCTCCCCAGCTTGTTTTTTGGTTATGGTGTTCCAACGCAGCAATAGAAACCTGTGTATTTATCTTCAAACACACACAATGTCCTATGACCTACTTTCTCTCTGCTGTGATGGCTTCTACCACTTGGATTCAATGTTACTCTCTGGTAGATGCTCTTGCCACTGTTTCTTTTCATGTGTACAAGTTATCTGCTATGGACATACTGGCCATAATTTCACTTCCTTTCAGATAAGGTTTAACCAACTTTGGTTTTGTTTTGAGACAGGGTTCTTGCCATGTAGCCCAGGTCTAGGTTGGTCTTGAATTCCTAATCCTCCTGCCTTCTCCTTCAAAGTGCTGGGATTACAGGCATGCGCTACTTCATCTAGTTTCTGCCAGCCACGTTTTAGCCTCCATCTAACTGCTAAGGCACCCAAATTCCCCTCAACTACCCTGCCAACACAAAACATGCTTTTCTTGGCATGTGCCCTGCTTTCTGGATCTCTTCTTTTCCTCTCAGTACTTTTACTTCTGACTCCAATACCCTAAATGGACCCATTCTGCAATGCTTAGACCAAAGACATCCTTGGTATACAATCCTCTTGGATGCCAACCCAGCTCTCCTCCTCAGTTTGGTTTCCATAAGTGTTCACCTGCCCATCCTTGTGGAAACTGTCCTTCCTTCACAAAGGCTAGACTTAGGAGTATCGTTCCTCTCTCTGCTGTCTGACGCATTATTTTGAATATAATAATGGTTTCACAAATTACTGACTGACTGACTGACTGACTGACAAAAAGGTAAGTTCGTTCAAACCCGAGTCAGAGAGAAAGAGAAGTCAAATCCACTGCACAGGCCCTGAGTGTGACCTGAGTGACCGAGATGGCGGACGACCACAGGACTGCACTGGTTCCTCTTCTCACCGCTGCGACCAAAGACTGAAGAGCACCTGAGAGACATGCAGGAGACACCGTCCATCGGGAGGGAAGCCGATGCAGGAGCAGTTCTGCTTGCTCACATCTCACTTGTCAGGAAGCTGAGAAAGAGGAATGCTGATGCCCAGCTGGCTTTCTCCTTTCCCTATTTAATTCAATTACATAGTCCTTAGTCCATGGCTGGAATTTCCACCCATGCCCCATAATTATCTCTCTCTGGAAGCATCCTCACAGACTCACTTGAAGGTGTGTTTCACTAATACCCTAAAGCGTTTCTTTCTTTTCATTTTCCTTCTTTGTAAAAGACAGAATCACATAGAGCTCAAGCTGGCTTTGAATTCATGTAGACAACGATGACTGTGAACTTCTGATCACCCTGTCTTTACCTCTTGAGTGCTGGGATTACAAGTATTCATCAGAACTCAGTTTATGTGGTGCTGGAGACCAAACCCAGTGTAGGGAGAGGAGAAGCCCTTACTGAGGAAAGTCCCGAGTAAATGTGTGTTGTTGACATAGGCACAGCCCATGGGAAAATGGCATGCACGCGCTTGCACACGTGCGCACACACACACACATGTGAAG